>NC_058158.1:21469803-21629168 GCF_020080835.1 Cotesia glomerata | reverse complement strand
ACTGACGTGTCATGACTACGTCATATTTTTACGTCAGAATCTTACGTCAAGAAGTGTGAAATAATGAGTCACATATGACTCATTCGTGACTTGTATCTTACGTAAATCCTGACATAGCCCAATGTCATTTTGACGTCACATTGACGTAAACGTGTTTACTGGGTAATGAAATTTTTTGTTCAAAATTTAATCCCAAATGAGGTCTAATGATTTATTTTATGAAAAATTGAAATTTTCAGACGTTGCGGCAGTAAAAATGAAAAAAAAAATTTTTCCCGTAATATTTCTAATATTTTTATATTTGTATTTGCCGCTTAAAGCGACAACCAAGTTATTATTATTTTGGATGAGTTGACGTCGGTGTACGCGTCGCTTGACGGCGCATACGACACACTCTCCTGCTCGCTCGCTGTGGCTCGCTCACATGTTAGTCTCTTGGCGGTTTTATGTGCTACTACGTAGTTGCGACTAAGATACTTTTATACTGTTTATTTATTATAATACATATAAACTATTATTAAAGATTATAAGAAGTTATTGATATTTATTAGAAGTTTATAAAGATTAAATTCAGTTTACTTAATTATTGTGTTGAACTTTTATTCACTTCCTAACAGGTATTTGGACCCAGTGCACGCTTCCACTGCGCGTGTAAATTATTTATTATAAAAATAAATTGTTTTTGTGGAAGTGATTTATCACAAGGTAAGAGTATTTATGAATATTCTTTTAGAAAAGAAATTTTGCAAAATTAACACAAGAATATAAGACGTAATTGAGAGACATGCATGCAAGAAAATAAAACGGAATAAATACGTTTTAATAGACGCTTAATTTAGACAACCTAGAAAGACTTGACAAATATTTATTTGTTTAATTAAATAAATTCATAGATTTCTGAAAATATTTTTCAGTATATTAGAAGGTGACAAATAGATTAACAAGTAGATTGCCTTTTGTTGAAATCTCTGGTGAGGCCGGTAGACGCGAAAAATTCAAGATGTTGGCCAACAGCGTCATAACAACAATAGTACACGAAACCACGTGTATTACAAAAGCATTTTTTAGATTATAATTTTTAAAAGATGTTTTAAATTAAATGTTAAACTTAATTATTAGTGTTTAATTATTTTAAAAAATTGTATTTGGACATGTCATTAATATTGATCAATATAAAATACATATCAAAACTATTTCGGTAACTTTGGCTATGCGACGCTTGCGTTCGGCATCAAGTAGCTTATAGTTTGTAAGGTTGTTTGTTTACATAATGTATCCTGAGTATGTGTGTGATCAACCGCATCCAGCGTTGTTTTATTGCCGTGCGTAAAACTGTACGTTGGAATAGGTCGCTTTTTTAATTTTGGTTTCCCATTTAAATAACATGGGAAAAACTCTGTTTTGTTTTAAATTGAATTTACACATAATTTACGCAATATTTTACAAAAAACGATTTTATATTTTTAGAGTAGAGTCTTTGAGCTTTACAAAACTCTTACACAAAGTATGATTATCTCTACAAAAAGACTAGTTACAGCCATTTAAAAATGACTAAATTTCGAAATTTAAAGAAATAGTTGGCAATTGGGTCATTCCATGTCAGATCGACTAATAGTTGGAATCGATCTCTTTCAATTTGGACAAATTTTTATCAGAAGTTTTCGTTTATCATAAAACGAAGTTCTGCCAAAGGAAAAACAATAAAAAAATTACAACAACAAAATATATATTTTGTAATGTATTTTACAATTTGTAAAAAATGCTTGCCGTAAGATGGACGGTGTGGCTTAATGTATATAGAATAAGCGAATGGAAATTTAGTATAGACCGGATAGCTCAAATGGTAGAGTAGCCGACATGTCTTCGGAAGGTTCTGGGTTCGAATCCCAGTCCGAGCTATCTAATAATTTTTTCTCGCATATTCTATAAACTCACATTAAAATGATCCTCTCCACATTCCTTTCTCAATCCTTTCCTACCAATATCCTGTTACATATTGCAAATATAAAACAAGAGTTACGGTGATTACTTACGGATAAAACAATTACTGTAATAGATGAAAATAATTTTTAATTAAAAATAAAATTAATTTGAATTTATTGAAAAATTAAGATACGACTGTATTAGAAATTTGACAGTTAAATAAAAGGATCTGTTAAACCAAAAAAAATATAGAATACAAAAAATTTGTAAAATTTGACAAAATTTTTTGATAAACTTGATATTTTCGTCAAAAAATTGGAAAAAAATGAGAAAATATTATAAATTATATTATAAAGTTTAATAACTTCAAAACGTGTCGGTTTATCGAAAAATTCTAAGATAGCTTTTTTGTAGAGCGTTCAATTTTACACAAGAAAATGATTTAGTCTAGCTTTTTTGATTAACGATTAAAGAGTTATAAAATTCTAAACTCAAAAGAACAAGCTTTCCCATGTTAATCATACGGGAAATTGAAATTTACCATGCGGGACATCTTAATATTAATCTTAAGGGCTGTAACTTTCACAGGATTTTTTTTTCATCATTTCCAACAATATTTTCGATATATTTAAGAAAAAAAAATAGTCGATTTTTTTTAATCAGTCTAATATATATATATATATATATATATATATATATATATATATATATATATATATATATATATATATATATATATATATATATATATATATAGATGTATAGATGTTAAGAAAATCCCAGATATTAAGATTATATGTTTACAGGTACAGATGATGGTATTAAAAGTAAGACTGATAATACCAAGATTAAGATTATGAGCAACGAAAAGATGTTAATGCTTGGCAACAAGGATTTAGAAGATATGAAGAGGTTGATGGTGGAGTCAAATAAACAGACTCAGGAGATGTCAACATCAATTGGAAAAGCAGCCTGAAAGCTCGAGGAAGTCTCTGACGCGCTGCTAGATGCTTTAAAGGTGATGGTAAATGGATATAGAGCTGAGTAAGATCGGGAGAAGGCTAAAATAGAAGCCGCTAAGGTAAAGAATTCACATACAATTTCTACTTTCCCAAATAAAATCAATTTAGAAGCTGCAAATGGGAATAATATCATTGCTAAAGATTTGAACGTTATTAAAGATGCATTACTATCAAATCAAAGTAAGATCAATGTTAGAAGAGATTACAAACTGACCCAAAAATCAAATTACAATATCTGGTTTGATTATTTAAAATCAGAAAATACTAGTTGTGATTTATTAGATGTAATAGATGAAAATAATATTAATGATAATAATTTATCAAGTTCGATGAGTCATAAAAGAAAGTGTCTTGTCAGAGATATTATTATTAATCATTTAGATGAAGATTATCACAAGAGAATTCTTGATATTTCTGAACCCATAGAAATTTTGAAAAGAATTAAAGAATGTAGAAAGGAACAGATAAACCTTACGTCAAGTTCTGTTAGAAAAAGATTGTATTCAATTAAGATGAAAAAGAATGAGAAGGTTAATGATTTCTGTAAAAGATTTGACCAGATCATTAGAGAATATGAATTTTGTGGAGATGGGGAACAATTAACTGAGCAAGAAATTAGATCTGCGTTTTATCAAGCTATAATTCCAATAAGTCCCCAATTAATGTCCGCAGATTTTATTAAGAGATCTCATTCAAAAGAGATGACAATAAATGAAATGAAATCTTTTATTCTACAGTTAGAAGCAGAGAAGAAAACAAGTGACGGAGAAGAAACTGTCAAAGCACAGACAGCAAAATTTGATAGTAATAAGAATTGCTTTCGATGTGCTCAGTCAGGACATAGAATCGAAGAGTGTTCATTGGCAAAAGACTTGTGGTTTTGCTACTATTGCCAGGACATAAAAAATCACAAAGGTTCGGAATGCAACGAGGCCAGACTTAAAAGTAAGGTTCTAAATAATAATAATATCAAACCTAGAGGTAAATTAGATAGACGGGGAATTACTAGAATTAGAAATAATGTGAATTCTAAGCCATATAATAATGATAGACGTTTTAAGAATTACAATAAGAATAATCAGCACTCAGCTCAAAATGCACCCAAACGAGACAGTGGTAGTACAAAAAGAGTGACTGATGGAAAAAAAGGTAAGAAACTATTAAATAAAGATTTAATAGATGACATTAAATTTATTGCTGATTCAGGAGCAACAGATCACATAGTAAAGAATCGATTGATACTAAGTAACTTTGAAAAATGTGAAAATAAAGTCATTAAAAGTGCCAATAAGAATAAATCGGCTGACATTTTAATAGATGGAAAAGGTGATCTTTTGCTCTACACGAATCAAGATGACAAGTTAATTAAACTATCAAATGTTATTAGTGCTAAAGATGTATCAGATAATTTATTATCATTAAGAAAATTAATCGATAAAGAATTTAAGATTTATTTAGATGATAAGACTTTGCGAGTATTTAGTGAAAATTTAGAAGAAATAATACTAGAGGGAATATATGAAAAACCCAACTGGATCTTAAACTTTAAAGTCAAGAACTACATCGGCGATAAAAATAAATTAAATTGGGAATACAACGCTTATCGTTGTAAAGCTGTAATGATTCAAGAAGATAATACCAATGAATCTGAAGTAGATGTGCAAAGAAAGGAGGGAGATTCAGAAAATGAAGAGGTCAAGGATTCTTCAATTAGGAGGGAGGAAGAAGTCACAACACCTCCAGAAATAGAACAACATCCTGAAAATCCAAATGATGACATGTTTAATTGGGATTCTAGTTTAATAACTAGAAATACAATTAAGTTAGATGACATCGAGAGCATTAAGAATTTAGAAGAGCTATTCACATCAAATCCATTAGAGCAAGGAACAACAGAGTCAGGTAAAATAAATGAAGCTATGTTATGGCATGTAAGGCTTGGTAATGCTTCATTGAACTATCTCAAGAAATTACGGAAAATATACAGCAAATTAGAGAAAGTTAAATTTGATGATTCAATTTTAGACCGTGAAATATGTATTATGTCAAAGATGCAAAAATTACCATTTAAAGAAGTTAGAAAACGAGCATCAAGACCATCACAAATAATACATACGGACACGATGGGTCCAATAAAACCAACTTCACATTCAGGACACAAAAGATTTATTAATGTGTACATAGATGATTATTCCAGATTAGCTAGAGCATACGCAGTAAAGACTAAAGATTAATCAGGAGAAACATTAGAAAAGTTTCTCATATCTACAAGAAATTTACTTGGTAAAGATGAAAAAGTATGCTACGTTAGATCGGATCAAGGAACAGAGTTCACTGGTGGAAAATTTTTAGATGTTTTAAGAAAAGAAAAGATAGAATTAGAATTAACACCGCCTTATACCCCTGAACACAATGGAGTCTCTGAAAGATTCAATGCTACGTTACAGAGGAAAGTCAGAACCTATATGATGGATTCTGGTTTACCCAAGAGCATGTGGGAGTTAGCAGTAGATGCAGCAGTTCACTCATACAATCGAACACCACATAAATCTATAGATTATAATGTACCATTGATGAAATTCAATAAGAATGAAAATTGTCATTTCGACAAAATTAAAAGATTTGGATGTATTGGATATATTATAATTCCAAAACCAGAGCACAAGTTCAGTGAGAGAGCAATCAAAGCAGTCATGGTGGGATATAAACCCACAGAATACTTATTATGGCATCCCAGTACTGGAAAAGTTCTAGAGTCACGACATGTTAGATTCAACGAAAAACTAGTGTATAAAGATGTATATAAGAATAAACACAGAAGAAACTGAAGATGAAATCAGTTGGAAGTCAGATGAAAATGTACCAAATAATCTAGAAGACAAAATCAATGTAGAAAAGGAGAAACCGGAACAAAGAAAAAGAGGCAGACCACGTAAAAATCATCTAGAAGCTAAAAACTCAAATGAAAAGAAAATTTCATCAGAAGAAAGCAGACCATGTACTAGAGGTGAGATGAAAAGAAAGTTAGAATCTGAAAAGAACAAAGATAGAAAATTGATTGAAGACATAAGTCTTGCAAAAATTGTCAACGTGTCTGAAGATAAATCTAAGAAGGATGAACAAGAACTGATAAGTTGTTTAATTACTTCCTTAAACAAAGAACCTATCAACTATGATGAGGCAAGCAAATCGAGCGAAAGATGTCAATGGATGAGGGCTATCAAGGATGAACTGGACTCAATAACTAAAAATGACGTCTGGGAACTCGTAGATTTGGAAGAAGCAAGTAAAACTGGAAGAAAATTAAATATTATTGATTCAAGATGGGTTTTTAAAAAGAAAGTAGAAGTAAATAAAGATGTTCTTTATAAAGCACGACTTGTATGTCGAGGTTTTAAAGATAAGAATGAGTATGATTTAAAGGATACATATTCGCCAGTATCTAGATTATCACTCATACGATCATTCCTTTCAATAGTAAATAAATATGACCTAGAGATCTGTCAATATGATGTGAAAACGGCAATCCTTTATGGAAATTAAGATGAAGAAATTTACATGAAGATTCCAGAAGGTCTAGACGTAGATGAAAAGACAAAACAAACAAAGATACTTAAATTAAAGAAATCTTTGTATGGATTAAAAGTAAGTCCTAAGAAGTGGAATATAAAATTCAATCAAGTGGTAAAAGAAATTGGTCTCGAAAATGATTTACATGAACCATGTTTATACACTTGGAGGAAAAATGGAATCGTAGCTGCATTGATAATTTATGTAGATGATATTCTAGCAGCTAGCAATGACTAAAAGAAATTAGAAGAAATTGGAAACCATTTATGCAAGAATTTTGAGATAAAAGTTCTTGGTGAACCTAGGAAATTTCTTGGAATTGAAATAGAAAGAAACAGACAAGAAAAATACATTGTGTTAAATCAAAGTAGCTATATTGAAAGCATTTTAGATAGATTTAAAATGACAAACTGCAACCCTCAGAACACCCCAATGGTTACCAGACAAGCTGAAAATAGAAGTAAAAGAAGAAAATTGGAAGAGTTAGAATTATCTAAACATGAACAATCATCAATCGCTAGAATAGCTCCATCTAGATAAAGCAATTAGATTTGTTACTGGAAAAACACTATTTCCTACAACTATTTGGTGTGATAACAAGTCAGCAGATGACTGCACTAAGAAAGATGGAAGTCATAAACTTAAGATGTTTGATAATAGTGTAAATGAAATTAGATTAGAACTACTAGAACGTGAGAAAACGGGTAATAGAAAGCACATGGCAAAAACCCATGGTGATTTCATTAAATAATGTGTTAATGAAAATAGAATTAGAGTTTGTTAGATTTCTACAAAAGAAAATCTCGCTGATATACTAACTAAGCCATTACCTGCAGAACCGTTTAGATATATAAGAGATAAATTAAAATCATACTGACAAAAGGAAGTAGCGCAATGGAAGCTGGACATAAGAAAATGGAGGAAGTGTCAAGAGTACATGATTTTCAAGTCCATTCCATAATTAT
This sequence comes from Cotesia glomerata, assembly GCF_020080835.1. Classification (NCBI taxonomy): domain Eukaryota; kingdom Metazoa; phylum Arthropoda; class Insecta; order Hymenoptera; family Braconidae; genus Cotesia; species Cotesia glomerata. The sequence goes on along the minus strand of NC_058158.1, from coordinate 21,621,688 downwards.
TATTTAATTTATTATTTTTATATTTGTATTTGCCGCTTAAAGCGACAACCAAGTTATTATTATTTTGGATGAGTTGGCGTCGGTCTACGCGTCGCCTGACGGCGCATACGACACACTCTCCCGCTCTTAGTTGCGAATAAGATACTTTTATACTGTTCATTTATTATAATACATATAAACTATTATTAAAGATTATAAGAAGTTTTTGATATTCATTAGAAGTTAATAAAGATTAGATTCAGTTTACTTAATTATTGTGTTGAACTTTTATTCACTTCCTAACATATATATGAATATATATATTATTTATTGTTTTTAGTATTTCTATTAATATTAATTATTACGATATTTTAGATGAAAGATTCCATCCGACCAATATTACCTCCTCCCCCACCGTCAGTAAAACGTGGAATTGCTGAGCGCCAGCAGCATACTGAACAAATTTCATCTCCAACAATTACAAGCCCAACAGCTGCAATGCCCAGTTCAGTTACTCTTCCATCTGGATCATTGTCAAGTAATGATGTTGATAAACAATTCACTGACTTTGAGGTCACTAAAATATCGAATTCTAACGCAACGAGCAATGACCTAAAAGATGAAGAAGTAAGTTAACGATATTTTCATTGGAAACTATTCTATAAGAGATAAAGATAGAAAGGAATATGTCTGAGTATACTATCATACACGATTATAAATCATGGTACATATATTTTTGAAGACGTCTCTATGAGAAGTTTATAATCAAAACGATATTTAGCATAAAAATTTTAATATTTGTTTTTTATCGCTACAGTTACCGGTCGTAAACTATTTTTTTTCGGCTATTAATATACCACTAAAGCATGGTATTCCTAAAACGATGAGTTATGTTAAAAATATTTTTTCAGTAGAATTTTGATCTGTCTATAGAAGTATATTTTGTCTTATGACAATATTACAATTGATGTCATTACATTATGAAACTTAAATAAAATATAGCTTAAATAGATTGTGTAAAGAATATCTTTAATCGAGATAAAAAGAACTCTCATTTATCTACTCGCATTTAATTACACCGGAACACAAAAAAAAAATTAGGACGACGGTTGACCCTAAAGGCCATCCCTGTAACTTCCCGCTCATTTTGTACTTAAGCGCTTAAAATTACACATTACGTTTTTGAGCTCTTCGAGCTCACAAATATGATTTTTGTGCCATTTTGAGCTCTTCGAGCTCAAAAGTCTGATAGCAGTTTAATAAAACAAATTTTTTTGAATTTTCAAATGGCAATAACTTTTGAATAAATGAACCGATTTTTACGCAGTTGGAGGCATTTGACGCAGTTTTTGAAGCCCCATGAAGAATCTTCAAGTTTAAATCGATCGAGTCAAGAATTTCGAAGTAGTTCCGAAAAAACCCTTTTTCGGTTTTCTTTCGACAACGATAACTTACGAACGAATCAACCGATTTTGACCGGGCTTGCAGTGATCGAGTGGTATTTTGATCTTAAGAGCTGATTAGATTTTAGAATTGATCGGTGAAGCCATTTAAAAGTAATTTCAAAAAAACCACATTTCAAAAAATTTTTTTTTGTAGTTATTTTGAGATTTCTCAAAATTTACTAGTCCGAATCGGTCCAAAGTGTATTCAAAATCTATGTTTGGTCAAACCCTTTCGAATGGTGCCAACCGCGATGAAATCGATCAAGCCGTTCATAAGTTATAAAAAAGTTACATACACACACGCACACGCACACGCGCACACACACACACACACACACACACACACACACACACACACACACACAAAACCACATACAGACACACGGACATCATCGCGAAAACATTCAGGGAAGCTTCCTACACAGTAAAAAAATTTCTGTCAAATTTAACACAAATATTCGTGTTACTGACTGTTTTTACACAAACTAATGTTAATTCAACATTCTAGTGTGTTTAATCAACACGTGAGAATGTGAAATTCTACACACTAGAGTGTAATATTCTACACAAAAATTTTTACACTTTACACAATGACGAAAAATTTTTTACTGTGTAGGACCTCAAAACGTCGAGATCTGATGAAAACTCGATTTTCGAAAAACGGGGTAAAACCAATAACTTCCCGATTTTTGACAATTTTCGATTTTCTTAGTTAAAAATTAAGAAAACGGTTGACCCTAAGGGCCATCCGTGCAAGTTCCCGCTAATTCCATACTTAAGTGCTCAAAATTGCACTCATTACGTTTTCGAGCTCGAAAATTTAATTTTCGTATTATTTTAAGCTCTCCGAACTTAAAAGTCTGATAGAAGTTTAATAAAACACTATTTTTTGAATTTTCAAACCGCAATAACTTCTGAATGAATGAACCGATTTTCACTCGGGTGGCGGCATTCGTCGCAGTTTTCAAAGCCTCATAAAGAAGTTTTTATTTTAAATTGATCGGACAAGGAAATTCGAAGTTATTTCAAAAAAATACCTTTGTCGGTTTTCTATCGACAACGATAACTCAGGAACGAATCAACTGATTTCAACAGGACTGGCAGCGACCGACATGGTTTTTAGATGTTAAGAGCTGATTAGTTTTTGGAATCGATCGGTAAAGCCGTTGAAAAGTTATTAAAAAAAACCACATTTAAACAAATTTTTTTTGTAGTTTTTTTGAGATTTCTTAAAATCTACTGGTCTGAATCGGTCTGAATCTGTCCAAAATGTATTAAAAATCTAAGTTTGGTCAAACCCTTTCGAATGGTGCCAACCGCGATGGAATTGGTCGAGTCGTTCAAAAGTTATAAGAGGGTTACATAATACATACACACACACACACACACACACACACACACACACACACACACACACACACACACACACACAAACACACACACACACATACAGACATAGTGATATCCTCAGGAAAATGGTCGGAATTGCTTTATAGGACCTTCCTTGGCCAAGTGAGCGCCTCGGGAATCGTGATGCATCGCAAAGGTGCGCACAAGTTGAAGATCGTGGAAGAAAGAGTAGGAGCTCCCGGACCGATGAGAAAATTTTTTACCTCTCCACCCGGAATCAGCCAATAGGAAAACAGTACCCTCATTACTGACCCTGGAGCAAAAGCCCTATATAAGACGGGACGTGGAGCTCCAGAGTCACTCTTTCTCGAGTCAGCAGGCGAGTAACCAGGAACTCCGAAGCAACTCTAGAAACAAGAAAACCAAGTAGCAGCAAGAAGAAGCAGCACACCGTGGGATAGTGTGCGAATATACACAGTGTTTAATAAAGCAGTACGATTTAGTGATAGCATTTATGGTGCGAGAACATTAAAAGCAATTAAGTGTATTATTGTTTTTATTTATTTTTTATAATTTTCTTTGCAATGTTAATGAATTATAAAATTTTGAATAGATTACTCCACATATATACATATACAAGATGGCGCGCAAGACAAATTTAAACGCCAAAATACAAATGGAAATTTTATTTTTGAAATTCTTTTTCTTATACACTATAGTTTTTTAACCTATGAATCAAAATAAGAATATATAAGTATGAAAGGAAAAAAAATAATTATTTAAGACCATTACTTGGCAGTAAAATATCGTTTAATTACCATTTTTTCTTTAACAGAACAGTTTTTTAATTCTTTGAAATTTAGTTTTATACTTTGTACTTTTTGTTTAATAAAATATTAAATATTTTTAAAAAAATAATAACACTTAAATTTTATCAATCGTCACATTTGAATTTAATTAATATTGTCATAACGCTAGCTTAACTAATCTGAGTAATCTTTAAAAATGAGGAATCTTGAAGATTTTTATTGCGATGCAGTGAAAAAAATATTATTTTCTTAATGTCATTATATCAATTTATATTGTAACTAATGACAAGTTTGTGAGGTATCTTTACATAGAAAATGGCATAGATATACCATTGAGATCAATGCTTAATGTATTATCTTCATTATTTTTGTTATTATCATCATTATTATTATTATTGTTATTATCACTATCTTTGATTAAAGAATTAGAGTAAAGAGACGTCTTCATCTTGGTTTATTCTTCTTTTGTTGGTTCGTAACCAATGCAATTATGATTGACTCTCTAACTAGATAAATAACAGCCCATTAACGGTGTTAGTAACTAATTTATTACGAGTGGGACATTTAATTAGGCCAATCTTAATTAGGACAATCTTGCTGAATATTCTTTTGCAGTCGGCATTTGAGTGAGGCAAAGATAAAATATTCAAAAAAAATTTTGCCGATTGCTTGAAATTCCAAACATCATCGGTATCACTGTACATATAGACTTTATGCCAAAGGCTGTCCACAGGATCATCAATTTTGATATTAGCTGGTAATTCAAAATTATGAAATATTCTCCATTGATTATCAATGTCTTGAGCTTGAGATGAATTGAATAATCGAGGCAATTTATTTATCAGAGGCAACAGTGTTGGAGTAGTTTTAAGATTTTTTTGAGCCATTGCTTCGGAGGGATTAATTACTGATACATTTTGCAGCAAAAAATCATCAAACTCAAATCTTTTCTTGATTTCTTCACATCCTTGTAAATTTCAACTCAGTAAATTTCGGTAAAGCCCACTTTAGAAAATTATAATATAATTTTATAATAGGATCTTGTAAATAGTTATTGATTTTCACGATTTTTGACTCCGCGCTTTCTTCTAAAACTTGTTTTTCACTGGTATTTTTTTTCTTCTTAGTTAATTTCTTGCATTCTTCATCAAAATTTAAATCATTGAAATATAAAACCAAGCCATCCCATTGCTCAAGAAGTAGTTCAACAACTGCTGAAATAGACAGCCAACGTATTTGTACAGGTTGTAAAATCTTATGATTTTTTAGACTAAAATTAATTGAATCCCTTTAAAAGCAAATTGTCACTTGGAACTTGAAGAAAAATGGTTATAAATTAGATGAGGTAATTTTTCACAGTCTGATGGTAATTTAGAGCACGCTTTACCAGCGCAAAGGTGTAACGAATGACATATACATTTCATAATGTAGATATGTAATTTAGATACCAGGACAACTTTGTTCGAAACATGTACGCACAGAATTTTTGTCGCCAATCATTGTATTGCATCCATCTGATGCAAACCCGATGATGTTTGAGAATAGATTTATCAAACGACTTTTTAATGCAATTGAAAATATGTTCTGCCGAAGCTTCAGTACAATTATCTTCATCATTAAAAATTTGATATAGCTCCCAAAAACGGCTAGTAATTTTTGTTTTCAATGGAGTCATAAAATCTGACGATAATGCAAAGATTCTGAGTTCGTGATATATCTGTAGATTCATCAATCATTAAACTAAAAAGCACATTTTTCAATTTTATTTCCAAATCTTTTTCAGTCTTACCAATATCATTCAACACCTATGACCCAGCTAGTGGGAAAAGGGACTGAGGCAAGGAGGGAAGTGTCAGCGGATACCTACTCTTCTGCTTTTATGTTCGCCTAATACTTTGTCGGGACGATTTTCGCCAGAACTTATTATTTAACGTTTTAAATAATTCTTTTTTTTTACTTAAATTGTTCCTAACGTGTTCAGTATTACTACTACTATTGTTGTTATTATCATTATTGTTATTAACATTTGTTTAACCCGAGTATTAATTAATTTTGTGGGTGTTTAATAATTTATTTGAGTATTATCTCCAAAGAAATATAATTTATTATCTTTTGTTTATTTATATTGAATATTATTATTGAATATAACAATAATTTCTAAGATATTGGTATTATTTAATCATTTTGACGTTTCGTTTATTAATTAGCGTTTTGTTAAATTCATGTTTATGAATATTTATATATCAAAGCCTCAAACAATAATTAGAAATAATTGTGTTTATTAGTTAGTTCATAATTAAAACTAGGATTGATTTTTGTTAAATCTTGTATTTATTCTTATTCTTAAAATTGAGAACCATTTTCTATTTTTATTTATTCGTTTAAAGCTTATGTTTATAATTTAATTAAATCAACTACGATGAAATAAATATTAATCCTAAAAGTATTTATATGAGCGAATATTGAAAAACTGGAAAAAATTGAAAATTGCATGCCTTAAGCGCGCAGGTATGCTTTACTCTCGCCTAAAAATCGTGATTTCAATTAAAACGTGATTTTCATAATTTAAACGAAAAAAATTATGGATAAAAAGCGTATTGAAATAAATAATAGTAACTAGAGAACACGTTAAAAAAATTTTCTTATCGATTAAATAAGATTTCTCAGAAAAAACTCGTTTTTCTGATGAATTAAATGGATAAGAGCGTGGTATTCACGGGAACTATGGGCTTGAAACACCACAACTTTGTCAAAAATCACTTTCACGATTTAATTTTTTTTTTTGTTTTATTCCTGACGAAGTTTATCAAAACCCTTGTTAAAATTGTGTGTCAAAATAATTTCGTTTCGATACAGTTAATTTTTTTCGATTGTCAGTTCAGTGACTTTTTCTGCGATTTCGGCAGCCATATATATTATTTTTCATAAACAGAATCTACAGATTCGGTAGAATCTGGCGCCAATTTCCGTTCAAAAATCCCGTTGCAAACGGAGCGCCAGACTACCGAATGTGTTTACAGTAAGCAGAACGGTTTTTTGAGGTTGTATAATTTGATTTATTTAATTATACGGTACTTTTTTTCACTAATTTGTATATTATAACAGTGGGTCATAATTAATTTTACCGTATTAATTAATTTATATTCACTTATAACAATTTATTTACTTGAAATTATTAAATTTTATCAGCACATACTATAGCGCGCTCACATTTTTCGATCCTGACTTTTTTTCACGAAGCCTAGATAGAAGGAGCACGCTCGCTGTGTTATGCACGCGTCTCTTATACGAGGCATGATAGGGGGACTTAAAATGTCGGTAGAGAGCGCGTCGGTTCGACAGGTCGGATCCCTGATTAAGAAATATGATTTGGAATGATTCGAAAAATTTTAATAATTTAATATTGTATGATATCACAAAATTATGATTCACAATTATTCAAAATGATTCAAAATTCTTAGTTCTGAATAATTTTAAATCATAATTTTATTATTCAAAATTATTCAGAATGATTCAAAGTTCTTAGTTCTGAATCATTTTGAATCATAATTGTATTATTCAAAATTATTCAAAGTTTTTAGTAGTATATGATTTTAAATCATAATTATATTATTTGAAATTATTTAAAATGATTCAAAATTCTTAGCTGTCCATAATTTTGAACCATAACTTTATGACTTAAAATAACTCGAAATGATTTAGAATTGCTCATTTTGAATACTTAAAATTACTCATTTTAAATACTTAAAAATTGTAAAATTATGATTTAAATTAATTCAAAATAACTTGGAATTTAATTTCTATTAATTTTAAATTATTTTTTTCGACATTATTATTAGAAATAATTTATCAAATTAAATTATTTTAATTATATTAAATCAAAAAATAATATTAAAATTGTCAAGTCCTTATTTAATATTTAAAAAAATTTTGGAATAATTCAAGCATTTGACATCTTTTATACTAGAATCAGAAAATAATATTTCATAATTAAAAATAAAAGGAAATTATCGAAAACTATAAAAGAAATTACTATTCAATTATAAGGATAACTTAATAGTTATGATTAGGACCTATAATTAGGAGACATCAAATTGAGGAAATTAATAAGAGATATTAAAATAATGTCACAACATCATAATTGTTTTTAGTAATAAACTTTTTATTAGTAATTTTTTGTTACATCTTACTATTGCTTTCATCGCTTGCTTCTTCATAATCTTTCTCTTCATTTTCCATTGACTCAATATATTGATTTTTTAATAGTTCTTCCAGTTCCTTGTCTGAAATTTCTTCATCTTTCTTTTTTACTTTTCTTGTTCTGGGAATTATAGATTCTTCTTCTTCTTCTTCTTCTTCTTCTTCTTCTTCTTCTTCTTCTTCTTCATCTTCTTCTTCTTCTTCTTCTTCTTCTTTTTTTTTCCCTGTTTTTCTTCTTCTTCTACTTCGTCATTACTTTTTTCTTCTACTTTTTTCTTGCTGTTCTTTTCCATTTTTCTTTCAATTTTTGACCTTTTTACATTAGAAATGTACCTTCCCAGGTATGTATATAATTTTTTAAATTCCATGTCTTTTTCGAGTTTCCCTAAAGTTGACATGTATGGTGAATTTTTAAGGTAATACATATAAAAATCTGAAATAAATGAACAACAATAAATATATCATGAGATACAAACGAGCAGAATCATATGAGTAAGTTCAACCCATCAAAAATAATATTGTCATTATTTTTTTTATTATTACTTTGACTAAAATAATTACTACCATGTAAATAATGATAATTTTTGAAAAAATATCTGTTGTAGTTAAATATTATTTCACCTCAAAAAATAATTTGATACTGAAAAGAAAAATATTTAAGACAGAATAGGCACTATTTGAATAGTTACAAAAAATAGACGGTTATACACAAAGCACTGCACGAAATAAAAATGAATAATGATTTGGTCTTGGTAGGAATCAATTCAAGTTTATCAATTAATACGATAAAACGAATAACCAGAATTAAAATAAGGATACATGGAATAATGAAAAGAATATAGATTCAAAATCTGCAAATAAACTTTTAAATGGAGATAATGTAGTAGGAGGATATAGGATCTTAAAAAAGTACCAAGAAGGACATATTATTCCGTGAACTATGAGATATGACAAGAAAAGTCACAAGTCCTAAAGGGATCATGAATCAAATGGCGAACCGGTGTTTACGGGACAATATGTTCAGAGGTCAACTTTCGACGGCTTCAAACGAAACTACTTGGCAATTTTGCAAAGCGATATTAGATAAAAAAAAAGAAATAACAAATTGTATCAGAACCAACGATGGGGTTTTATTAATACAAAATGATGTTAAAAACGTAATACCAGAAGAGGAACAAATTTATACCCGATGTATTTATAATAGTGTAGTGTTTTATGGTACACTTTATACTAAAGGCAATAAAACAAACAACACAACAGTCTACTTAGATAACAATAAAATTGCTAAGATTCATTGCTTTTATAATCGACATGATCAAGTTTACGTAAAGGTAACAGTAGCTGCAGTAGAAAAATTTGATATTTTTGAACATATATTTGTTATCAAAGAGTGGGAAAATAAATTTACAATTATAGATATAAAAAAAAATAGTATCAAAAATGGTATTTATTAGAGTAGAAAATTTATCTTTGATTTCTATGACTGACTATGTATGTCTACAAGTCAATAGTTTTGAGGTTCAATAAAAAATAAGATTATACCTATGTAACAATGACAATTCAATCTTTTGTATCCCTATAACGACACCTTCATTACCATTCTATTTATCAAACTAATAACAATTAAATGATTATGATCACTCTGGGATCGAAAATATTAAAAGAAATTTATAAAATTTAAAATTACCCAAACGAGCTTTCAATGTTATTCAGTATTATTTAAGATGATTTGGAAGTTGGAATCATTTCAAATAATATTAAATCCTCTGGAAAACCAGAAATTATAATATTATTTTATCATTCAATATTATTCAAAATGATTCGAACGTTTAAATTATGCTAAATAATTTTATATCATCTGAAGAACCAGAAATTTCTATATTATTTTATCATTCAATATTATTCAAAATGATTTGGAAGTTGAAATCATTTCGAATAATATTAAATCATCTGATGAACCAGAATTTTCAATATTATTTTATCATTCAATATTATTTAAAATGATTCGAACGTTTAAATTATGCTAAATAATTTTATATCATCTGAAAAACCAGAAATTTCTATATTATTTTATCATTCAAAATTATTCAAAATGATTTGGAAGTTGAAATCATTTCAAATAATTTTAAATCATCTGAAGAACCAGAATTTTCAATATTATTTTATCATTCAATATTATTCAAAATGATTTGGAAGTTGAAATCATTTCAAATAATTTTAAATCATCTGAAGAACCAGAATTTTCAATATTATTTTATCATTCAATATTATTCAAAATGATTTGGAAGTTGAAATCATTTCAAATAATTTTAAATCATCTGAAGAACCAGAATTTTCAATATTATTTTATCATTCAATATTATTCAAAATGATTTGGAAGTTGAAATCATTTTAAATAATTTTAAATCATCTAGAAAACCAGAAATTATAATATTATTTTATCATTCAATATTATTCAAAATGATTTGGAAGTTGAAATCATTTCAAATAATTTTAAATCATCTGAGAACCAGAATTTTCAATATTATTTTATCATTCAATATTATTCAAAATGATTTGGAAGTTGAAATCATTTCAAATAATTTTAAATCATCTAGAAAACCAGAAATTATAATATTATTTTATCATTCAATATTATTCAAAATGATTTGGAAGTTGAAATCATTTCAAATCATTTTAAATCATAAAATAATATTACATTTTTTTATTATTTGATATGATATAAAATGATTCGTTGTAAAATTTATGCTTGAAAGTCAAATCATCCTGACAATTTGGGATGATTTGAAATGATTAAACCCGCGTCTTTTCGAATCATTCCAAATGAGATTTCTTAATCAGAGATATTTGAAACAGTATAATTGTTCCTTAGAAAATTAATTAATGAAAAATTGAAGACAAATAATAAATGGTAAAAAATAATTATTAATAATAAATTTTGATCATTAATTATTGGAAAAAAATACGTATATTTAATATTTATCGAAAATAATACCAAGAAGAAGTTAATAATAACTGGGAATTAGCAAACAAATAATAATTTAATATTTATAACAATCAATGTTATATTAAATTGATATCGTGTAGAAATATATAACAGTAATTTAAAAAGTAATAATAACCAAAATGAAAATGTTGACAAATATTAACAGAATTATTTTTGAAGCTGTAAAATCGAGTTTAAAAAATTTCTTATCATAAATATATAAATATACACACAATAATAGTATGAAGTCTTACAATGAATAATAAATAATTACCTGATGGGCTGTGAAAGAATTAATCGAAGATGATAAAAAAAAATGAAGTAGTTAATTAGGTTTCAAGAAAAATATATATTTTATTAATTGTATTTTAATAGTATTAACACAGTTAGATTTTTAATAAACTTTTACAAGAAAAACAAAAATATAAATAAGTAATAATTGAATTCGTAATCAATAAATAGGTTTTTTTAAACTACTAATCACGTTAACTTCGCGGATTTTCGGTGCTTTCTAGTGAGAGCTCTTCGTTGGCTCATGTTTTTGTTAAATAATTTAGTAAGAAAATGACCTCGCATGACAATAAAATAATTAATGACCTTTATCGTTAATTGCTTAGTGTGATCAGGGCAACCAATTTAGGGAAGCGCATCGCGTAAAGCTATTTGATCACGGATTTGATGCATTGTATTGCATTTAATAGTTTTGGTTCCTGCAACTTTTAACATCTATATATTCCCGCCTGTTTTTTATATTGTTGATCAGCTTTCAAAAATACTATGCATGTTTCTGATGACCTATCATAATAATAACAAATTATTTTGAATAGAATATGCTAAAAATAGAAGAAATTTTAATTAGAAGAAAGGTTTATGTTATAAGTACTTCTGACTATCAAATCCTGTGCCGCTACACATTTGAGAAGTCTCCAAATCTTTTAAAAATGTCCAAAAGCTTTCCATACTACTAAGTATATAATCACTATTTGTTGATTTATTAAGTTTAACATTAGTTACCTGCAAATATATACAATTAGCTATATCCAGTAAGTCGTTCAAAAAAATATAAAAATTTCTTACAAGTATATTAAGAGTCTTATCGATTTTTACACGAATCTTTACATCATACGATATGTAATCTAAGCAACAAAGAATTACTGCCGGTAAATCGAGATGGTCATCAACCCAGCTCCATTTTTTTGGTTAAATTCTTATTAACAGTTAAAGCCATATTAAAGCAAATTTTTTTTTTTTAAGGGAGTTGGGAAAGAACGGATAGGGGAAAGGGGGGGGGGGAACCTACTCAGTGGGAATTTTTCCGTAATTGAAAAAATAATCAGACAGCCCAGACTGGGAATCGAACCCAGATCTCTCGGTTACGCGCCAAGGGCTCTACCAGTTAAGCTATCCGAGACAAGTACTGACTACTTTATTCAGTCACGTATATAAGACCCACCGAGCAAACAACGCCACCGTCCATCTTACGGTAAAGAGCCATATTAAAGCAAATTTTTTAAGGGAGTTGGGAAAGAACGGATAGGGGAAAGGGGGGGGGGAACCTACTCAGTGGGAATTTTTCCGTAATTGAAAAAATAATCAGACAGCCCAGACTGGGAATCGAACCCAGATCTCTCGGTTACGCGCCAAGGGCTCTACCAGTTAAGCTATCCGAGTTTTTGGTTCTAAATTCTTTATCAATTCTTGAATTGAAAATTCTGAATTGATTGCAGTTAACTCGGGATCATTGTGGCTAGTCTACAAACATATAAAAAAAATTGAATTAAAAAGAAAATCAAAAATATTATATTCACGGATTTGCTCAATTATTAGAGTCGTAATCGATTAGTAAACAATATTAACAACATTAATGATAGAAATATTTCAAGTTTTATTTCAATGTAACTATTAAATCTTTTATATGAGAGAAAAAATTGGAAGAATGTACATTAATAATAGGTAACAAGTTGACATTTTAATTATTATAAAAAAAAACAACGAATACTATTAATATTAGCACCGATTTATAATTTTACATAGAAAATATTTCAATACTTGCTCCAATAATTTATAGTTTCCCGATCGATTACCATACTTCATTACATTATAAATAATTCTAGTCATACTTGTTCAATATTATTAGGTTCAACTGAATTGTCATCAAAAACCTCGTTGACTTCTATGCATTCATAATCATGCAATATTTGACTTGAATGTAATATATCATTTTCCCGTGAAATTAATAAAATCGATGATATTAAAAACAGTAATTAATACTTAACAGCTGAAATTTTGATTTACGTATAATTTGATTTAGATATAATTTTCAATTGACTTCTTACGTTTGTATTGGCATTTACAGAAATATTTGTAACAGGTGTTGTTGAGCTAATATTTTTATGTAATGTTGGGATGGCACCAGGTTTGAGTATTATTTTCTTTCGTTCAGACACAAACGGTTCTTGATTAGGAATAATAATAATATCTTTCCGACGAACATATTCTTCTTCAAAATGCAAATCACAAATAAAAATCTCAACTTTCGAATCTGACACTAAATCTTGTCCCAAAATATGACTCCATTGTCTAACAATATCAGGGTCCTACCAAAGAAAAAGAAATTTTCTAATTACTTATCAAAATATTAATTTCAGTATACAAGACTATTAATGATAATGATTAAATTGCATTGATAATAAAATTATAAGTTTCAATCACAGACACTTCTCTGCTGCAACTTGCGCCTATAGTGATTAATTTTTTTAAATGTCATATATGATATTAAAATTTTTATTCTTTTCCAAATGGGAATGTACTTAAAATTAATAAACATTAATAAATATAATTATAAATCTTATAATTTTATCAATGAAATTACAAATTTTGGGGTTATACTTACTTTTGGCAGCTTAAATAAGGAGTTTTTATCCTGTTGTAAATCTTTTTTACATTTTTTATTATTTTTGCTGTTTTTACAATTCACCACAGCACAATTTTTAACCATTTTGAATTTTATAAAACGCTTATTTGTTAACTATGACAACAACAACATTCAATAACACAATCTAATGTTTACATTAAAACATGTTCTAAAAATCAGAACTTTCTAACACTACCGCTGCCTTGCGGACAAATATTGTACCCGATGTTTCCTCATTATTACGGACGCAAATACGGCAAGAAAGCCTATGCCGATCGTTCTCCTTCTATCTAGCTTTATCTAGCTAGGAGCCGTTCTCCTTCTATCTAGCTAGGCTTCGTGCTTTTTTTTGATGGAGAAAAGTCAGCGCCACAGACTAGATAAAATAAAAATGTGTAGTAATCCTCCTATAGATACGCAACTACAGTTAAAAAAGTATTGACAGCTTACATTTACGGCCGCCAGGGCGCACTGGAATTATATCTACATAAACTGTAGCTTCAAGGGGATAGTTTGCGGTAAAAAATGCAGCCAACGCGAGATTTAAGTTAGTACCGTAGAAAAGTAAACTCCAATCTTAAAGGTGCTCACACACATGTTAATAAACTAAGGTAAATTGCTTGCAGTTGTTATGCTTCCATCTAGTGGATGTTATTTTTATTTATTGAAAACTTTACTTACTGTAGCTCTTTCGCCCGGGAGTATTAAAATACTCGGTTTCAGCGCGGGAAAGGAATCATTTTAAATAAAAGAATTCTATTTAGACGTTATTTAATTTTGATCAAAATTATTTAGTTGGTTTCAATTTATTATTCAAGTTGACAAAATATTAAAAAGCTTCAAAATATAAAATTGAGGTTTACAATGACGTGATCTTAGCAATCTAAGCTCTCGGTGAGAAGTGTCGTTACATAGTTTTTCCGAAGAGCTTCAAACTCCGTTCTTCTCCCACCATAACTTCCATACATACTTCCACTCTAAGGAATACATAAGCACACACATTTTCTACTACATATAAATGATCCTTATATACTAACATGTATTTTCTCTATATCTATATATATTTATTTCAGCCTATCGGCCTGAAAGTTAGACTTCACTAATATACACTTTTAGCAATCGAGTCATTATGTTTATTTAACTATTTTTATTAATTTAACAGACCATTTTAAATTCTATTTATAATAAAAATTAACTTTAAATTAACTTGAAATTAAATTACAATAAAAAATTATAATAAACTATAACATGAAAATATATATATTATATTGTTTATAATATGTTGGATTAATGTTTGAGTTTGACTAATTAATAACTTGAATTAAATATTATTTCTATTATTTTACAATCGGATTTTCTAATAAAATTATAAGTCAATTTAATTATTATCATGTATAAAAGAATAGACATTATCGTTTAATTATAAATTAAATAATAATTAAATAATGATTCAATAATAAATTAATAGTAAATTAATTAAATAATAATTATTAATTATAAATTAAATACAAGATAATAATTATTAATTATTTCAACTTAATTTTGCTTAATTACAATATTATATAAAGTTAGATTTTAACAGTAAATGTTATTTAACAATCTTATTTTTGTTTAGTTACATATGAATTTTTATTATTCTTTGTTACTTTTAGAACAAGGGTTTATTGAGTTTCACACGTGTCTTTTACGACTTTTCCTCATAGGGTTTTAAATTCCATGTGGCGAGAAATAGTCCTTGAATTACTCAAGTACCTTTTATGGGTTCTGAAAATTCGGTTACAATGTCCTTTTGTACCGAAATATATTTTTCCCTTATTTTATTTTATTTTCTTTTGTAAATAAAACAGAGTTAACCAAAAGATGTTTATTACAACTGAAAAGAGTAAAAGCATGAAATAAATGATTTGAATATTTACTTCGAATATAAAATTTAACTAATTTTAATCATTTAATATTTACTAATTTGAATATTTCCTTTGAATTCACGCTCTCATAATAGATAGCGCTCTAATAACAGGTAGCGTCACCTGCTGGATGCACTAGGTGCATCACACAGTTATCCTTTTATTTATTTACTTTGAGATCACTTCGAGAAAGTATTGTTGTATATAATTCTATATAATAAACTAACGATGTGGCTAAGATACAGCAAGCAAACGATACGACTCCGTACACAAACAGCACCGTATATATACGGAGTGTTACAAATCCCGGGAAATTCAAATTTCATACGTAATACACGCTTGTAGAATGGCACATGTACGAAGTCGTACACATACTACAGAATAAATGAAGTAATAATAATAATAATAATAATAATAATAATAATAATAATAATAATAATAATAATAATAATAATAATAATAATAATAATAATAATAATAATAATAATAATGACTTGTCTGACCCAAAGAATTACAGGCCTATCACCTGCTTGAATGCGGTTTATAAAATTTTTACAAAAATTTTAAACAACCGTATTTTGCAGGAGATAGAAGCT
This sequence comes from Cotesia glomerata, assembly GCF_020080835.1. NCBI lineage: Eukaryota > Metazoa > Arthropoda > Insecta > Hymenoptera > Braconidae > Cotesia > Cotesia glomerata. The sequence continues at coordinate 21,605,505 of NC_058158.1, read as the reverse complement.
GTATGGCAACAGATATATGAACAGCGTGGCAGCAAAAGAGGCCTGTCAGGTTGCAAAGAGAACTTGATAGTTGATCGATGTGTCACACAAGATGCGATCTACTATCAACGCAACCTGTCAATGGCCTGGATCGACTATCGCAAGGCATTTGACTCAACTTCTCATGAGTTGATTTTATATCTCCTCAAATGCCTGGGGGTCAATCCTGAAATAGTGGAATGCATTCGGCGTACAATGCAGCTCTGGCGAACGCGTATTTACATTGGAAGTGGAAACGCATTGCACATAACCGGAGTTGTAGAGTACAAACGAGGGGTCTTCCAAGGTGATTCCTTAAGCCCTCTGCTGTTTTGCATCTCACTGCTGCCTATATCTGTTGCTCTCCGTAAAACTCGTGGGTACTCTGTGGGGCCTCCGGGTGATCGAAAATACTCGATTACCCATCTGCTTTATATGGATGACCTGAAGCTGTATAGTGCTGATGAAGATCATCTACAGGCGGCTCTTAACATCGTAGCAGAGTACACGCGGGATGTCGGAATGTCTTTTGGGTTGGACAAGTGTGCGGTCGTACATCTGGCGAGGGGTAAGTGCTCTGTTACGGGTGATGATGTCGAGTTGGTAGATGGGAGCGTTTTAAGACAATTAGACGCCGGAGAGTTGTATAGATATCTAGGAATGGAAGAGCACCGCATGCATGCGGTCTCCGAAGTCCAAGCAACTCTCCGTAGCGAGTATGTTAGGAGACTCCGGAAAATTTGGTCCTCCGAACTTTCCGGCAAAAATAAAGTCTCCGCTACTAACACGCTCGCTGTCCCAGTCTTACTATACTCTTTCGGTGTCTTAAAATGGGCCCGAAAGGATCTGCGAGATCTCGACATCAGAACCCGTAAGACTATCAACATGAACCGGAGCATGCACCCCAATTCATCAGTCGCCAGATTATACCTCTCCCGGTCGATCGGTGGGAGAGGTTTGCAGAGCTTGGAGCGGCTTCACGATCGTTTAGTCCTGGGTTTAACACACGAAGTTGTCAATTTCACTGCAGATGAGGATGACTTTCTTATGCAAATTGTTCATAAACATGAGAATGCGCATAAGGGGTCGTTCTTATATAAGGCAGCAATATATGCGGCAAGAACCCTTGGTCTTGGAGAAATAAACGCTCTTATGGAACTCCGAAAGGAGGAATTCAAGAGCGCCATCAGGAACGCCGAGGAAAAACTACTCCTAGGCAAACTGATGGACAAGTCTATGCACAGCGTGTTCTTCAAACACGTGCGTGATCATGGCTTGTCCACTCAGCTGACGTTTTCCTTCTTAAAGTCAGCTGGCCTGATGTCCGAGACTGAAGGGTTCATATTTGCTTGCCAAGATGGTGTCATTAACACTCTAGAGTACCGTAGCAAGGTGCTCCAGGTGCAGCTCCCGGACACGACCTGCAGGGCGTGTAAACAACATCCGGAGACGCTTATGCACATTTTGTCAGCATGTCCTGTGCTGGCGAGAGGTGCATACATCCAGCGTCACAATGCTGCCCTGAAAGTACTGTACTACTATCTTCGTCACCGCTACGGTATTGACGTGACACCGGTGCTGCCTTATCTGCCAGGAGATATTCCCCAGGTTGTTGAGAATGACAGTTGCAAAATTTATTGGAACATGCCGTTTGCAACAACTCGGCGGATAGATCACAACAAACCTGATATTGTGCTCTTCGACAAGGCTACTCGTGACATTTATGTCATTGAGTTCTCGGCCCCGGCTGAATACAACATCTCAGCCAAAGAAGAGCACAAAAGACAAATATATCAGGATCTCCTGTTTGAAATTGGCAAACTTTACCCAGGTTACCGTGTCAAGCTCGTCGTCCTGATTGTTGGCGTCCTCGGAGGGATGAAACAGTCTTTTGTATCCTCACTTGCCAGAGTTCCAGCTTGCTCATCAAAAGCTGAATTCTTGGCGGTCAGGATGCAGAAGGCTGTCATACTAGGTTCCCTCCATCTACTTAGGAAAATGACTTTAGCCTGCTGTGATCACTAACCGCCTTGTTGTGCGGAGTGGTCCAGCAGTAATGGATGGAGCTCAGGCTGGGCCCTCGGAGAATCGGACTCCGGGGACAACCCCCCTGAGCATTTAATAACATAATAATAATAATAAGCGGTGCTTGCTACGTGGCCTCCAAGCGGCGCATCGCGGGAAACGCAGACCATAACACCAGGTCTGTAGGCGAACGACGTAGCCGATGCAGTGGGCCAACTACCCACTGCATTGAAATACTGAGTTACAACAAGACGTAATCTCAGAAGTGCTCCCCACAACCGGTCCTTTTCGGATGAGGACCATTCATCAGGTGGGAGGAGCACGCCGGACCCGATGAACGATGACGACCCTGGCGCTTTAAGGACTTACTTTAAGTGGACGGAGGAACTACGAGTCGACCTCTTGGTGTGCTACCAACGTAGCGAGCCGGGGGGAGCGGTTATATGGCCCGGATGCACACTCTTTGGAGTGATATGCATCCGGAGCTAGAGCATTTTACGCCTAAACACCTGCGTAATTATGCCGCTTATCTTCGGCGTAATAGAAGATCGCTTGTGCCGGATAGAAGGCAGTCTAATAGACTTTCCTTTCCGGCGCAATTACACCAAGAGCGACGCCGTTCCTCCTTGGATGACAACAATCCCTTTATAGGACGGCAAGTAAGTATATCTAAAAAGATAACTTACTCCCAACAACAGCTAGAAGCGGTAAATGAAGATCTCCGTGCAAACATCCTGGAGGATTCCACCCTGCTCACTGTGAGCCAGGTTGTGTATGGTGCAGCAGTTTCGGCTTTTCCGAGAGAGAGACATTGTCTCTCGATCGAGGCAAGGTTGAGACAGCGCATCTCACAACTTGGACTCAAAATTGACAGATCCCGGAAACAGGTCTCCCGCATTCAGTGTGTGATTGAGTTTGAAACAACTCAAAGAGCATACACGCCTCGAATTCGGCGCATTGCTGCTGAACTTCGGCGGCGTCATCACACACTGAATAAGAGTACTCTTCTTGTCATCAAGGAAGAGTCTCTCAATAAATTGCGGGCTCTAGTGACTGCCAAAAAGTCACTAGAGAAAAGGCTGAAGCGGTTGGTCGACAACTCGTTGTTTCGATCCAGCCCTTCACGCTTTCTGACACCAAAGACCGATGTTACCGGGAATTATCCAACACCTGAGCGGGTGGAAGCTTTTTGGACTGAGTTGTATGGAGATCAACCAAACGTGAACGCCAATACTCCAGCTCTGCACGACTTTAAAGCATTCTGTCGGGAACACCGTAGACAGAATGCTGATGAAGAGCGCCCTGCAGTCAGTGTGAATGAAGTTCGTTCAGCTCTAAATGGCAGCAAAATTGGGCTGCCCCGGGACCAGATGGCATAAATGTCTTTTGGTGGAAGAAGTTTACTTCTACCCACCTCCATCTGGCCCGTATATTTACATCGTACATTAGAGCTGACGAACCGATTCCAGACTGGCTCGTGGAAGGGCGAACCGTACTGATACCAAAAAAAGGTGACTTGTCTGACCCAAAGAATTACAGGCCTATCACCTGCTTGAATGCGGTTTATAAAATTTTTACAAAAATTTTAAACAACCGTATTTTGCAGGAGATAGAAGCTGTATGGCAACAGATATATGAACAGCGTGGCAGCAAAAGAGGCCTGTCAGGTTGCAAAGAAAACTTGATAGTTGATCGATGTGTCACACAAGATGCGATCTACTATCAACGCAACCTGTCAATGGCCTGGATCGACTATCGCAAGGCATTTGACTCAACTTCTCATGAGTTGATTTTATATCTCCTCAAATGCCTGGGGGTCAATCCTGAAATAGTGGAATGCATTCGGCGTACAATGCAGCTCTGGCGAACGCGTTTTCACATTGGAAGTGGAAACGCATTGCACATAACCGGAGTTGTAGAGTACAAACGAGGGGTCTTCCAAGGTGATTCCTTGAGCCCTCTGCTGTTTTGCATCTCACTGCTGCCTATATCTGTTGCTCTCCGTAAAACTCGTGGGTACTCTGTGGGGCCTCCGGGTGATCGAAAATACTCGATTACCCATCTGCTTTATATGGATGACCTGAAGCTGTATAGTGCTGATGAAGATCATCTACAGGCGGCCCTTAACATCGTAGCAGAGTACACGCGGGATGTCGGAATGTCTTTTGGGTTGGACAAGTGTGCGGTCGTACATCTGGCGAGGGGTAAGTGCTCTGTTACGGGTGATGATGTCGAGTTGGTAGATGGGAGCGTTTTAAGACAATTAGACGCCGGAGAGTTGTATAGATATCTAGGAATGGAAGAGCACCGCATGCATGCGGTCTCCGAAGTCCAAGCAACTCTCCGTAGCGAGTATGTTAGGAGACTCCGGAAAATCTGGTCCTCCGAACTTTCCGGCAAAAATAAAGTCTCCACTACTAACACGCTCGCTGTCCCAGTCTTACTATACTCTTTCGGTATCTTAAAATGGGCCCGAAAGGATCTGCGAGATCTCGACATCAGAACCCGTAAGACTATCAACATGAACCGGAGCATGCACCCCAATTCATCAGTCGCCAGATTATACCTCTCCCGGTCAATCGGTGGGAGAGGTTTGCAGAGCTTGGAGCGGCTTCACGATCGTTTAGTCCTGGGTTTAACACACGAAGTTGTCAATTTCACTGCAGATGAGGATGACTTTCTTATGCAAATTGTTCATAAACATGAGAATGCGCATAAGGGGTCGTTCTTATATAAGGCAGCAATATATGCGGCAAGAACCCTTGGTCTTGGAGAAATAAACGCTCTTATGGATCTCCGAAAGGAGGAATTCAAGAGCGTCATCAGGAACGCCGAGGAAAAACAACTCCTAGGCGAACTGATGAACAAGTCCATGCACAGCGTGTTCTTCAAACACGTGCGTGATCATGGCTTGTCCACCCAGCTGACCTTTTCCTTCTTAAAGTCAGCTGGCCTGATGTCCGAGACTGAAGGGTTCATATTTGCCTGCCAAGATGGTGTCATTAACACTCTAGAATACCGTAGCAAGGTGCTCCAGGTGCAGCTTCTGGACACGTCATGTAGGATGTGTAAACAACACCCGGAGACGCTCATGCACCTTTTGTCGGCATGTCCTGTGCTGGCGAGAGGTGCATATATCCAGCGTCACAACGCTGCCCTGAGAGTACTGTACTACTATTTTCGTCATTACTACGGTATTGATATGACACCAGTGCTGCCTTATCTGCCAGGAGATATTCCCCAGGTTGTTGGGAATGACAGTTGCAAAATTTATTGGAACATGCCATTTGCAACAACCCGGCGGATAGATCACAACAAACCTGATATTGTGCTCTTCGACAAGGCCACTCGTGACATTTATGTCATTGAGTTCTCGGCCCCGGCTGAACACAACATCTCAGCCAAAAAAGAGCACAAAAGACAGATATATCAGGATCTCCTGTTTGAAATTGGCAAACTTTACCCAGGTTACCGTGTCAAGCTCGTCGTCCTGATTGTTGGCGTCCTCGGAGGGATGAAACAGTCTTTTGTATCCTCACTTGCAAGAGTTCCAGCTTGCTCATCAAAAGCTGAATTCTTGGCGGTCAGGATGCAGAAGGCTGTCATACTAGGTTCCCTCCGTCTACTTAGGAAAATGACTTTGGCCTGCTGTGATCACTAACCGCCTTATTGTGCGGAGTGGTCCAGCAGTAACGGATGGAGCTCAGGCTGGGCCCTCGGAGAATCGGACTCCGGGGACAACCCCCCTGAGCATTTAATAACATAATAATAATAATAATAATAATGATAATAATAACCTCAGAAAAGGGGTTTTTTTTTTTCAAAAATTTGAATTTTGAAAAAAAAATTATTCTTTTCTAAATTCAACTTAGTTCACACATTTTCACTGCAAAAAGTTTTAAAATATATAAGAATCGCAGGTAATTGTTTAGTTTCACGTTTTTAAAAGTAAACTATAGTTGTCGCAATTGAAATGTTAACTTAAATTTTGCTCTGATAGAAAATCGTCAATAAAATTGATTCACTTGGTCTATCAATTTTTGGTGATTTGTTTCGTATTCTATGGATAAAAATAAATAAATAAAAAAAAACATTTTTCGAAAATATTAATTTTTTGATATTTTTTCAAAGTTTTTTTTTTTAATCCAACAATTGACGTTTTTCATATATTTTTATTCTACAATTGAAATTTATTACAATTGTTTTTAATCCAAAAATGAAAATTTTTCAAAAAATTAAAAAAAATTTTTCTATTTTAGATTTGCTCTAATAAAAAAAAAATATTTTACAAGTAGAAAAAAAAATTCTTCAAAAATATTAATTTTTAGATATTTTGCTAAAACTTTTTTTTTAACCCAAAATTTGATATTTTTTATAATTTGTTTTTAGTTAAAAAATTGACATGTTTCATAATTTTTCTTATCCCAAATTTTGAAAAATTTTTCTATTTTAGATTTATTCTAAAAAAAAAAAAAAAAAAAAAAATATCTATTAAGTAGAAAATAATCTAAACATGTTGATTTCACACCCCGTGAAAATAAACAATTACCGAATCTTACAATTGAAAATAGAAGTATAAGATAAATAATTGAGAATGGGAAACTAAATTTCAATTTTGAATATCCGTAGATATAATTATTATTATTCATTTAATTTCTTCGTAAAGTTCCTTTTCAGATTCCACTTAGAACTTGTAACGGGTGTTTTTTTCCGCTCATTGGCCCCTTAATTAATTTAATAGAAATAAAACAATATCTAGCAAAAATGATTCTAAATTAACAAAGGCGCCACCAGGATTTTTCAATGCGGTTCCTGGAACCGGAAACCAGAGCTGAGCTTAATAATCTACAGGGAGAGAGAGTGGAGGAAGGTGGTCTGAAAGAAATAAATTTTTATTTAACAAAAATGACCGGTATTTATTTAACAACAAAATAGAATAACAACTCGTGCCCTCGCACGTACAATTAACAACTTAAGACTACAGCCTAACTAACGGCTGACCAGGACTTCTTAAAACTAACAAAAATTCTTAATCCTACAGTACCCTCATATGGAGCGTCTATACTGCAGTTTCTAACTAAGTCGCGCTGTCCACCAGACCCTCACGCTCTATCAAAATTCTTAATCCTGACGGTACCCTCTTATGGAGCGTCTATACCGCAGTTTCTAACTAAGTCGCGCTGTCCACCGGACCCTCACGCTCTATCAAAATTCTTAATCCTGACGGTACCCTCTTATGGAGCATCTATACCGCAGTTACTACCTTACTACCGCTGTACCCCACTTGGCGTCTATACAACGGCTTCTAGGATTTCCCGCCCCGGAGTCAGATGGACTCAAGCGTGCTTAACGTGCCTCTTAAGCGGTACTATCTCACACACACATTACCCACGCGTCTCACACACACACTGACTCTACTTTACTTTTATTTTCTGGATTACAAAATTAAACTCCAAAAAAGTCAACGTTCAATTCTTACTAAAATTATTCAGTCATTAGCTCGAGATTAAAATCATAAACAATTTTTACAATTAATAATTACTACTTAAAATTTCCGACTTAAAAATCGACGCCTAAACTTATTTCAAAATTACCACGAGTTTAATACTCAGCACATTGTATAATCCTCAGAATATTCTCTATAAAATTAACTAAATTTCTCGGACGTAATCCACACTGATAAATAGTTTTTATAAATAATTCCAATAATAATTTTAGTCTTCCATAGTTCAATATATGAATAACCACGTGGAATTTTTCGATTTATAGATAATTAATAAAGCAATTTGTCTCAATATAAAATAAATTCACGAAAAATTATCCACAGTTCATTCGATCTCAATTGCGTCGAAACTCAGTAGCCGATTCTCAATACTTAATTTTCCAAATAATAAAATAGTTTCCAAAATTAATACGATATCAATATTTAATTCAAGATAATAAATAGTTTTAATAAAAGATAATTCAATTGTTGTAAATAGTAATAATTATCCAGTTGTTAATTTTACGATTTATTGCGTAATAAAATCCACAAGGAATTTGCGCGCTCAAAATGGATGCCGGCGTTCGTTACCGCGTAGCACGTTTTGACCTCGGGTACCGAATACTATGTCGTGTCGATTGGAACCTTCTCGGTGTTCAGAATTTAATTAATATAAAATATATTTATTTAAACCAATCTCAAGATGTTAATAATTATTAACCAACTGTATTAATAAAATTAATTATTCATGACTTGCAAACCCAAGAGGTCTAGAACATTCCTCGGGTATAAACCCCCAGGAGGAACGTTCCCAGCAATTAACGAATCACTTCAATTAAATAATTAATTATTATTGAACAAAATTATTAAACAATTGAATTATCCAAACTTGAATAAATAAAATGAGAAGTAGTGTATTTGATGAGCCGGGTATATGGCCCCAAGGCTCATCATTACCAAAGTCCAATACCTGGTGTAAATTTGGTTGAAGAAACTCCATGGTTGATACTCGCTTCCTTCTTTGGACTTCTTGATGTTACTCGTTCCAACACTTTACTACTTTTCCGGACACCACGCATGGCTCGTCTATATAACGACCCCAAAAATACCCCCTCCTGCTCTCTCTCTAGGCCCGAAGATCGATGCGCTCAAATGCTAGTCGAAAAGTTATCGATCTCTGGCGACTTATCGATTAAGGGTAATTTACCCTGTTACAAACCTAGTCATTTGAAGACGCGTCATTTAAAAAGTTTATGTGACTACTGAGATTCAACTTTTCTCAGTCGGCCGTGTAGCGATGCGGGTAGCGCGTAAGTCTGGCGAGCGATAGGTTCCGAGTTCGGTTCTCGGTTAGGGCAAGGCGATTTTTATTTATTTCTTTATTTACGGAGTGTATTAGGTTAATTTAGCATAAGTAATCCTCTCCTCCTACCTCCTTACTCCTTAGCTATACAAACTGGACAGTAAATAATCCCTGTTCGTAAAAAAATACTCTCCCAAATTGGGAAAATCATTCATTTTTGTTTTTTTGTTAAAAAATTAATTTATATATTTTTTTGTGCTCATAAACGATTTTTATAGTAGTAATTGTAATAATTGTTAATTACAAATTTTTATGTTAATAACAATTATTATTAATTACTACTACTTATTTTTTATAACAATAATAATTATTATTCATAATAAAAAATTATGGTTAAAACAGAACTCGAATTTCGACTCGGGACTCACAATGGAACCATTGCAAATTCACAATGGAACCATTGCAAATTCACAATGGAACCATTGTGGAGCCACAGTAGGAATACCGTTAAACCACCATTGAACCACAGTCAAACCACAATTGATTCACAAGAAAGCCGTTGCTTAACCACGGTGGAACCACGATGGCAAAACGTCATAAAATCTACAGTGGATCCACTGTCGTTCCACAGTACATCCCGTGTAGCTCCTCAGTGGACCCTTCATGTACCCACCATGGATCCTTAGTTTTCAAGACTGCGAGGGAAGTGTTTCGGACGCAATTCTAACTGTTAACATTTTTTTAAAAAATAAATACGATTATAGTTATATGTATCTTAATGCTTTTCACTTTATATGGTTTGCAGATTTGAACAATTATTTTATATGACCTAATTTTTAACTTCCCGCTAAGAAAATCAAAAATTTTCAAAAATCGGGAAGTTATTGTTCTCACCCCGTTTTACGAAAATCGAGTTTTCATCGAATCTCGACGTTTTGAGGTCCTAGGAAGCTTCCCTGACTATTCCCGCGATGGTGTCTGTATGTATGTATAGGTTTGTGTGTGTGTGTGTGTGTGTTTGTGTGTGTGTGTGTGTGTGTGTGTGTGTGTGTGTGTGTGTGTGTGTGTGTGTGTGTGTGTGTGTGTGTATGTAAACCTCTCATAACTTTTGAACGGCACGACCGATTTCATCGCGGTTGGTGCCATTCGAAAGGGCTTGACTGAACTTAGATTTGAATATATTTTGGAACGATTCAGACCGGTAGATTTTGAAAAATCGCAAAAAAAGTACAAAATAAATTTTTTTCAAATGGGGTTTTTTTTGGAATATTTTTTAAACGGCTTTACCGATCAATTCCAAAAACTAATCAGTTCTTAACATCAAAAAACCACGTAGATCGCCGCTGGTCCGGTCAAAATCAGTTGATTCGTTCGTGAGTTATCGTTGACGATAGAAAACCGAAAAAAGTGTTTTTTCGGAATTACTCCGAAAATTTTCGTTTAATCAATTTAAACTTGAATAATATAAATAATAATACAAATATAAATAATGCTGTGAAGCAGGAAAGAATAGGAGTTACGGAAATTATTACGTGAAGTGTTCCACATTCACGTAACAGGATATTGGTAGGAAAGGATTGAGAAAGGAATGTGGAGAGGATCATCTTAATGTGAGTTTATAGAATATGCAAGAAAAAATTATTAGATAGCTCAGACTGGGATTCGGGCCCAGAACCTTCCGAATACATGTCGACTACTCTACCATTTGAGCTATCCGGTCTATACTAAATTTCCTTTCGCTTATTCTATATACATTAAGCCACACCGTCCATCTTACGGCAAGCATTTTTACAAATATAAATAATGCTGTGAAGATTCTTCATGAAGCTTAAAAAACTGCGTCGAATGCCACCAACCGCGTGAAAATCGGTTCATTCATTCAAAAGTTATTGCGATTTGAAAATTCAAAAAATAGTGTTTTATCAATGTTGCATCAAACTTTTGAGCTCAGAGAGCTCAAAATAATACATAAATTGTATTTATGAGCTCGAAGATCTCAAAAACGTTATAAGTGCAATTTCAAGCGTTTAGGTATAGAATTGGCGGGAAGTTTCAGGGATGACCTTCAGGGTCAACCGTTTTCCTAATTTTTTTACCTAATTTTTTCAGTTAAAACTTTAAATTTTACAATATTTTTTTGTTTATTGTATACATTTCTCGAAATGTGAAATTCTTACTTATAAATAACAAGTTCAATTATTGTTTTAACATAAATTTCACTTATTTTTCTTTAAGTGAATTTCGCATTTTTTTGATGTCATTATTACATTGAAAAAATTTAAAATTGACAGTTTTAGGTTGACAGTTTCCACAATGTGAAAATAACATTTTTAACTTTGTAAAATTGACATTTTTGGGTTGACAGCGGTAAAACTGTAAATTTGACAGTTTTTTCTGTAATTTTGACAGTCTTTTTTTCCGTTTACCCTTTGGCACAATTTTTGATGAAAACTTTTAAATTATGATAGTTATTGATTTCAATCCCATTTTTTAGATTTAAAATAGTTCTTAGCATGGATCATCGGCTCCACAACGTCGGCAGCTTTAAAGTCTTCGATAGTTCATGAAAATAAACTAACAACACACACAGTAAAAAATTTTGCGTCATTGCGTCAAAAAATTCTGTGTTAAAAATTTTTGTGTTAAATATTTAACACTCTTATGTGTAAATTTAACATTAATTGTGTTAAATTAACATAGAAAAATGTTACATTAACACAAAAAAGTGTTAAATATTTAACATAAAAATTTTTAACATAAAATTTTTTGACGCAATGACGCAAAATTTTTTACTGTGCATTTTCATTGAAAGAATTGGTTTTCTTTTTTCTTTGCTACAATAAAAATTTTTGATAACACAAGTTATATCGAACTTTTGATTTTTCGGGCAACAAATTATTGCTAATTTGATTTTCCACTTCATCCAAATTTTTTATTATTTCTTCTTCACTCAATTCAGCTCCCGATTCATCAGAACTCATTTCATTTGAAAAATTTATTTAGTTTCACGAATTTATGTTCTGGTTTTAATTATAAATGTAAATTTATATTATCGCGATCGGATAATATGTTTGCAAATTTTTATAAATAGATAAATAAACAATGCCTAGTTGCGTAGTCAAGAAAACTGAACATCAAATATAAGAAATCGAAGCATGCGCACTAATGATAACTAACCTGATTCAACATCTGACTTTATTATTTAGATTTTAATCGAACTTTCGATCCTGGTCTGATAAAAAATCGTATACGCACCACGGGAGGATAGTAGGAGATCTCAACCCGCGCTTTTGTCATCCTCGCCTTTGGCTCGGGTTGAAATGTCCTACTTTCTTACCTAGGTGCGTAATATACTGTTTCCATAATTTTGAAATTAAAGTTTTCGTCTCTAAAAAAATAACTCAAATCTTTAATAATGGATTCGAATTTAGGAATTACGATAAAAATATTAGACGTGCAGAAAATATGTTTAAAGTTAAGTTAAAAATAAATTATAGTTTATTAATTAATTAATTGTTAAATAAAATATCTCCCGATTAAAAAAAAAAACTATATTGTTTATTAAATTTGTCATGAACAAAAAGTATTATGGTTTTATTATTTAAGACTATGAAAAAAATACAACACTTATTGTAAGCCATAAACTCTTCTTAAAAGTATTGAAATGATGGATCTCTGTTGATTGTATGTAGTCTGATTAATTTTTTATGATCTTACAATGAAATAAACAAAATTACAATAATTAAATTTTTTTTTCAAATTTTTCATCCCGAGTATTTACTGAAAATTTCTCATTTACCTACCTTTTTATACACTTTGAGAATTTTAAATGAAGAAAAAAAAATAAAATATATATTACCTATGTATATATAGGAGATTTTCACCTACATATTGACTCATCAGTGATGAGTCATCTCGATATCTCTGGAACCATAAGGCGTAGAGACTTGAAATTTGGTAGGAATCCACAGATTCGGTAGAGTCTGGCGCCAAGTTCCGTTCAAATCCGTTGTAAACGGAGCGCCAGACTATTGACTGTGTTTACTGTAAGCAGAACGGTATTTTGAGGTTGCAAAATTCTATTTAATTCTACTGTACTTTTTTTTCCTAAATTGTTTATTATAACAGTAATTCATAACTTTATTTTACCGAAGTAATTAATTATATTCACTTATAACAATTAATTTACTTGAAATTATTAAATTTTATCAGCACATACTATAGCAAGCTCAAAAATTTCGATTCTGACTTTTTTAACTTCCCGCTAAGAAAATCGAAGATATTCAAAAATCGGGAAGTTATTGTTTTCACCCCGTTTTGCAAAAATCGAGTTTTCATCAGATCTCGACGTTTGAAGATCACAGGTAGCTTCCCTGACTATCCCCGCGAGGTTGTCACGGTGTCTGTATGTATGTATGTATGTATGTGTGTGTGTGTGTGTGTGTGTGTGTATTTCTTTTTTTTCCCTTAGGGGGGGGGGGAATTCTTCGTACGGATTCTAGGCATAGTTGTTTGGCCTGGATATGTGGCGACTCGACGCAGCGTCATACTAAAACTCGACTCTAACGCCCCTACCCACTAAACGCTAAGACCCTTTTCCTTCTTTCCTCTAATCCCTCATGGAAACCGCCGTCAGGCATTACTTCGTGAAGGGAGGATCTAGCTACTGCTCTTCCTTCTGGTGGCTAAGGTGTTAACTACCTTCCTTCTATCTTTTGCTATTTGCTCTTCTTCTTTCGGTGGAACGCAAGTCTTTAAGGACTTCTGTTGCAAACGTGTTGGTAGCGTTCCAGGCAGCTTCTGATGACAACATTGCTGCCACTAGTGAATCTGGTTGCTTTTTCTGGTTCAGGATCCTCTCCAGTTCTTCACGCTGTGGATCGAAACGAGGACATACAAAGAAGACGTGCTCCGCGTCTTCAGCAGCTCCTGGGCAGGACGGGCACTCCAAAGAGTCATCGTGCTTAAAGCGGTGTAGATACTCTCGAAAACACCCATGTCCCGACAACATCTGCGTAAGATAGTAATTGACCTCACCGTGATTCCGGTTAAGCCAAATGTCGATCCGAGGTATGAGACGGTGCGTCCACCTACTCTTCTTTGCAGCATCCCATTGTAGTTGCCATCGGCCTATGCTCTTCTGCCGTTCTTCAATTCTAAGTTCTTCAGGGCTCAGTGCAGTTGACCGTTTTCGTTGGTAAAGGGCTCGTCTTTCCTCTTCTAGAACTCTAAGAGGTAGGGTTCCAGCAATGACGCACACTGCTTCTTCTGATATAGTGCGGAAGGCACTAGCTACTAGTAGGGCACTCAGTCGGTATATTAGTCCAGCTTTTCTCCATGATTCTTGGGTTTCCAGTGCATCAGCCCAAATGGATATTCCGTAAGTGAGCACTGATGTGACTACTGATGACAATAGTAGCCTCCTGCTCTGCATTGGGCCTCCGATGTTAGGCATCAGCCGTGCGAGACTAGCCTTCACTACTGACGCTTTGGCACTGACATGTTCCACCTGCTGCTTGAAGTTGAGTCGTGCATTCAGCATCACTCCCAGATAACGGATAAATGGTTGTGATGTGATTTCTTGTTCTCCGACTCTCAACTTGATGGTTTTTACCGTTTTTCTGCTGGTGATGAGCACTGCCTCGGTTTTATGCTTGGCTAGTTGCAAGTTCATCATGTCCATCCACAAATTGACTCGTCTGAATGTAATATCAAATGCCATTTCTATCTCTTCGAGGTGCTTTGCGACAATCACGACAGCTACGTCATCCGCATATGCTACAAGTTTGACTCCCGTAGGCAATGCTATTCTCAGGAGGCCATCATACATGATGTTCCATAGCAGAGGACCTAAGACTGATCCCTGTGGCACTCCTCCGGAGATTTCATACACTTCCGTACCATTCGTCGTGTCATATTTCAGGAGCCTGTTCGTGAAGTAGCTCGCTACTATTCTGCGAAGGTATACTGGTATGTTTTTTTCTTCTAGAGCCCGCATAACGCAGTCCCAGTTAGCGGAGTTGAAGGCATTCTTGATGTCCAAAGCAGCCACCAAGCAGTATTTCTTCTTTCCACCCTTCCATCTTGTTCCGGCGATTGCATCCTTGGCTATATCAACAACCAATTTGATAGCATCCAGAGTTGACGGTCCTTTTCGGAAACCAAACTGGTTCTCTGCTAGGATTGGATCGACTAAAGCCTCTATTCTCTGATGAATTATGCGCTCGAATATCTTGCCAGCCGTGTCTAACATGCAGAGTGGTCGGTAGGATGACGGTTCTTCCAGCGGCTTTTTCCCCTTCGGAAGTAACACTAGCCGTTGCTGTTTCCACTTCTGGGGAAAAGTCCCTTCCTTTAGGCGTGTGTGTGTGTGTGTGTGTGTGTGTGTGTGTGTGTGTGTGTGTGTGTGTGTGTGTGTGTGTATTTTGAGGATCTAGGAAGCCTTCCCGAATGTTTCCGCGGTGATGTCCGTATATCTGTATGCATGTATGTGTGTGTGTGTGTGTGTGTGTGTGTGTGTGTGTGTGTGTGTGAAAGTATGTGAACCGTTTATAACTTTTGAACGGCTCGACCGATTTCATCGCGGTTGGTGCCATTCGAAAGGGCTTGACCAAACTTAGATTTTGAAAACTATTTGGACCAATTCAGATCAATAGATTTTGAGAAATCTTCAAAAAACTGAAAAAAAAATTTTTTTTCAAATGTGGTTTTTTTGGAATAACTTTTGAACGGCTTAAAGGTTCAATTCTAAAAAGTAATCAGCTCTTGACCTCAAAAAACCACGTCGATCGCCACCAGTCCGGTCTAAATCGGTTGATTCGTTCGACAGATATCGTGAACGAAAGAAAACCGAAAAAAGGGTTTTTTCGGAATAACTCCGAAATTTCTAGTGCGATCAATTCAAAATTTGAGATTTTTTGTGAGGCTCAAAAAGCTGCGTCGAATGCTGCCAACCGCGTGAAAATCAGTTTATTTATTCAAAAGTTATTGCGGTTTAAAAATTCAAAAAATAGTGTCTTATCAAATCTCTATCAGACTTTTGAGCTCAAAAGCATAGGAAAACAATATCTTTAAGCTCGGAGAGCTCAAAATAACCCTTAAATTGTATTTTTAAGCTTGAAGAGCTCAAAAACGTCATTGGTGCAATTTTAAGCGCCTAAGTATGGAATTAGCGGGAAGTTGCAGGGATGGTCTTCAGGGTCAACCGTTTTTCTAATTTTTTCGATGGGGATATGGAGGGTAGAATATGGAGGGTAGAAGTAAGGAGAACCGTCTTGTACTGGAGATGAGTTAAAAAAGTGTCCACTTGTAAACAGCAAATTATTGTTAGAACACTCACCGGAATAGCGCTAGTGTAGAAAGTGGAAATGATATGAATTTAGCAGTTATAAACAGAGTGAAGTGTGCTGGGTTAAAAAATTTAATATTTTATAAACTAACAAATTTTTTCCTAATCCCCGTTAGCATAAATAATGGGATGGAAAGTATAAATAATTGGTCTATAAATTTTAAACTTTATGGAGCCCTTTTGATATATATATACTTCATAAGATCCTGCGATAAATTTTCATAAAAATTTATTATTTTATTAATTATGATTTTTTATAACCATTGAAAAAATAAAAATCAAAAAAATGATAAAAATTTTTTTTTCAATTAATATTTAGCTATGTCTGTTTTAACACCAACAATGGCAATAATGAACACAGGTTATGAATTTTTTGCGTAATTTGTTTATAAAATTGTTTTAAACATAGAGAAATTCGATATTTTTGAAAATTTTTTTTTGCTATATTGTTGTCCACAGAAAATTATGATTAAAAAAAAAATTTTTTTCTTTATTTTAATTTTTGATTGTTTAAAAACCATTTTTTTATATTCCGATTGTTTAAATAATTAGTTAAGAAAAAATTTTGTTTTTGAAAATCATAATTTACACTTTTAAATAGTTCAGCAACAAAAATATTTTTTTTATTAATTATTTAATTGTTTATTAGTTTAACAATTTGTTATAAACAAATATTGACCAACGTTATTATTTTTTTCTTAAGCAGAAAAAAATTATAAAAGCAGCTATTTACAAAAAAGTGCAAAAAAAATTTTTAACTTCTCGCTAAGAAAATAAAAGATTTTCGAAAAATTGGGAAGTTATTGTTTTAACCCCGCTTTGAAAAATCGAGGTTTCAACAAATCTCGACGTTTTGAAACCCTAAGAAGCTTCCCTGACTATTTTAACGAGGATGTCCGTACGTCTGTATGTATGTATATGTCTATATGTATGTGTGTGTGTGTGTGTGTGTGTGTGTGTGTGTGTGTGTGTCTTTGTGTTTTTTTTTTTTTTTTTTTTTTTATCTCAGGGGGGGGGAATCTTTTTTACGGATTCCAGGCATAGCTGTTCGGCCTGGATATGTGGCGACTCGACGCAGCGTCATACTAAAACTCGACGCTAACGCCCCTACCTACTAAACCCTAAACCCCTTTTCTTCTTTCCTCTAATCCCTCATGGAAACCGCCGTCAGGCATTACTTCGTGAGGGGAGGATCTAGCTACTGCTATTCCTTCTGGTGGCTAAGGTGTTATTTTTCCTTCCTTCTAGTTTCTGTCATTTGCTCTTTTTCTTTCAATGGAACGCAGCTCTGTAAGCACTTCGGTGGTAAACGTGCTTGTGGCGTTCCAGGCAGCTTCGGATGACAGCATTTCTTCTACTATTGACTCTGGTGTGATTTTCTTGTTCAGGATCTTCTCTAACTCATCACGCTGTGGGTTAAATCGAGGGCACTCAAAGAAAACGTGCTCTGCATTTTCAGCAACTCTTGGGCAAGACGGACACTCTGGGGAATTATCGTGCTTAAAGCGATAAAGGTACTCCCGGAAACAGCCGTGTCCTGACAACATCTGGGTCAGATAGTAGTTGGCCTCGCCGGGATTCTGGTTAAGCCAAACGTCAATCCTTGGTATAAGTCGATGAGTCCATCTTCCCTTCTCCGCAGCATCCCATAGTTGTTGCCATCTTGCTATACTATGTTGTCGCTCTTCAGTTCTCAGTTCTTCAGCGCTCAGTGTAGATGACCTCTTTCGGTGGTATAGGTTCCGTCTTTCCTCAGCTAGGACTCTAAGAGGCAGAGTTCTAGAAATGCCGCACACTGCCTCCTCGGATATTGTGCGGAAGGCGCTTGCAACTCTCAGTGCACTTAATCGGTAGACCGGTCCGGCTTTCCTCCATGATTCTTGGGTCTCTGAGCGCGTCTGCCCAAACGGATATTCCATATGTGAGCACTGATGTGACTACTGACGACAGCAATAGTCTCCTGCTCTGCTTCGGGCCTCCAACATTCGGCATCAGTCTTGATAGGCTAGTTATCACCGCTGATGCTTTAGCACTTACGTGTTCGACCTGTTGTTTAAAGTTCAGTCGGGCATCCAGCGTCACCCCCAGATATCGGATAAATAGTTGCGATGCGATCTCCTGCTCGCCGACATTTAGCTTGATGTTTTCTACGATCTTTCTGCTGGTGATGAGCACAGCTTCAGTTTTGTGCTTGGCTAACTCCAACTTCATCATCTCCATCCGTAGATTAATCCGGCTAAATGTGATATCGAAAGCCAGATTGATCTCTTCCAAGTGTTTCGCGACAATCACTACCGCTACATCATCGGCATATGCAACAAGTTTCACTTCTGATGGTAATGCAACTCTCAGGAGACCATCATACATGATGTTCCACAGCAAAGGACCCAAAACCGAGCCCTGTGGCACTCCTCCGGTTATTTCGTACTCCCTTGGACCGTTTTTAGTGTCATATTTGAGGACTCTGTCTGTAAAGTAGTTTGCTACCATTCTGCGCAGGTATCCTGGCACTTCTTTATCTTCGAGAGCTGGCATGATGCAGTCCCAGTTAGCGGAATTGAAGGCATTTTCGATGTCCAAGGCAGCCACTAAACAATACTTCTTTCTGCCACGTTCCCATCTCTTTCCAGCGATAGCCTCCTTAGCTGTATCGACCACCAGGTTGATCGCATCCAGCGTTGATCGTTCTTTCCGGAAACCATACTGGCCTTCTGCTAGGAGTGGATCGACGACTGCTTCTATTCGTTGGTGCATTATACGCTCTAATATCTTACCCGCTGTATCCAGCATGCAGAGTGGTCGGTAGGATGATGGCTCTCTACAGTATTTCCTGTGATGATGGTCGAGTCACTATCTAAGGCTACTACCAAAGCTTCCGAGTCAAAGTCTTTCACTTTCCATCCAGCTGCATTAGTTTGTCTAGTTGCTCTTTGAGGGTTCCGGCCAGCCGATATTTCCCAAAGTATTGCACTGTGGTCGCTGGCGGTGTAGGTGTTTAAGACTTCCCAAGAATAGTTTCCTTCCAATAAGCTGCTGCTGACGAATGTGAGGTCTATTATCGAACTAGCCTCTCCCTTGGTATATGTTGGTGTCTCACCGATGTTGAGAAGGACCACGTCCAGTGAGGCCATTGCTTCACGTAGTGCCTTGCCTCGCGCATTAGTCTGCTTGCTGTTCCAGTCTACCGCCCAGGAATTGAAGTCCCCTGCTATAGCTACTGGGTAGTATTGCTCTGCGTCTTCGGTCATTCGATCCAGGAAGTCAGTAAAGTCAGCAATGGAAAGGCTAGGTGGTGCATAGCAACTATAAAAACGGATGTCGTTAATAGACGCTGCTACAAAGCCGATGCTATCATTGCTCACTATGCTCTGGAAGGGGAATTTGCCACAGGACCAGATGACAGCCTTGGTGGTGCTGTCAGTTTCCCAAGGTTGGTTATTCAGGTGTCTGTATGGCTCTGCTATTATTACTAAATCAAGCTCTAATTCACGCACGGTCTGCACGAGCAGGTCACGCGCGGCCTCACAGTGATTGAGGTTAAGCTGTAATATCCTCATGTTTGCTTGCTTGTCATTCTCTGGAGTGCCTCTTTGTATACCGGGCATCTGTATGTTCCGGCGTGATGGGCAGCGTTCTCTGCGCTCTTATTTTCCGCGCATAATACACACTTCGCTGGGTTTTTACAGTCCGCAATCTTGTGTCCTTCTTGGCCGCATCTGATGCATAGCTTGGATCGATCTGTCTTGCTTCTGCACTGGGATCCGTGGTGCCCGAAATGCCAGCATTTGTAGCATTGGGTAGGTTTCCTCGTGGCTCTAATTCGGCAGTTGACCCAGCCAATTCGGATTTTACCGCTTCCTTCTAATATCTTCTGAGCTGCTGCAGCTGGTAGTGTCACGACAGCGGTTTGGGTACCTCTGTAGGCTTTACGGATCTTGATTGTCTCTGGTAGTATTTCGCAGAGCTCCTTGGTTACCGTATGCAGAGCAGCCTGAATATCCTCCTTTGTTGTGGTGTCATCTAGGTCTCGGATCTCGATGTCTTCTTGTGGCCCTTTGCAGATCACTTTGGCCTCCTCCTTAAGAATGTTTGCGATGGTATGTTGCAGGCCTTGGCCTTTGTCCACGCACTTCCGCGAAATCGTAATCAGCAAGTCCCCGCTTCTGGTCTTGTTGATCTTGTCCACTGTTGTGCGAACTTGCTCATCAGGGACATCCTTCTTTATGCGACGCAAAATCTCGGCGTATTTTGCTTTCTCGGCCGGGCGGATGATCAGTGCGTCGGGTCTGATCCATTTGAGCGGTTTTTTGCGCTTAGGCTCCGGCCTGGGCTTCTTTGGAGGCTCCTTTGGGAGCTGTTCTTTGGCCAGCCTCCGTTTCTCTTTCCTTGTGTGGACATCTTTCCAATCAGTCGCGTCTTTTTTTTCGGCGTTCTGCTTCATCACGTTTTTCGGAGGACTTGGTTTCAAGTCCTTTCTCTTCGTCAATCGCCCATCTATTCCATCTGGGGAGTTTCGGTCCTTCCTCTTGTTAGACTTGTTGGAAGTATGACCTTCGTCTTTAGCATTAGATTCACCGTCAGCATCGCCTCCGGTGTCCATTGATTCTTCGATCTCTACAGTAAGTTGACTGCTCTTCTCCGGCGTAAAACGAGGAGTGAGTCATCGAGGTGACTGCCATTCTTCGTCCAGTTTTTTAAACCTTCGAAGTTCGTTAACTACCCCAGTTGCCTTGGCCTTTATCTCTTTATGGATATTGACCTTTGATTGGACAAAGTCATGCAGTTCGCTGGTCAGCTTTTCGAGGCGTTCCAGCGCTTGCGTCCGCTTCATCTCAGCACTTACGGTAATCGCTGCTTCTTGGGCGTGAGGCCCACTAATACTCCTGTCCTTTTCTTGATTTTTCGTTTCTTCCATGATTTTGAGTCATACTCCAAAGCAAAAGGTCGTCTCCGAACGCGATGCCTCCGGAAGTGGAGGGGTGATCACTCTTACAGCTACCTCCATTGCTATAAGAGCTTTCGGTCATTGAAGCGGGAAATCTCAACCGCTTCGACCCTGCACCTGCTTCCTTCATCGGCTTCCTCTTGCTCCCGTGGGTGCGGCACGTAGATGCCGGGAGTTACCACGTACACCGCGCTATAAGGATCATTTCGCACATCTCTTTCGAGCAGCGTCACCTTATCCGCTTGCGTACGTGACCCTAGGTCAGATGGTGTAACCATTCCTTCCTGCCGAAAGGGGAGTTTTCGTTTTTTACCGCGAGAGCTATTTTATTTCGCTCTTACCCTCTGCTCCGAAGAACAGCGAGCTTTCTCCGACCCACAAAGATACACGGACGGTGGCTGTTACTCTTCAGCTCCGATGCCTGATTTGGTCCGCGAAGGCTATTTTATTTCGCCCCAATCCGCCGATCTTACGACCGGTTAGGACCCTCCTATCCGCCACCTGGGGACGCGCCTGGTGGGAGTTTGGCTTCTTCCGACGGGTGTGTGTGTGTGTGTGTGTGTGTGTGTGTGTGTGTGTGTGTGTGTGTGTGTGTGTGTGTGTGTGTGTGTGTGTGTGTGTGTGTGTGTGTGTGTGTGTGTGTGTGTGTGTGTGTGTGTGTGTGTGTGTGTGTGTGTGTGTGTGTTTTTGCACGACTCATGAAGCAAAGCATCAGAGAGTGCTTTACGATCGAAAAATTTTTTTCGCCTCATTTTAGCAACTATTTTTAGTATTATAGCCTTGTTAGTTCACGGAATCAAGATATTTTGCATACTTTTATCGAGATAATTTAATGAAGATTAATTCCATACTTTCTAAAAATTGATTTACTGCAAAAGAAACGGAAAAAAACATCAAAATAGGTCAAAAAATTTTCCTTTCCGTCATGTATGAAACCCCGGAAACACTGTAACTTGTGAAAAAATCAATTATTTGAGTTAAATTTTTTTTTTTTAAATTCTAATCGACGATTGTAGGTCACTGAATGCGAATGGTTAATTAATTCAGTGTCGTTTAATTACAATTAATAAAAAACGAAAACTACAAGACTGTATATCTATATATATCCATGTAAAATTAACATGGATGGTGATACATCTATATCTATAGATATTATGTACATTTTATTCCACCAGGAGCGCTTGTGCAGTACCTTCCTACTACAGCTGTTTTTTCGGCAATTAATTTTGAACGAATTAAGTTTTTTTATTTTTTTTTTATATTTCATAATTAAATGAGCATTATGAGTCGTGCAATTTTGGATTTTCGAAACTTTTTTTTTTCAGAGGGGGGAATCCTTTTTGCGGATTCCAGGCATAGCTGTTTTGCCTGGATATGTGAAGACTCGACGCAGCGTCATACTAAAACTCGACGCTAAGGCCCCTACTCACTAAACCCTAAACCCGTTTTCTTCTTTCTTCTAATCCCTCATGGGAACCGCCGTCAGGCATTACTTCGTGAGGGGAGGAACTAGCTACTGCTCTTCCTTCTAGTGGCTAAGGTATTAACTACCTTCCTTCTATCTTCTGATATTTGCTCTTCTTCTTTCGGTGGAACGTAAGTCTTTGAGGACTTCTGTTGCAAACGTGTTGGTAGCGTTCCAGGCAGCTTCTGATGACAACATTGCTTCCACTAGTGAATCTGGTTACATTCTCTGGTTCAGGATCCTGTCCAACTCTTTACGCTATGGATCGAAACGAGGACATACAAAGAAGACGTGCTCCGCATCTTCAGCAACTCCTGGGCAGGACGGGCACTTCGAAGAGTCATCGTGCTTAAAGCGGTGTAGATACTCTCGAAAACACCCGTGTCCCGACAACATCTGCGTAAGATAGTAATTGACCTCGCCGTGATTCCGGTTAAGCCAAGTGTCGATCCGAGGTATGTGGTGGTGCGTCCACCTACCCTTCTCTGCAGCATCCCATTGTAGTTGCCATCGGCCTATGCTGTTCTGCCGTTCTTCAATTCTAAGTTCTTCAGGGCTCAGTGCAGTTGACCTTTTTCGTTGGTAAAGGGCTCGTCTTTCCTCTGCTAGAACTCTAAGAGGTAGGGTTCCGGCAATGACGCACACTGCTTCTTCTGATATAGTGCGCAAGGCACTAGCTACTCGTTGAGTCCTCAGTCGATATACTGGTCCAGCTTTTCTCCATGATTTCTGGGTTTCCAGTGCATCAGCCCAAATGGATATTCCGTAAGTGAGCACTGATGTGAATACTGATGACAAAAGTAGCCTCCTGCTCTGCATTGGGCCTCCGATGTTAGGCATCAGCCGTGCGAGACTAGCCCTCACTACTGACGCTTTGGCACCGATGTGTTCCACCTGCTGCTTGAAGTTGAGTCGGGCATCCAGCATCACTCCCAGATAACGGATAAATGGTTGTGATGTTATTTCTTGTTCTCCGACTCTCAACTTGATGGTTTCTACCGTTTTACTACGAGTGATGAGCACTACCTCGGATTTATGCTTGGCTAGCTGCAAGTTCATCATGTCCATCCACAAATTGACTCGTCTGAATGTAATATCAAATGCCATTTCTATCTCTTCGAGGTGCTTTGCGACGATCACGACAGCTACGTCATCCGCATATGCTACAAGTTTGACTCCCGTGGGCAATACTATTCTCAGGAGGCCATCATACATGATGTTCCATAGCAGAGGACCTAAAACTGATCCCTGTGGCACTCCTCCGGAGATTTCGTACAGTTCCGTACCGTTCTTCGTGTCATATTTCAGAACGCTATTCATGAAGTAGCTCGCTACCATTCTGCGAAGGTATCCTGGTACGTTTTTTCCTTCTAGAGCCCGCATAACGCAGTCCCAGTTAGCGGAGTTGTAGGCATTCTTGATGTCCAAAGCAGCCACCAAGCAGTATTTCTTCTTTCCACCCCTCCATCTCGTTCCGGCGATTGCGTCCTTGGCTGTATCAACAACTAATTTGATCGCACCCAAAGTTGACCGTCCTTTTTGGAAACCAAACTGCTTCTCTGCCAGGTGTGGATCGACTACAACCTCTATTCTCTGATAAATTATGCGCTCGAATATCTCGCCGGCCGTGTCTAACATGCAGAGTGGTCGATAGAATGACGGTTCTTCCGGCGGCTTTTTCCCCTTCGGAAGTAGTACTAGCCGTTGCTGTTTCCACTTCTGGGGAAAAGTCCCTTCCTTGAGGCATGTATCGTAAACGTCCAGGAATAATGCCGGTGCTGCCCTAAGGATTGATTTCAGGGTAATATTAGGGATTCCGTCCAATCCCGGCGCCTCATTATTCCCTACTCGATTGCCTGCCTCTATTAACTCGTCCAACGTGATAGTTGGGATGTCTTCAGGGTTGAGCTGCTCCAACTTGTAGGTGAATACCGGCTGTTGGGGAAACAGCGCAGTAAAAGTCTTCTCTAGGAGCTGTGGACACGTAGGTGATGGCATTGGCTGGCATTTCAGGTGGGTCATAACCACCTTATACGGTCTGCCCCATAGATCTTTCTCTACTTCTGCGACCAGCTCCTTTCAGCAGCGTCTTTTGCTTTCTTTAACGGCTCTGTTTAGTTCTTGACGGGCCTTTTTATACTCTGCCAACAGCTCTGCGGAGTTAGGTCGTCTGTAGCCACGCTGAGACTTTCTTCTTTTTTTAAGACAATCTGAACGTAGAATGCTAATGTGATCGTTGCACCAGTGCACCGAAGGTCTTGAATTAATGCCACGTTTCCGAGACATACTGGCGTCGCAAGCCTGGGTGAGTCGTCTCATTAGGTCCTTGGTCTTCTCTTCAGCAGTTTCTACGATGATCGGATCGCACTTTAGGGCTACTACTAAAGCAGTGAGGTCGAGAGATTTAACTGTCCACCCAACCGCGCTGGCGTTCCTGTTGATTCTTGTTAGATTTTGGCCAATTGATTTTTCCCATAGTATCGCACTGTGGTCACTGGCTGTGTAGATGTTCAATACTTTCCAAGAAAAACCTCTTCGAGCTAAGCAACTGCTGACAAATGTAAGGTCGACAATTGAGTTTGCCTCTCCCTTAGTATACATTGGCGTGTCACCGGTGTTAAGAAGGATCACGTCCAGTGTGGCCATTGCCTCCAGAAGTGCTTTTCCACGTGTATTAGTGAACTTGCTGCCCTTGTCTGCTGCCCAGGAATTGAAGTAACCAGCTATTGCCATGGAAAAGTGTTTTCTTGCGTCCTCAGTTAGCCGATCAAGGAAGTCTTCAAACTGTTCATTAGAGAGACTAGGTGGTGCATAGCAACTGTAGAAGCGGAGGCCATCTACCCATGCTGCTACGAAGCCGGCTTCTTTATTGTTGACTGTTCTCTGAAAAGGACATTTACCGCAGGACTAGATAACGGCTTTGTTAGTGCTGTCGGATTCCCAGGGTTGGTTACTCAGGTGTCTATAAGGCTCACTTATAAGTGCTACGTCAGCCTCTAATTTGCGCACAGTTTGCATGAGCAGGTCGTGCGCAGCCCCACAATGATTGAGGTTGAGCGGCAATATCTTCATGTCTTGGCTTCGTTATCTTCTGGAGCGCTTCTTGGAAGACGGGGTATCTGTTCGTGCCTGCATGGTGAGCCGCCTTTTCTACGCCGTGCCGTTCAACGCACAGTGCACATTTAGCTGGATTTTTACAATCAGCAATTTTTTGTCCTTCTTTTCCGCACCTTATGCAGTGCTTAGACCGGTCGATTTCGCTTTTGCACTGAGATCTGAAGTGCCCAAAGTGCCAGCATTTGAAGCATTGTATGGGTCTCTTCGTTGCTCTCATTTGGCAATTGACCCAGCCGATCCTTATTTTGCAGTTTCCCTCCAGTAACTTTTGTGCTGCAGCTGCTGGTAGTAACACTGCGGCTGTCTGCGTACCCGTAAAGGCTTTACGGATTTTGATTGCCTCTAGTGGGATTTCACAACTTTCTCCAGCTTCCCTCTTTAGAGCGGTCCAAATATGCTCTTTCGTCGTGGCGTCATCGACATATCGGATCTCGATGGTCTCCTGTGGTCCTTTGCAGATCACTTTGGCCTCTTCCTTAAGGATGTCTGCGATCGTCTTTTGGAGGGCTTGGCCTTTGTCAGTGCTCTTCCTCGAAATCGTAATCAACAAGTCGCCACTTCTGGTCTTGTTGATCTTATCTACCGTTAAACGAACCTGCTTATCTGGGACGTCCTGCTTTATGTGACGCAGAATCTCGGCATACTTCGTTTTCTCGGCCGGGCGGATGATCAGTGCGTCGGGTCTGATCCATTTGCGTGGTTTTTTCTGCTTAGGCTCTGGCCTGGGCTCCTTCGGCGGCTGCTTTGAGAGTTACTCTCTAGCTAGCTTCCTCTTCTCCTTCTTAGACTGTACTTTTTCCCAATCAGTCGCCTTCTTAGGTTCGTCGCCCTGCCCTGCCAGTCGTTGGGGAGGGCTTTTTTTCAAGTCCTTCTTCTTTGTAACTTTGTCGGTTGGCTCTGGCGAATTTCGGTCGTTTCTCTTTCCAGGCCTTGTGTCAGTTTCACCCTTGTCTTCAGCAGCAGATTCGCCGTCACCGTCGGCTCCAGTGTCCATTGCTTCTTCCGTCTCAACTTTAGTTTGAATGCGTCGTCGTGATGACTGCCATTCCTCGTCCAGTTTCTTGAATCTTCCAAGAGCATCGACTACACCGGTTGTCTTGGTCTTTATCTTCTTGTGGATATTGACCTTAGTTTGGACAAACTTTTGCACCTCAATGGTCAGCTTTCCAAGGCGCTCCAGCGCTTGCGTTCTCTTCATTTCAGCGCTTGCTTCAATCCCTCGCTGATTCAATCGTGAAGCGTTCCACATTTTTATAAATATAAATAATGCTGTGAAGCGGGAAAGAATAGGAGTTACCGTAATTATTACGTGAAGCGTTCCACATTCACGTAACAGGATATTGGTAGGAAAGGATTGAGAAAGGAATGTGGAGAGGATCATCTTAATGTGAGTTTATAGAATATGCGAGAAAAAATTATTAGATAGCTCGGACTGGGATTCGAACCCAGAACCTTCCGAAGACATGTCGGCTACTCTACCATTTGAGCTATCCGGTCTATACTAAATTTCCTTTCGATTATTCTATATACATTAAGCCACACCGTCCATTTTACGGCTAGCATTTTTACAAATATAAATAATGCTGTGAAGCGGGAAAGAATAGGAGTTACGGTAATTATCTTTTAAACTATTAGAGATACGATAAAGGACGTCCAAGTCTTTTTTATAGAAAATGAATCTTTCTTCCAGATGAATCTAAGATCAAGTTCGTATTTATTGTTTATTAGCTATTAGATGCATCTGTTTATAAAAATTCTGTATTTTTTTTACTTTTTCGTATTTTTCGTGATCTTCAACTTATTAAATTATGCAGATACAGCAAAAAAACTTAACACAATTTTGTCAAGGGATGAATTACCTAACAAATTATTAATTGATCATACTTTTATTGCTAATTGTTTAAACAATATACTCACTGTGTTTGGTGTCCATTTGACTGAAGCTCCGTTGAGCATGAATGTATTCTATTTTATTATGTAAAAAATCAAAATTCTTTTTGTGTAAATCATTTAATATTGTTCCCGTTATATACTCAACAGTTTAATAGACTTTTCGTCGAGATTCTACTTATTCTTTTTAATTTTCATCCCAAATTTCTTATTTTTATATTATACTATTTTATTAATCTATTCGAAAAGTAACTTTTTTTCGGTCAAAGCATATAAGATTTTTTATAATAATGAATTAAGGTGCTTGGACAATAATAAAATTTATTCGATTACATTTACGTTCTTTATTTTTACTCTTTACAGTATTGCAAATTGATTCTACGGTTTTTATTTTATATTTGACGCTTTCTTTTTCTTTTCAAAGGAGAAATTCGTAAAGAACTTGGCTCATCAACGTTAGAAGTAAATTCAATCATAGTGTCATAAGAATAAAGGAAAAAAATTGATCTTATAAAAAATTTCGGAGTTATTAAAAAAAACACTTTTTTTTTATTTTTTTCGACAATGATCTCATGAACGCAACAACCGATTCTGACGCATTTGGTGGCGATCGATGCAGGTTCTCAAGGTTAAGAGCTGGTTAGTTTTTGAAGTCGATCGGTTCAGTCAATTCGGTGATATTTTCAAAAAATGAAAAAAAAACAACTTTTTTTTTAATTTCTCGAAATCTACTGGTCCGAATCGG
Source organism: Cotesia glomerata (assembly GCF_020080835.1). Lineage (NCBI taxonomy): Eukaryota > Metazoa > Arthropoda > Insecta > Hymenoptera > Braconidae > Cotesia > Cotesia glomerata. The sequence continues at coordinate 21,577,167 of NC_058158.1, read as the reverse complement.
TTCCAACTTACAGGTAATCTAAGTTTGGCAAAGACCTTTCTAATGACACCAACTACGATCAAATCGGCCAAGCCGTTCAAAAGTTATAAGAGGTTTACACACACACACACACATACACACACACACACACACACACATACACACACACACACACACACACACACACACACACACACACACACACACACACACACATACATACATACAGACGTACGGACATCATCGTAAAAATAGTCAGGAAAGCTTCTTAGGGCTTCAAAACGTCGAGATCTGTTGAAACCTCGATTTTTGCAAAACGGGGTGAAAACAATAACTTCCCGATTTTTCGAATCTTCGATTTTCTTAGCGGGAAGTTAAAAAGATATATTGTTAAAACAATTAGAAATAAAAATATGATTAATTAATAATTTGTTAGGTAATTTATCCCTCAAAAAAATTGTTTTAACCCTTTAATGTTCTGGAATCGCAATGAATCTCAGTGTGAGCTGTTAGGGGAGAGAGCCAACCATAGTCCGTTATGCGGTTGTGTGAAAGACGGTTTAGTTGTAGTAGTGTGTCCATGCGTCCCTTTCTACTACTTTTCTGGCCCCCTCTCTAGGAAAAAGACTATAGCTCTCTCACTTAAAGTAAAAGACATATGATTCGAAATAAGAGTAGGGATTCAAGGCCGAACATTAAAAGGTTAAGGTTTTTTGCTGTATCTGCATAATTTAACAAGTTAAAGATCACAAAAGATACGAATAAGTAAAAAAAAAAAAAAGAATTTTTATAAGTAAATGCATCTAATAGCTAATAAACTATAAATACGAACTTGATCTTAGATTCATCTGAAAGAAAAATTTATTTTCTATCAAAAAGACTTGAATGTCCTTTATCGTATCACTAATAGTTTAAAAGATATGTTAATTTCTTAATTGAGAAATCAAGTGAGCGCTATATTTACCGTATTTAAAAATCATAATTTTCTGTGGACAACAAAGTAGCAAAAAAAAATTTTCAAAAATATCGAATTTCTCTATTTGTTTAAAAAAATTTTATAAACAAATTGCGTAAGAAATTCATAACCTGCGTTAATTATTGCCATTGTTTGGTGTTAAAACAGACATAGCTAAATATTAATTGAAAAAAAAATTTTTATCAACATTTTTTTGATTTTTATTTTTTCAATAGTTATAAAAAATCATAATTAATAAATTAATAAATTTTTATGAAAATTTATCGCAGGATCTCATGAAGTATATATATCAAAAGGGCTCCACGAAGTTTAAAATTTATAGACCAATTATTTATACCTTTCATCCCATTGTTTATGCCAACGGGGGACAAAATTTGTTAGTTAACAATTGAATAACTATTTGAAAAATGGTGATTAAATTTTTTTTTCTTGAGGGCTTGATTCTTTCAAGTGTTAAGAAGACACTAGAATTTTTTCAAATTTTTAAAATCACATTTAATGTTATAAAAAAATTATTTTTATTGCTGAACTCTCTTTAGCGGTGGCGCTCACATGCCGTAACAGCCGCGTGGAGCCCTATTTTCAACGTCAAATTAAAGTTATAAATAATAGAGATAGAGTTCCGAGAGTTGAGACTTCTTTGTTGGAAATTTTCTCTTCTTTAAAGAGCTTTGTTCAAAATTGCTTAAATATTAATATTTTTCGAGTTATTAATCAAAAATGAAATATCATTTTTTTTCATCTTATTCTGTTAATGACTATTGCAATTTTTTACCTGCACCAAAATCCTTCAAAAACTTTTTTCTAGTTGATTCCGAATCGAATGAGCTATCCGCTCATACTTTTAGGACCTTTATCTCTATTTTTCACGTTTTTGAACTTGTTGACTAGACTAAATAAAAACATTAAAATAACAACGATGTATTAAAAAAATTTCATAAAAAACAAATCACTAAATTACTATGTACGTTATTTCAGGAGTTTCATTGTTATTTATTTACTAAATTACAGTTGACTACGTAAATAGTTGAGATTTTAAATACCGTATATTTCTTAACTACATAAGTCAAAAAAAATATTAAATTTTTCAACCCAGCACACTTCACTCTGTTTATAACTGCTAAATTCATATCATTTCCACTTTCTACACTAGCGCTATTCCGGTGAGTGTTCTAACAATAATTTGCTGTTTACAAGTGGACACTTTTTTAACTCATCTTCAATACAAGATGGTTCTCCTTACTTCTACCCTCCATAGATGGGGAAAGGTCAGCGCCACAGACTAGATGAAATAAAAATGTGTAGTAATTCTTCTATAGATACGCAACTACATTAAAAAAAAGTAATTCACAGCTTGCATCTACGGCCGCCAGAGTGCGCTGAAATTATTTTTACATAACCTGTTGCTTCAAGTGGATAGTTTGCCATGAAAAGTGCATCCAACGCGAGATTTCAGTTGGTACCGAAGAAAAATTAACTAAAATCTTGAAAGGGTTCACACACACATGCATGTTGATGGATTTTAGTGTTTTGCCGGCAATTATTCTCTTATATTTACTTTTAATTTTCGCGAAAAAGTATTCAATTAAAATTGTCAACTTTCATTGTAATTACAAGAAAATACTAAAATCCGATCAAAAACAGTTCCACTGTAATAAAATTGCGCCAAGTCCACGTTCATAATACTATTATAAGAACAAAATTTTTTTCCTTTAGAAAAAGAGATAAAATGAAAAAATAAAAAAATCCAAGTAACTAATATGATTGTATATGATTTTTGATAATTAAAAAAAATTTTGTTGTAAATTTAAAAATAAAAAAAAAAAACAATTTTGGAATGTACTTGGTGTGCATCATTGTGTAATTCAAATTTTTTTAGTCCTGATAGATCGATTTCACGAATTTTACAAGAAAAAAAAAATGTTGTGCAACCACGCCCACCAAGTACATTCCAAAATTGTTTTTTTTTTCATTTTTAAATTTACAACAAATTTTTTTTTACTAATCGAAAATCATATACAATCATATCAGTTACTTGGATTTTTTTATTTTTTTATTTTATCTCTTTTTGTAAAGGAAAAAAAATTTTGTTCTTATAATAGTCTTTTTTTCTTTTTAATTTGTTTAAAGTCGCATAAACTACTAAGGTCATGAGCGACTACGGTAGGGGATAAACTTTTGAGATTGGAACTCGTTTTATTTTTTGGGCTGAGCAGAATAATACACTTAAATATTGAAAATATTCATTGGTATACTGCGCGCCCTTATAATAGTCTTATGAACGTGGACTTGGCGCAATTTTTTACAGTGGAACTATTCTTGATCGGATATTCCTTTCGCCAAGAGGTCAGCTAAGAACACATTTTACGAAATTCCACCTACAAGGGGGGTCGCGGGGGCGTTGACAATGGAAAATTCCCATTTTTAAACTATAGCTCCTATCGATTCCAAATTTAGTAGGAATCTCCTATATGTGATGTAGAAATGATCTAAGAGCGGATTTTATGACAATCTACTCTCAATATGGATTGCGGGGGGTGGGCGTTAACAATGAAAATTAAAAATTTCCGAGCTATAGCTCCTACAGACTCTTAATTTTGTATGAATTTTCTATAAGTGGTGTAAAAATAATTAATGAACGAATTTTACGATATCTTACCTCACAGAGAGTTGCGGGGGTGGGTCTTAACAATGAAAATTTTAAATTTCCTATAAGCTCCTATAAGCTCGAAATTTGATAAGAATCTGCTATATGCGATAAGTTGAAACTAAGAAAATCAAAGTATTTACTAGCGTTATAGATTGAAATATAGATTAACTATAAAGTTGGAATACCAAAATAAAATCTTCTTTATCTATATATATTATAATGGGATTTCACCGGCACTGGCGTCGACAGGGCCGGAGAGCACCACCTAAATTGGCTTACCTGGGTTTCGAAGGTAGTTGGGCGCCAGGAACTTACCGTTCCACGATTCGAAGTCGTTGTTGATCGTCGTCGGGCGGCGGGTTGGCGACGAAGAGATTCAAAAATTCGAATAATCGGCGAAAGCAAAAGTATTAAATCTACGTGATCTCGGGGAGGGAAGAAGTAAAAAAAATTGATTACCGAATGTTTAGTTAACAATTTATTCTAGCAGTCACCAATATAATTCATAAGGTGTCCCCAAGTTCGTATAATAACGATTTAATTCTCGTCGAAATAACGACAATAATAACAACAAAAAAAATTATAGCTGTGATCAGTCGATAATTCGCAAATAGTAATATACTATAATACAATATAATATACTATAATTAGTATTACGTTGACATAATCAATTACTCGATACTAAAAATAATCGAAATCGAAGTAAAACAAAAAAAAATCAAAAGAATAATTAACTTCGGTTCGTCATCGGCTCACAAAATCCTCAAATTAATTTATAACTAATTATGCGGCGGAATAAACAATTTAATTCATTTTAAATTAAATAAGAGTAATAATACTAGTGAATAAACGATAAATTAACCTCAAATTGGTTAATAACTGATTGTGCGGCGAAATAAACAATTTAATTCATTTTAAATTAAATAAAAGTACAAATACTTAATGATTAAACAATTAATTAACCTTGAGTTGGTTAATAGTCATTAATGCGACTGAATGAACAATTAATTACTCTCAAATTGATCGATCGTAACAATAAAACAATTTTAAGAAAAAAATAATAATAAAAAAGTTAATTACTTATAACTAACAATAAGTTCAATTGTCGCCGCAAACAACAAAAAGCAAAATTCAAATATTTATCGAAATCAATTTTGACACATTTAATTATTTCAATTTTTTGGCGGCTCGCGGTGGGTAACACTCACGGTCGGTAAATCAATTAAGTCGAGGGTAGATGAAGAAGCTCGAGGTAAATTGGGCTCGCGCTTGGAGATGGCGCGTCGGTCGGGCTAGTTGTCGTAACAACTCCAAATTTATCGAACGTCCAATTCAGTAATCACAAAAATAAACAACACGGATCAAAAGCACGGTATCAATTCCCACGTGGGGAGGTCACGAACACACACACAAGTTCAAACAACACAATGGTACCGGGCCTCAGAGTGTCGTCACACACGTCTCGATAATCCGAAAGGAATTCAATAATTACTGTCGTAAAAAAAAATATTAATACAAAAAATTACACCAAAAATCAAACTGGTGAAATTTACTAAAATTGATCGCGATGTCGCGGTGAGGACACCCTGAAGCTAGAATTATCGATCAAACTCACCCTGTGGCCGCAGTAAACTCCTTGAAGTCGGTGTTGGCTCGTCAAAAGGCGCTAACTTAATTGGCGGGAAGGCTGGCGGACTGTAAAGTCCCTCCTCCCCCCTTTATCCTTTATTTCCCCAGTTCCCAAATTTGTCTTTAATGACAAATTTAGCTATAAATTATGGCTTACATAATAAAGAAGAACTTACATAAAATAATCGGACCCACTCATCATACTCTTTACAATATTCACACTCATTCATGCATACTTTTCAAATTCGGCGCTTTTCCCTCCAACCTGTCTTACCTCGAGCTTCGCACTCTGATCAGGAGACCGTTTGGGGCGACACAGTCGCGTCGAATCTCCGCCTTCCTTCAGCTGAGCCAAAATAATTAAATAATAAAAGAAAATGAATTTAAACAATTAACCAAAATAATCTTTTGACATGGGAAATTTTTCCCATGTCACAATATATACAGGAGACTTTCTACAGATATAGTCACTCATCACGATATCTCTGGAACTAGGAGACCTAGAGACTTGAAATTTGGTAGGAATATTTCTTTTGTTGAGAAGAGGTCAGCTAAGAATGGATTTTACGAAATTTTACCTACAAGGGGGGTGCGGGGGCGTTAACAATGAAAAATTCCCGTTATTAAACTATAGGTCCTATTGACTCCAAATTTGGTAGGAATCTTCTGCAAGAGATGTATAAATAATCTATAAACAAACATTACGATCTCGACCGAGAGAGGGTTGCGGGGGTGGGTACTAGCAATGAAAATTTTTAATTTTCAAGCTATAGCTCCTACAGACTCCAAATTTTGTAGGAATTTTTTCAAGAGATGTAGAAATAATATACAAAAGAATTTTAAGATACCTCACAGGAGTTTGCGGGGGTGGGTGTTAACAATATAAAATCTTAATTTCCAAAATATAGCTTCCAAAAACTCTAAATAAAGTAGAAATCTTTTAATTTTCATGTAGAGATCACCTCAAAATGGATTTAAATGAAGTCTACTTCCGATAGGAATTGCGGAGGTGGGTGTTAAAATCTAAAATTTTCATTTCCAAACTGTAACTTCTACAGACTCCAAATTCGGTGAGAATCTTCGTGTATGATGTTCACCTCAGCTAAGAATAAATTTTATCAAATTCCAACCTCAAAAGGGATTGTGGGGGCGTTAACAATGAAAATTTCTCATTTCCAATCGATAGTTTTTCTGGACTTGAAGTTTTGTTGGAATTTTTTCTTTCTTAACAGTGATATTTTCTTACAACAATCGTCTCTTTGGCAGCTGCAAAAAAGTCATTGTAATGTTTCCAAAATTTAACATTACATGTAGCTATTTAGTCAACGGACTAAGAATTTTACATACATTTGATTTTTGCTGATCACATAACCGATAAATTGTTCTTATTACGAGATCGCGAAAATGTAACAGATTAAAATCATTGAATTTTCTAAACACATGAGATATAGAAAATAAATTTGCCTACTCATTTTAAGAAAATTTGTAAAAAACAACTACAAATAATTTTCTATGTATAATTGATCTTACGGAGGAAGTTTTAATTAACGGTGAAATTCGTCGCCATTTAAGCTAGGCTTATGACCTTCACTTATGGACTGATGAACTTCACTTATGATACCAGCCATAATTCATAGCTAAATTTGTCACTAAAGACAAATTTGAAAACTGGGAGAATAAAGGATAAAGGGGGAGGGGGGGATCTTACTCAGTAGGAATTTTCGGTAACCGAAAAAATAATTCAGACAGACCAGACCGGGACTCAAACTCGGATCGTTTGGTTACGCGCCCAAGGCTCTACCAGTTAAGCTATCTGATACATTGTCCGTAACTACCATTCAGTCACCTAATAAGGTCTACCGAGTAATAAACATCACCGTCTATCTTACGGTAAAGAGCCCTAATTCATAGCTAAATTTGTCATTGAAGACAAATTTCGGAAATAGAAAAATAAAGGATAAAAGGGGAGGGGGAGACCTTACTCAGTAGGAATTTTCAGCTATATATTGACTCATCACGATATCTCTGGAACCATAAGGCGTAGAGACTTGAAATTTGGTAGGAATATTCCTTTCGCCGAATAGAGGTCAGCTAAAAACGGATTTTACGAAATTTTACCCACAAAGGGTGTTGCGGGGGCGTTAACAATGAAAAATTCCCGTATTCAAACAATAGCTCCTATATGCTCTAAATTTGGTAGCAATCTCCTTTATGTGATGTAGAAATTATCTGTGAGTGGATATTATGATCTCACCCCTAATAAAGATTGCGGGGGAGGGTGTTAATAATGAAAATTTAAAATTTCTAACCTGTAGTTCCTATAGATTCCAAATTTGATAGGGATTTTCTATATGTGATGTATAAATGATCTAAGAGTGAATTTTATGACAACCTACTACAAATATTGATTGCGGGGGTGGGTGTTAACAATGAAAATTTCAAATTTCCGTACTATAGCTCCCATAAACTCCAAATTTGGTAAGAATCTGCTATATCTAAGGTAGAAATAATCTAAAAGCGTATTTAATGACAACCTACTCAAATTATCAAATTCCAACCTTGAAAAGTATTATGGGAGCGTTAACAATGAAAAATTCCCGTTTGTAAAATATAGCTCTTATAGACTCCAAATTTGGTAAAAATCTTCTATATGTAATGTAGAAATAATCTAAGAGCGGATTTTACGACGAATTACCCCCAATAAGGATTGCAGAAGTAGGTGTTAACAATAAAAAATCTTAATTTTAAAAATATAGATTCTAAAAGCTGCAAATTAGGTAGGAATCTTTTATTTGTCATGCAGAAATCATCTCAAAACGGATTTCAATAAATTCAACTTCGGATAGGGATTGCAGGGGTGGGTGTTAAAATTTAAATTTTTATTTTCCAAACTGTAACTTCTACAGACTCTAAATTTGGTAGGAATCTTCGTGTATGATGTCAAGTTTCGCTAAGAATGGATTTTCTTGAATTCTAACCCCGAAAGAATTTCAGGGGTGTTAATAATGAAAATCTCTCATTTCCAAACAAAAGTTTCTATGGACTTGAATTTTTGTTGGAACCTTTCGTTTATAATATAGAAATCATCTCGAATAAGATCTTACAAAATTCCTATTCAAGTTTTTTTAATTCAAATATTTTTTAAGTCAAAAAATTCATATTCTTCAAATACAGTTCCTACAAATTTAGAATTAAATAGAATCTCAAAAGAAACAGGAAATTACAGGGATCGCCTCCATGATTAACGCGTTTATATATTATTCTTTCTTAATAATTATATTTTCTCACAACTATCGTCTTTTTGGCAGCGGTGAAGAAGTCATTGTAAGGTTTCCAAATTTAACTTTACATGTAGCTATTCAGTCAACGGACTAAGTATTTTACATACATTTAAATTTTGCTGATTACATGACTGATGAATTGTTCTTATTACGGTATCGCGGGAATGTAACAGATTAAAATAAATGCATTTTCTAAACGCTTGAGATGTGGAAAAGAAATTTGTCTATTTATTCTAAGAGAATTCGTAAAAAACATGTACAAATAATTTTCTATAAAAAATTGATGTCACGGAGAAAATTTCAATTAATGGCAAAATTGGTCGCACTTTAAGCTAGGCAGATTTCAACTTCACTTATGAGACCTGCAATTACTTTCACTGAAACTTTCAATGATCATTTCAAATTTTTTTCCTTGTGACAATTATTATTCATTTTTAGAAGAAAGCCACGGGAATGTTGTAGTGATTGCACATTGAAAGTTACGATGAATATTAGCTACAATAATCACAGGGATGTAAGGTACAAGCCAATCCGATGGAATTTGGAATTTGTGCAAGCCAAAACAATACTCCCATTAAATTTCAAGTCTAGATCTAAAAATACAATTCTATAAAGTGCCCAGCGGAGCGAGCGGATAACAGCTAGTCTATATATATATATATATATATATATATATATATATATATATATATATATATATTATAATGGTCTTTTCACCGGCACTGGCGTCGATAGGGCCGGAGAGCACCACCTAAATTGGCTTACCTGGGTTTCGAAGATAGTTGGGCGCCAGGAACTTACCGTTTCACGATTCGAAGTCGTTGTCGTTTGTCGTCGGGCGGCGGATCGATGACGAAGAGATTTAAAATTCGAATGAACGGTGAAATGTAAAATGCTTAAGGGGGTATTCTGGTCTAGAAATTTGAAAAAATCGATTTTTTTTTGCATATTTTCAAAGTTTAGACCCTTAAAAATATGTCCTTAAATGGATTTTTCAAAATTCGAATTATTTTCGAAGATACAGTCGATTTTGTGACGCAGCATCTAAGCCGGCCGATCGTCGCGAATCACACAATAAACAGTGGCAGTTCCTGGAAGACTTGAGCACTCGTTCTTTCCAAGAACTCTTTTGTTTTCGACATAAGCCTTCATATATATTCAATATATATTTTTATACTTCTATATATACCTTTATACATACTTAATATACTAGGAATATACATACTAAATATACCAGGAACTGTTCAATGCGAAAGTTATAATGTTGATATTGTTTATCATTTATTATTCTGTTCAGTTTAGTTTCAATCTTGAAGCGAAGTAGACAAGTGCTCTGTGGATAGTTTTGTGAAATAATAAATTTTGTTTTTTTTTATTTGCTTAAAAATGGATAGAAAAAGTGCGCGGGGGAGCAGTAGTCGTCCAGATAGGCACAAGAAGAAACGATTTTCATCAAATCAATTTATCGCTGAAAAAGATTGTAGTTATACGAGTGCTTCCGCAGCAAAGTTAAAAAAGTTTGGAGATGAGGAAATAGTTATTAACAAAAATTTTGGGTACTGTCTTCTGGAATTTTTCTCAGTTTTTCAAACTCTCTCAACTTTAATTGTGTGTGCTACCTGCAAAGAAGAAATTAAATTTTCTCAAACGGCACCACGCGGTTTAGGATTTAAAATTACATTACAGTGCAGTTGTGAAAATGTTCGATACATTCAATCATGTCCGTTGGTGAACAAAGCTTATGAAATTAATCGCCGGATCGTTACAGCTATGAGACTTTTAGGAGTAGGAAGAGAAGGAATAAATATTTTTTGTAGTGTCATGGATATATGCAAAGGTTTATGTATCAGTACTTACTACAGTTGTCTTGATAATTTACATACAGCCGCAAGTGCAATTTACGATCAGCTAATATCAAAAGCTGTAAAAGAAGAGCAAGAATTATTATCAGAATTTGAGCCTAATGAAAATCCAAAACACTTGACGGTTTCTGGAGATGGCACCTGGAAGAAGTGAGGGTTTACTTCACTTTTTGGCGTTACAACCCTTATTGGTAAATACAGTAAAAAAGTTATCGATACTGTCGTAAAATCTACTTTTTGCCAAGGCTGTTGCCAAGGCGATTTACTACATCGATGTTTGGGATCCGAAACTCAAAATAACAATGAATCGCTCAATTCATTAATATGGACTTTTGCTCCCAAGCATATTCACGCTGGATCTCAAACAATTCAAATTGCGAATTATTTAGCTGTTGCCATTTTTAATGAAGGTTATTTACCCATCTTAAAAATGATGGAACTTATGGGCATCACCGTTGGTACTGAAGCTCATTCATTTGCTATCAGACATAACGAAGTTCGGATTGAGCGCTCTGAGCTACGAGCTACTGCTGCTTCCAAAGAAGGCAGAACAGCTCGATTAGCTGAAAGAACTTCACAAAACATCGAATATGAAGTTGAGAAAGGCCCAATGTATGGATCTGGAATCGCCAATTAATCCAAAGTGAGTATTGAATGTTATTATACGAGTTATTCTACTATAATTGTTTCTCAAACTTTAAACGCGTTTTTCTCAAAACTACTTTTTTGAAGTGGTTGACATGATATCTCAAGTTCTACCGGACCGATTCTTTTGAAATTTGGTGGGGATCTTCTTTATATATCTCTCTATCGCGTCTGCTTTGTATTTTAAAAAATTTCAATTTGGAGTATTTTTAAAAAATTCGAAAAGGTCAAAAAAAGGGGGTAAAAAAAAATTGATATTTCATGTCGACGCCATTTTGTGAATTTTTTTTTTTTTTCTTGACTAAGGTCAACGCGATAGCGACATCGTTACAGATTGAGAATTTTTCAAATTTTTTTGTTTCAGATCACTACAAGGGCTGGAATCATGTCAACCAAGGTGCACCGTTTTTTTTGTAGCCCCCACTTCACCGACCTGTAATTTGTCCAATTTATCATTTTTTTTTTTTCAATTTTTTTTTATATTCTTGAAACGTTAATAAACATCATATAAAAAAACCGATAGTAAAAATGTTCTTAATTTTTTTTTATGTTAGTTTGAAAAATGCCTAAAATTTAGGCTTCTAGACTAGAATACCCCCTTAAATCTAAGTTAGCTCGGGAAAAGAAAACAAAAAAAAAACAGTAATCGCCGAATGTCCAGTCAACAATTTATTTTAACAGTCGCCAAGAATCATTAATAATTTTCCAAAATTTACAATAATAACTAAAAGAAACAACAATAATATTGATACGTCGGTGGCTCGCAGGTACTAATTTAAATGACTTATAACTAATACTACGATGTCGTAAGCAATTAATCGATCTTCAAATTACTTAATCAACGGCTCGTAAAAATCCCAAATTAATTTATAATTACTTTTACGATGACATAAACAATTAATTTTTGCTCAAAGTAATTAATAATAAAAACAAAATAATAAACTCAATTCGGTCCGTCGGTAGATCGCAAATGCTCAAGAGCAATTATACTTCATAATACAATTACTCTAAATAATTAATTTATCTCAAATTAACTAACAATTACTTATACGATGAAAGAAACAATTAATTTGTCTCAAACTAATTAATAATTCAATCAAAGCTTAAAGTCGGTCCGTCAATGGCTCGCAAATTCCCAAATTAATTTATAATTAATAATACAATGGAATAAACAATTAATTTTCCCAAAATTAATTAATAATTAAACAAATCAATAAAAAAAAAATTAAATTCGGTCCGTCAGTGGCTTGCAAATTCCCCAATTAATTTTCCATAGCAAATTAAATACAATGTAGCTTTAATTCGATGATGATTCGCAAAATAATAATTCAAATAATTCAAAAATTCAACAATTTGGCAGGCTCGCGGCGGATAACTAACTACGGTCGGTAAATTGACTAAGCTTGCGGGTAGTTGAAGCTCGAGATAAGTTTGGGCCCGCGCTCGGAGATGGCGCGTCGGTCGGGCTAGCTGTCTAACACAGCTCCAAATTTCTCGGGCGTTACGTTTAATAACAACAACAACGGTAGCTGACTCTCAACGAAGTTGGCGGGATAACAGGCGGAATGGCGTCGATGTCTCGGCGATGGGGTCTTCCACGTGCACGTAATAATACTAATTAATCGTTACTCGGCAATAATCCACACAGTGGTCGCGAACAATAGCTTCGACAAGGTACCATCGTAAAAATAAATCTTAACAATGTGCAATATTTAACTCAGTAATAGTGGTTAATTGCGTTGTAAAATATTTTAATGCTTATAGCGGAATTTGTGCGACTAACAGGCATGGCGTCCAGATCACAATCAATTTATCATGGCTGCCTCCTCGGCAACATGTGTTCTCCAATTTTCCGTTAGTTCAAAAACCTCGCATCCAATCAGCTCACGGCTTCTTCTAGCCGGCCGTTGTATTACGGGATGCGTCCAGTACTCCGTTGCGATCGATGATTGGTCGATATGTCACTCGGTTCGGCTTACGGCATCCAGATGGTGCCTCGCTTGACTTAGTTGCTCAAACGCCGTCGTCATTCGTCGGTTTCAAATTTTGCTTCGCTCTCGCCATGGTCCTCCTCCAGATGTCACGCTGGTCGTTGATGGCTCTGTGTAAATTCGCGGGTTCGTCTGATCGCTTAAACTTAATTTCGCTCTCACTCTCACATACTCTCTACAATAGTCACACTCATTCATGCATACTTTTCAAATTCAGCGCGGTTTCGGGTATAAGCCTTACCTCGAGCTTCACACTCTGATCAGGAGGCCGCTTGGGGCGACACAGGCGCATCGAATCTCCCCATTCCTTCAGCTGAGCCAAAATAATTAATAATGATAAAGAAAATTAAAATAAAACAAATAGCCAAACTAGTCTTTTGACATGGGGAATTTTTCTTATGTCACAATATATATATATATATATATATATATATATATATATATATATATATATATATATATATATATATATATATATATATATATATATATATATTAGGGTGGTCGTTAAAATTTAAATTTTTTCCGACGCCCAAAAAAATCCTTCCTTTTGACGAAAAACTATGCGAAAAATTTTGCTTTTCGATTTTAAACAAAAAGAACACGTGCCTCCGGTCAATTAAAGTTCATTTTTCGATAAAATGATAGTTTTTTAAAATATTTGTCACAGTTTTTAAATTTGGGCAAAAAATCATCAAAACAGGCTTGTAGGAAATTAAATTTTCTACAAAAGGTTTCTTTCGGTTTTAGATAAAGTTCATAGACATCGAGATAATCTTATTAGTTTACTTATAAACTCTATTAAGTCAGTCATTTTTGCACTAAAAACTTTATATTTCCGGAAATATGAAGAATTCTCTCAAAATATCTTGAATTTTAGATATTTTCTTCATATTTTGACATGGGTAAATGATTTTCAATTTAATGATTTTTAACCCGTCAGCACTCACGTTATAAGCATTTTGCTCACACAACAACATCCGACTTATAGAGCGGCGCTGTAGTGCAAGTGAGACACTAAAATTCACGTGAGTTCTGACGGGTTAAAATGAAATCTCTATCGGTAAGTTATCTACAACTAATCTTGTTCATATTTCCATTTGGGAGAGTAGAGCGCCTTTCTGTAAGGTCTAGACTATTAAATTGGTCTAAATCTATAAATTAAGATTAAATAATGCTGTAAAGCGGGAAAGAAGAGGAGTTAAGATAATTATTACGTGAAGCGTTCCATATTCACGTAACAGGATAATTGGGAGGAAGGGATTGAGACAGGAATTGGAAAAGACCTTCTTAACCTAAGTTCATAGAATATGCAAGAAAAAATTTGGATAGCTCGGACTGGGATTCGAACCCAGAACCTTCCGAAGACATGTCAGCTACTTTACTATTTGAGTTACCCGGTCTATACCAAATTTCCTTTTTGCTTATTCTATATACATTAAGCCACATCGTCCATCTTACGTTCCACATTTTTAAAATTAAATAATGCTCTGAAGCTGGAAAGAATGGGAGTTACGGTAATTATTACGTAAAGCGTTCCACATTCACGTAACAGGATAATTGGGAGGAAGGTATTGAGATAGGAATTGGGAAGGACCTTCTTACTGTGAGTTTATATATATATATATATATATATATATATATATATATATATATATATATATATATATATATATATATATATATATATATTAGGGTGTGTCAATTTTAGGCGACTTTTTTTTTCATCGAAAAAACAGGCTAAAAACTTGCATGACGGTGAGAACTGAAGCCTGTTTGAAGCGCAGCTCTTAATATTAATATTTAGAGGTGTCTGTTCCTAATTTTTCATTTCCGATTTAAATAACATACGAAAAAGAATTCTTTTTTTGTTTATTTTTTTAGCTCGGCATACGCACCTCATATAAATAAGTCCATATCAGTAGCATATTCTTGTAGAGAATTAAAAGCTCTACAAAAAAGGTCTCTTACACTTTCATCATAAAGACAGCCGTTCTAAAGTTATTCCGACGTAAGCTTCTAAATGTATAAAATTTTGATTATTCAAGTATTAAACTGATACAAATTAATTTATTACTGTCTTAAAAACTATTTTTATATGTAAAATTGGTTCTGATGCGCTAACATTTTCATAAAGCTAAAAAAATAATTTTCGGGGTGAACACCCCTTATCACTTAGAGGTTAGAAAAAGAGATAGTAGCCGATTCTCAGGCTTAATGAATATGCATAAAAAATTTCATGAGAATCGGTCAAGCCGTTTCGGAGGAGTATGGGAACGAACATTGTGACACGAGAATTTTATATATATATATATATATATATATATATATATATATATATATATATATATATATATATATATATATATATATATATACAGGGTGTCCCAAAAGTCACGGACGCCATTGTAGCATCTGATGAAAAAAATAATTCTGAGACGAAAAGTCCTTAGCCATTTTTCAATTAACCGCATAGAGAATTAATTATTAATAAAAAATAACGTCTCTTTATTTGTTAGAGAGAGAGCGCCAGTGTCCAGTAAAGTATGTGCCAAACAAAGACACAACTAACTGTATGCCTAACGAGTTTCTATAGCTAACGTAGTCACACATATTTACTTACACATTCACACGTGCAAGCGTCTTCGTTGGAACGCACTTGACTTGACACTAGCGCTCTCTCTCTCTAACGCATAAAAGGACATTATTTTAATTAATAATTAATTATCTATATATATATATATATATATATATATATATATATATATATATGCTATATATATATATATATATATATATATATATATATATCGTGATGATCACGATCCACTAGATTGGGTATATGCGCATCTAAAGTATAGTCATACGTAGATTGTGCTGATTACTACACTGTATCGTGATAATAGCTGCAACTTTTTTTCCGTGCAGAGATGGCCTTATGACCCAGCTAGTGGGAAAAGGGACTGAGGCAGAGAAAGAGGACCGTTGGATAGAGAAGGGACAGCTGAGGAGTTGGGAAAAGGGACTGAGGCAAGGAGGGAAGTGACAGCGGAGTTTATACAGCCGGAAATTACTTAATTAAAAGATATAAATAATTCCTTTTTTTTAAGTTTAATTGTTTAAAATGTGTTCAGTATTATTATTATTATTATTATTATTATTAAATGTTATTAAATGCTCAGGGGGGTTGTCCCCGGAGTCCGATTCTCCGAGGGCCCAGCCTGAGCTCCATCCATTACTGCTGGACCACTCCGCACAACAAGGCGGTTAGTGATCACAGCAGGCCAAAGTCATTTTCCTAAGTAGACGGAGGGAACCTAGTATGACAGCCTTCTGCATCCTGACCGCCAAGAATTCAGCTTTTGATGAGCAAGCTGGAACTCTGGCAAGTGAGGATACAAAAGACTGTTTCATCCCTCCGAGGACGCCAACAATCAGGACGACGAGCTTGACACGGTAACCTGGGTAAAGTTTGCCAATTTCAAACAGGAGATCCTGATATATTTGTTTTTTGTGCTCTTCTTTGGCTGAGATGTTGTATTCAGCCGGGGCCGAGAACTCAATGACATAAATGTCACGAGTAGCCTTGTCGAAGAGCACAATATCAGGTTTGTTGTGATCTATCCGCCGAGTTGTTGCAAACGGCATGTTCCAATAAATTTTGCAACTGTCATTCTCAACAACCTGGGGAATATCTCCTGGCAGATAAGGCAGCACTGGTGTCATATCAATACCGTAGTAATGACGAAGATAGTAGTACAGTACTCTCAGGGCAGCGTTGTGACGCTGGATATATGCACCTCTCGCCAGCACAGGACATGCTGACAAAAGGTGCATGAGCGTCTCCGGGTGTTGTTTACACATCCTACATGACGTGAACAGAAGCTGCACCTGGAGCACCTTGCTACGGTATTCTAGAGTGTTAATGACACCATCTTGGCAAGCAAATATGAACCCTTCAGTCTCGGACATCAGGCCAGCTGACTTTAAGAAGGAAAACGTCAGCTGGGTGGACAAGCCATGATCACGCACGTGTTTGAAGAACACGCTGTGCATGGACTTGTCCATCAGTTCGCCTAGGAGTAGTTTTTCCTCGGCGTTCCTGATGACGCTCTTGAATTCCTCCTTTCGGAGTTCCATAAGAGCGTTTATCTCTCCAAGACCAAGGGTTCTTGCTGCATATATAGCTGCCTTATACAAGAACGACCCCTTATGCGCATTCTCATGTTTATGAACAATTTGCATAAGAAAGTCATCCTCGTCTGCAGTGAAATTGACAACTTCGTGTGTTAAACCCAGGACCAAACGATCATGCAGCCGCTCCAAACTCTGCAGACCTCTCCCACCGATGGACCGGGAGAGGTATAATCTGGCGACTGATGAATTGGGGTGCATGCTCCGGTTCATGTTGATAGTCTTACGGGTTTTGATGTCGAGATCTCGCAGATCCTTTCGGGCCCATTTTAAGACACCGAAAGAGTATAGTAAGACTGGGACAGCGAGCGTGTTAGTAGCGGAGACTTTATTTTTGCCGGAAAGTTCGGAGGACCAAATTTTCCGGAGTCTCCTAACATACTCGCTACGGAGAGTTGCTTGGATCTCGGAGACCGCATGCATGCGGTGCTCTTCCATTCCTAGATATCTATACAACTCTCCGGCGTCTAATTGTCTTAAAACGCTCCCATCTACCAACTCGACATCATCACCCGTAACAGAGCACTTACCCCTCGCCAGATGTACGACCGCACACTTGTCCAACCCAAAAGACATTCCGACATCCCGCGTGTACTCTGCTACGATGTTAAGGGCCGCCTGTAGATGATCTTCATCAGCACTATACAGCTTCAGGTCATCCATATAAAGCAGATGGGTAATCGAGTATTTTCGATCACCCGGAGGCCCCCACAGAGTACCCACGAGTTTTACGGAGAGCAACAGATATAGGCAGCAGTGAGATGCAAAACAGCAGAGGGCTCAAGGAATCACCTTGGAAGACCCCTCGTTTGTACTCTACAACTCCGGTTATGTGCAATGCGTTTCCACTTCCAATGTGAAAACGCGTTCGCCAGAGCTGCATTGTACGCCGAATGCATTCCACTATTTCAGGATTGACCCCCAGGCATTTGAGGAGATATAAAATCAACTCATGAGAAGTTGAGTCAAATGCCTTGCGATAGTCGATCCAGGCCATTGACAGGTTGCGTTGATAGTAGATCGCATCTTGTGTGACACATCGATCAACTATCAAGTTCTCTTTGCAACCTGACAGGCCTCTTTTGCTGCCACGCTGTTTATATATCTGTTGCCATACAGGTTCTATCTCATGCAAAATACGGTTGTTTAAAATTTTTGTAAAAATTTTATAAACCGCATTCAAGCAGGTGATAGGCCTGTAATTCTTTGGGTCAGACAAGTCACCTTTTTGGTATGAGTACGGTTCGCTCCTTCCACGAGCCAGTCTGGAATCGGTTCGTCAGCTCTAATGTACGATGTAAATATACGGGCCAGATGGAGGTGGGTAGAAGTAAACTTCTTCCACCAAAAGACATTTATGCCATCTGGTCCCGGGGCAGCCCAATTTTTGCTTCCATTTAGAGCTGAACGAACTTCATTCACACTGACTGCAGGGCTCTCTTCATCAGCATTCTGTCTACGGTGTTCCCGACAGAATGCTTTAAAGTCGTGCAGAGCTGGAGTATTGGCGTTCACGTTTGGTTGATCTCCATACAACTCAGTCCAAAAAGCTTCCACCCGCTCAGGTGTTGGATAATTCCCGGTAACATCGGTCTTTGGTGTCAGAAAGCGTGAAGGGCTGGATCGAAACAACGAGTTGTCGACCAACTGCTTCAGCCTTTTCTCTAGTGACTTTTTGGCAGTCACTAAAGCCCGCAATTTATTGAGAGACTCTTCCTTGATGACAAGAAGAGTACACTTATTCAGTGTGTGATGACGCCACCGAAGTTCAGCAGCAATGCGCCGAATTCGGGGCGTGTATGCTCTTTGAGTTGTTTCAAACTCAATCACACACTGAATGCGGGAGACCTGTTTCCGGGATCTGTCAATTTTGAGTCCAAGTTGTGAGATGCGCTGTCTCAACCTTGCCTCGATCGAGAGACAGTGTCTCTCTCTCGGAAAAGCCGAAACTGCTGCACCATACACAACCTGGCTCACAGTGAGCAGGGTGGAATCCTCCAGGATGTTTGCACGGAGATCTTCATTTACCGCTTCTAGCTGTTGTTGGGAGTAAGTTATCTTTTTAGATATACTTACTTGCCGTCCTATAAAGGGATTGTTGTCATCCAAGGAGGAACGTCGTCGCTCTTGGTGTAATTGCGCCGGAAAGGAAAGTCTATTAGACTGCCTTCTATCCGGCACAAGCGATCTTCTATTACGCCGAAGATAAGCGGCATAATTACGCAGGTGTTTAGGCGTAAAATGCTCTAGCTCCGGATGCATATCACTCCAAAGAGTGTGCATCCGGGCCATATAACCGCTCACCCTCGGCTCGCTACGTTGGTAGCACACCAAGAGGTCGACTCGTAGTTCCTCCGTCCACTTAAAGAAAGTCCTTAAAGCGCCAGGGTCGTCATCGTTCATCGGGTCCGGCGTGCTCCTCCCACCTGATGAATGGTCCTCATCCGAAAAGGACCGGTTGTGGGGAGCACTTCTGAGATTACGCCTTGTTGTAACTCAGTATTTCAATGCAGTGGGTAGTTGGCCCACTGCATCGGCTACGTCGTTCGCCTACAGACCTGGTGTTATGGTCTGCGTTTCCCGCGATGCGCCGCTTGGAGGCCACGTAGCAAGCACCGCTTATTATTATTATTATTATTATTATTATTATTATTATTAACTTTTTTTTAATCCAAGTATTAACTAATTTAGGGGTGTTTAACAATTTATTTGAGTATTGTCTCCAAAGAAATATAATCTATGATCATTGGTTTATTTATATGGAATATTATTATTGAATATAACAATAATTTATAAGATATTGGTATTATTTAATCATTTTGAAGTTTCGTTTATTAATTATCGTTTTGTTCAAGATTTGATTCATGTTTATGAATATTTATTAATTTATCAAGGTCTCAAACAATAATTAGAAATTATCGTGTATATTTTAGTTTATTAGTTAGTTATAATTAAAACTAGGATTGATTTTGTTAAATCTTGTATTTATTCTCGTTCTAAAAATTGAGAAATATTTTCTATTATTATTTATTATCTAAAGTTAATAATTTAATTAATCAACTACGTTGAAATAAATATTAATCCCAAAAATATTTATACGAGCGAATATTTTCTAAGTCTTTCCATCAAAATTAGTATGGAATGAATTTAGTGAGCAAAAGAAATGAATTGTAAATAAATTAAAAGAATGACAATTATTACTCGGTGAGAAAATTTGCTAAGTCCCGAGGACAATTTAGTATGGGAAAGCGGTGAATGGATATAAAATGAAAGAAATGACGATTATTATTTTGTGAGAAATAATTTAGGTAAGCGAAAATTTTATAAGTCCCGAGCAAGATTTAGTATGGGAAATCGACGAATGGATATATAATGAAAGAAATTGCGATTAAAATAATAAAGAATTGTGAATTTGACGAAACGAATGGATAGAAAATGAAGGAAATTGCGATTAAAATAATAAAGAATTGGTTTCGCAAATAAAAACTTACAATTTGGCGAGACGAATGGATAGAGAATGAACGAAATTACGATTAAAATAATAAATAATTATGATTAAATGCTCGTTCGATGTCGCTGGACAGATGGCGATAAATTGCAAATTTCGTTCGCCTTAAGTAAAAATTTTAAATATGATAAAGTCCAAAATTTTGGCACGGAAAGGAAGTCTTGTGACAGTGCAGTTATTGTGGTGAACACTCTTCCAGCAATAACAACTGAAGGAACTTTGCCTTGTTCGTCTAGAACACTGGTAAGTACTTTTTTTGGCACTAAGCAAGAGTTCGACATTCCCTGGATTTTGACCCTCTGTCAAAATCCAGTAGGTGAATCATACGCCGAGTAGGTGGGGACGAGGAGGATACTTTCCACTTGCTCTCGGGGTAGAGGTTTAGGCCCAGGACTGACGGCTAGTCACCCTGGGAAGCGGGGAACCAGCTTTGCCAAGTAGTTCGCGATTTGTGCGCTCACAGCGGGTGAGATTGTAAGTGTGAGAACATTAATCTTTGTAAAAAGTTTTTGACCAGTTTTTGACCTTTTTGCGTGCGCTGTACCGACGCATGGTACTGTAATTAGATTGTTTATTTTGAAAATAATAACTGTTTTGTTTCTTTTGTTTGAAGACACTTTTGTTCAACTTTGTATTTTGAGTTCCTGTTTTATTGACTTTTTCAAATAAATCCCATTTTGTTTATATCTTATTTGATTTGTTTGCATTGTTATTTACTTACTTTCTAAGTTAATATTTAAATCTAGTGTAATCTGGCATTTAGCATTAATCCAACACCTCCTTTTTTCACCCTGGACTCTGGTGAGCTAAAAATCGAGCAAGGGGGTCGTTGAATTTTGCTAAATCTATAGTTGTTACCGTCTTCCGTCGGTTAATTAGATTTTGTCACGCTGTTTTACCCAGTGGCAGGACTTTTGGTTCATTTACCGACAGGCGGAGAGGGGATCTGAGAAACGGTAGTCAGGTCCAAGGAAGGTAGCAGGCGCACGAATTACCCTGACGTGACAAAACCGTGGAAATTACCCGTTACAGCCTTCAGGGTCAACCGTTTTCCCAATAGTTTTTGTAGTCATCTTGAGATTTCTCAAAATTTACTTGTCCAAATCGGCCCAAACTGAAATGCAATTCTAAGTTTTGTCAAGCCCTTTCGAAAGGCGCTAACCACGATCGAATCGGTCAAGCCGTTCAAAATTTATAAGAGGGTTACACACACACACACACACACACACACACACACACACACACACACACACACACACACACACACACACAGAGAGAGGACCCGTGTCGAGCAGCTCTCCCGCATCGGGCGCCTCCTTAGGTGGTGGATAGGGGAAATTCCGGCAATAATGTCAGATTCCGAGAAAATAAAATACTCGGGGTGGACCAAACCTAGCAAACAACGATATGGAAATGTCAGGCCTGAACTCGTTGTTATCAAGCGACCGTTACGATAGCAGGGTGGAACCCATAGCTCTTCTTTCTGGAAATGCTACAGGAAGCATGAAAACAGCACAGATAGTAGAAGATGGACAGCCAATGAAAGTCCCTCCAATAAGTGGAGGACCTTTTGCTCCCGTCAGTATTCAAACCTACCGAGGAAGGATTAACTCTGCACCGACTGCCACCGGCTAACAGTCGCCAATGAAGAGGCTCGATAGCAAGATCGAAGAATTAGCTGACTTTATAAAAGACAAGAAGAATCTCCATCATGAGATCGGAAAATTGGTTACGTCTATTAGTACGGTATATAGGCTGGCCAACAAATCACCAACGATGTCGGCGGCAACGATTCAAATATCTTCGAGTCTGAGCAAAAAACCACAGTCACCTCTGGTCACTCCTAAGAAACTACCACAGCAAGGAAAGGGCAACAACAAGAAGAGGCCGCTGTCCACGCTCAGCCCTTTCTCAGAAATTGACAAGCCAGCACAGAAAAAGACAGCCCGGGATGATACCTGGACCAAAGTGACTTGGCAAAAGAAAAAGAAGGAAAGAGAACAGGAACCAGTGGCACAATCTTCTGAAGCCCAAAACCAGCCAAGTAAGGGTGGTTCAAAGAAACCGAGGAGGAAAAAGACAAGAACAAAGGCTGTGCTTGTTCAACCAGCTGAAGGGTGAACGTACGCCGATCTCCTCAAGGAAATCAAGGCCAAAGTTAACCCGACAGAGACTGGAGTAGACATAAAGTCTATTAAGCAAACGAAGCGCGGGGGCGTTCTTCTAGAAATGGGTCGCAAGACTGAAGACACTACTGCTTTTACGGCTGCAATAAAAACAGCAACCGCTAACATCGGTACAGTCAGAACACTCACACCAAAAACAACGATCAAGATCCTTGAGTTGAATAGAATCTCTACCGAGAGCGACGTTCGCGAAGCACTCAAACGTGACTTTACTGACAACCTGGAGATAAAACGTGTGAATCTGACAAAACCTACACCACGAGGCAGCCTCCTGCGAGATAGACGAGGCTAGTGCGATCAAAATCCTTGACAAGGCCCGTATAATGATCGGATGGGTTAACTGCCGCGTTCGCCTAGTTGTTAAAGTAACACGCTGTATCAGATACCTCGGATACGGGTACGTGACAAACTCCTGTAAGGGGCCTGACCGTAGCAAGTGATGTTTTAAATGCGGGGAGAAAGCCACAAAGCTGTAGACTGCGTTGAACAGCCAAAGTGCTTCCTTTGCACACCGAACAAAGAAGCTCCAGATGGCTTATGTCATGTTCCAGACTCCGGGGCTTGTAAGGCATTCCGCACCGCACTTGCCGAAGCTACGAGAGGGCAGAAATGACGCGCATTCTTCAAGGAAACCTAAAAAAATGTGTGTTGGCGCAGAATTTACTCCGCCAGCGAGTCTTTGAAGAGAAGATCCACGTTTGTTTTATCTGTGAACAGAAGAAGACATGGTGAGGCTTTCGCCTACCTCCGAAGAGGCCGATACCTGGGCTCAAAAGAGTTATACTTGCACGTATATTTGTCCTACCCTCACGCAACAAAAACACAGCCAAGTTTGCGGGCAAGAAAAAACCCTGCCCTCAAGCTTCAACGCTATCATTGGACAGATGTGAATGGAATTGAATTTAATATCGATCTGTCCTCGTACTCAGTCAACTGTATCAAACCCATTCGACAACTGCGTTAGCCTGATCGCTAATATAATAACAACCCGACCAGTTACCAGCGGGGCCCATGCGGGGAGGTGCAGCCATAAGACCTGTTTGAGCCATAATACTTATCCCCCCTGGGAGAGTCTCGTTCGTGTGTATCTGTCTAGTTTAATCCCCAAATCTTTGAGCTTACCTGCGTTGCCAAATAATTTGATAGTGTCACGAGGCCTTGCTCGGTCAGTACACTTTCCGCAGCGGTAACTGTTAGTTTCAGTGACATGATTTAACACCACACCATATACTCGTGGCGGGACTCACGGAGAGTACGTTACTTGCTTAACTGTGATGATCCCCAAAATTTAAACGTATTGCTTTCACAACTCGCAAAAAAATCAGAGAGTCACAGTCACTTCCGCCTTTATTTGTGAATAATATCTAAACCTCCAAGATAGAGCATGGTTCGCAGACGAAACTGGCATGACAGCAATCTGGATTGTGAACACAAAGAACGTTACCGTCAACAACAGCGGAAGTGGAGCAGGTTTTGTCTCGATTCAAACCCCTACAACCTACTTTATGAGCGTCTGTCTCTTACTAACGAAGGCATTAGTGTGTTCTAACAGAAACTGGCAAATATAGAAAATGTGATCACTAAGTTCGACGTCAATGTTGTCGAGCTGGTGACTTCAATGCTAAATCGGCTGAATGGGGCGCTGCTTTCTTCGACACCAGAGGTAACGAGCAACCGGCACGTTTCCAACGACTTGGAAGTGGCAGAGATTGGTTCTGTTAGACAAAGGTAAAGGTAGCCCTATAACACCTTCGTCGTTCAGACCACTCTGCATGCTTGACATTGCAGGGAAACTGCTTGAAAAGCTTATACAGGGAAGACTACGCAACGACATCGATCATGCTGGAGGCTTTGCCACAAACCAACATGGCTTCCGAAAAAGACAGTCGACAGTTGGCGTGATCCAGAAAGATGCCTTAGAGCACAAATTTGACGTGAAGCCAGAAAATCTAGCAATAGTTGATGACTATCTCGACAAAAGAACGCTGATAGCAGAAACGACGGAAGGCCCTCAAGAACATGACATAACGGTTGGCGTGCCGCAAGGTTCAATCATGGGGCCTGACCTATGGAACGCGGACTATGACAAACTCCTGAAAATTCCGCTGCCAAAGCAAGTGCAACTCACAGGCTTCGCGGACGACGTCGCAGCTACGATAGTAGTAGACAGTGCCGAGGAGGCAGAACTACTGGTTCGGAAAACATCGACACCGTTGAAAATTGGCTTGAGAAACATCATCGAAAACTTGCCAAGCAGAAAACCGAAATGGTCATCTAAACACGTCAAAAATGGTTCCCAAAACCTTTCGTCATTGACATGGGCGGGACAACACTCACTTCTACAAGGGCACTGCGTTATTTAGGAGTAGTGATCGATGAAAAGCTGTCTTTCCGAGAACACCTCGAAAACGCTTGCGTAAAAGCTGACAAGACAGTATCAAACCTGTCGAGAATCATGACCAACACGGTGGGACTACGAACCAGAAAAAAGAGGGTGCTTCTAGAAGTAGTTCACTCGATATTACTCTACAGAGCGGAGATATGGGCAGATATCCTTAAGCAGAAGACCTACCGGCGCAAGATAGTGGCAGTGCAACGACGAGGAGCGCTCAGAGTCACCTGTGTCTACCGCGTGGTTTCAGAAGCGGCCGTATTGGTTATAGTAGAAGCCGCACCAATCGACTTACTAGCATTCAAGAGACTGAAAATCTATGACACCAAAATAAATGGTGACAACTCTATGGAGGCAAGAGCGAAGGCAAAAACGGAAACGCTACATGAGTGGCAGGACCGATAGACAACCGGGGAAACAGGCAGATGGACAGCACGCCTGATTCCGAACATAAACGCCTGGCTTTCTCGGAACCACGGAGAAACAGACTTCTTCCTCATCCAGCTATTGACGGGACACGGGCAATTCAATGCCTATCTTTTCAAGATGGATCTGCACAGCACAACAATGTGCAAATACTGCCCAGAAAAAATTTTCAATGCCGAGCACACGTTCTTCGAGTGTGATCGGTGGAAGGACTACAGAAGCAGCACTGAAGAAACTATTGGCACCACGCTCTCCCCTGAGAGCTTGGTAACCTGCATGTTAAAAAAAGAAGATAACTGGTCAGCTGTCGCAGCCTATGGACAGCGTCTTTTAAGAGGAAAAACCGCAGAAAGAGACCAGTAACTAGTAGAAACCGTCGCGAGACGCAACACGGACTGAATTGAAGTAATGCTTACGCGGTTCCGATTCAGTCATCTCCGTACCATCCACGGGGGAAGAGAGAGGAGTTTCTTTTAGTGGGTAAAAATCCCACACTACCGACCATCATCTTTCAATGATAGTGGTGTCTTAGGAAGATTTTTTTCGCTTCTCTATAAAAATAAAATATGTGTGTGTACCAGAGTACACAGGTAAGAAGTGAAACTTCTTTATGACATATCATTTTTTTACAATTTACAACTTCACAGAAATTGGGTAGATGAGACTTAAGAAAAAAAAAAATTGTGAGCCGTCACTGGACGCCTGGCAGATGTGAAACATCGAAATTATTTTGTACAAGTAATAGGCAAAAAAGTACAGATTATGACAGGAACTAAATATGGCATGATAAAAAAATTAGGAAAACGGTTGACCCTGAAGGCCATCCCTAAAACTCCCCGCTAATCCCATACCTGGACGCTTAAAATTGCACTTAGGCCGTTTTTGAGCTCTTCAAGCTCAAAAATACAATTTATGTGTTGTTTTGAGTTCTCTGAGCTCAAAGAAATAGCTTTTTCATGCATTTGAGCTTGGGCTCTTCGAGTTCAAAAGTCTGATATAAGTTTGATGAAAAACTATTTTTTGAATTTTCAAATCGCAATAACTTTTGAATGAATGAACAAATTTTCACGCGGTTGATGGCATTCAACGCAGTTTTTTAAGCCTCATAAAAAATCTCAAAGTTTGAAATGATCGAACAAGGAATTTTGGAGTAATTCCGAAAAAACATTCTTTTTCGGTTTTCTTTTCTGCACGATATCTTTCGAACGAATCAACCGATTTTGACCGAATTAGTGGCGATTGACGTGGTTTTCCGAGATTAAGAGCTGATTAGTTTTTAGAGTTGATCGATAGAGCCGTTCAAAAGTTATTAAAAAAAAACCACTTAAGAAAAAATTTTTTTCACAGTTTTTTTGAGATTTCTCAACATCTATCAGTCTGAATCGGTCCAAATTGTATTCAAAATCTAAGTTTGGCCAATTCACTTTCTGAATTATTGCTATCAGACATATTTGTTCGCTAAAAAAATTATTTTTTACTTAAAACTCAGGTTACTTTAACATATGTAACGTAGTAAATCCACTATTATAATTTAGATGAAAAATATGAAAATATATCATGTAAGCAAACTATTTGTAACGTGATTGGTCAAATATATCATAAGCATGAAAATATACGCAAACGCCATAGTCAGTCGCGCGCTTGCGCGCGCCAATTTAAGTTCAAGTAACACTATATATACTATAGGTATGCGAGCTCAGTGTGGCAAGAGAGATTGCGCATAGTCACTTGCGCATGGCATCGCGGCGCCATGTCTAACACGCTATTACCTATAGACTTCGTATAGTATATATATTCCATCATAATATAGCATGGCGAAGCATCGCCACGGCCTGTATCGCCACGCCAACAATCAGGTTTACCCTCCGCCTATAGATGTTTCACATTAAAAAATTTTTCCGGATTAAATTAAAGCTGTTTTAGTATTATAGACATGCATACAAATAATATAAGTAATTCATTTTATCATTGTTCTTATCTGTATTATTAAGAGAATAAGCGAAATTTCGTGGTCAGTGTATTTATATGAAAAAATAGGTTTTTATAGCTAAACTTGGTATCGTTGGAAAAGTTTTGACCGGGAGTTGTACCTTTTTAAGGTTTCATATCATTTTCACCAATAGTTAATTTACGATGATAAGTATTTAGGCTGAATTTGAAAATGCTCTATCTCTAGATACATAGTTAAGAAATGACCCTGTATTAACCCTAGTGAACTATTGACGTTGTTAAAGATATAAGTTCATCCCGATGATACACCCATCAAGACCTTTAATTTCAGTACCTACAACAATTTTTCATACATTTATATGTATTATATATATGTATAGATGAAAAATATATCAAAATGCATGTGGGTACACATGCTTTCAAGTACACACTTGAAAGCTCTTGATGAGTGTAACATCGAAATGAGCTTATATTTTTAATAATATCAATAGATAAAAAAGTATAGTGCAATTTAACAAAAGTCATTATTTAATAAAGCAAAATTTTATTTACTTATAGTTCACAAGTCACGGCAGTCACATAGTGACTGCAAGGTTGCTAGATATAATTATTGTAATTAATTAATTATGATCTTATCGTCATTACCATTGTTGTCATTTTTTAAATTCTGCCATTATTTAATCTAAAAATTAATTAATCAGTTTACCAAAATTACATAAAGAACTTTAAAATTCATATTTCATACCATAACTTAGTAAAAATATTTCAAAGCAGATATTTAATAACTTACTCAATTACACAAGTTCTGAGTAAATAATTGTAATTATCCATTCAAAGTAATACAATTATTTGATGACAGTTAATCTTGTAGACATGCAATGATTTTAGAGAATTCAACATGAATAAATAAATCATTAGAAACGAATAATTATAAAATATGTACATATACATATTTTTATTTACTAATAATTGTTTTGTTTTATTTTTAAATTATCATTTAATTTGTTTTTTCAATTGTTTTTAGAATTAATAATGCTTAATAGATTTACTCTTTACAGCACTATACTGAACTTTGATAAAAAAAAACAACATGGCGCGTAACGGAAAATCGTGACGATTTTTTTTACATTGCTACAAAATTTCTCTCATACGTCGATAAAGAAGTTTCACTTAAAAAAAAAAACACACACACACACACACACACACACACACACACACACACACACACGTACAAACATAGTGACATCCTCAGGAAAATGGTCGGAATTGCTTTCTAGGACCTCAAAACGTGGAGATCTAATGAAATCTCAATTTCGAAAATCGGAGTGAAACCAATAACTTTCCAATTTTTTTAATTTTTAATTTTCTTAGCGATAAGTTAAGAATACGATAGAACAAATTCCAAGGACAAATTTTTTTTTCTCTTACTTATTACATTAGAAATTCAAATTTCCCTGCGAAAAAAAGTCAGCTGTATTATTTTGCGCAGGTGCAACTGTGTGACGATAGTATGTGTCGAAAATATACGTAGATGTACAAAATTAGTTAAATTCTTTTTGTGAACTATAATTAAACGGAACCATCTCTGATAGCCATTTAATGTTATGTGAATTCTTCGGCCCTAAAATCATCTTAAGGAAAAAACGATCCAAATAATGGCCTTCTTCTCTAGTTTTTGTGTTTACAGAATACTGACACTTTTTCTACTGCTTGACAAGAAAACTTTTTTTTACATTTTAATCTATTTTAAGTTATTATATCCATCAAATTGGCCTTCATAAATAATGGAATGAATCCTTATCAAATTCTCTATCCGACGATGTGTAATTTGGTTAAGCTCGCCGGACTAACAAAAGTGGAACAGGAAAAACAGTAACGAAAAAGAGGCAAACAGAATTTTTTGATTGTAAAGCATACTTTAATACTTCGCATTAAGAGTCATGCGAAATAAGAGTTATTGTTATTATTATTATTATGCTAAGAAAGACGTGTTTGAACAAGATTTTTTTTACAGAGCCTTGTGCAAAAGCCTTAGTTTCTAGCATCTCCATCTACGTATGTATCTTGCACAAAATCGTATTGCAAGAAACTAATTAAGCAGTCTAGTACAAGCCTTGTAAAAGATTGTTGTATGGTATTATAGACTTGAGTACAGGGGTTCAAAATCGGACCAATTTTTTATTCCTATCAAACGTGACTTTGGATCCCTTCAAAGTCCAAGTGGTGAAAACGGAAATTTTACTACTTTGGAATCTAAAGTCGGATTTAATTTAACACGGAACCAGGCTTAACTTTGAGCCTCCGAGTCCGAATTAAGTCCCACCATAGGAGATTCAACATCGGCGTTAAATTTCAACTCAAAGATTATTCAAGGGTATATTCAATTGAGGCCGTAAAATACACTTTCGTATTGTGCTACCTCTCCAGTCGACTAAGGTGAACCTTACTCTAATGTAACTAACTACATTATTTTCTATATTATATGAAATGATATATGTTCGGGGTGTCGGAGATCTTGTTCTATTAGTAATTTATAATCTGATATGATAATCAAGAATGATTTATTAAAGCTTTCATAGCAAAAAAGCAGGTTATGAGCTATCTCTTCTGTATTCAATACTAGATAGAATTGACCAAATCCATCAATTACGCTCAAATATTTATGTTAAAATAATATTCAACTGGATATCTCTCTGCTGAATATGTTCAGCAATTTTTTGTTAAAATAAATGTATCTACAATAAAATAAGATCTAGAAAACGGTTGACCCTAAAGGCCATCCCTGCAACTTCCCGCTTCATTTAATTTTCAAACGCATGCGATTTTGTCGCTATCTAATAATTTTTTCTCGCATATTCTATAAACTCACATTAAGATGATCCTCTCCACATTCCTTTCTCAATCCTTTCCTACCAATATCCTGTTACGTGAATGTGGAACGCTTCACGTAATAATTACCGTAACTCTTATTCTTTCCCGCTTCACAACATTATTTATATTTGTAAAAATCAAGCTCAAAAATTAAATTTGTGTGTTGTTTTGAGCTTTAAGAGCTCAAAAATAAAGCTAGTCTTCTCGAAGTTCGATGAAACACTATTTTTTACATTTTCAAACTGCTATAACTTTTGAATGAATCAACCGATTTTCATGCGGTTGGCGACGATCGATGAAGTTTTTTGAGCTCTATGAAAATTCACAACAAAAAATTGATCTGATAGAACATTTAGGAGTTATTACAAAAAAACACTTTTTTCGATTTTTTTCGACAACGATATCTCACGAAAGCATCAACTGATTTTGACGCACTTGGTGGCGATCGATGCGGGTTTTTAAGGTTGAGAGCTAATTAGTTTTTGAAGTCGATCGGTTCAGCCAAATCGGAGATATTTTGAAAAAATGAAAAAAAAAAACAACTTTTTTTTTCACTTTTTTTGCAATTTCTCGAAATCTACCTGTCCGAATTGGTTCCAACATACAGGAAATTTAAGTTAGGCGAAGCCCTTTCGAATGACACCAACCGCGATGAAATCGGTCAAGCCGTTCAAAAGTTACGAAAGGTTTACACACACACACACTCACACACACACACACACACACAGACGTACGGACATCATCGCGAAAACATTCAGGGAACGTTCCTAGGACTTCAAAACGTCGAGATCTGATGAGAACTCGATTTTCGAAAAACGGGGTGAAACCAATAACTTCCCGATTTTCCGAAAATCATTGATTCTCTTAGCCGGAAGTTAAAAATGCCGCATCCGAAATAGAAGATAGATTCTATTTGATATAAAATTCTCTTTATTTTTGTTATTATAATTAGTTAAAAACGAAATTTTAAATTATTTACCATAAAGAAGTTCTGCAGAAGTTTTCTTGGTGTATTTACTATTTGGATAACACCGGCACACAAAAAAAAAAGTTGTCAGTACTTTTGACGGGACCCATATATCTTTATGTATTTCGACCCGCTGACTCAGAATCAGCACCGAAGAAACAATACGCACAACGCTCTCCCCTGAGAGCTTGGTAACCTGCATGATCACAAAAGAAGAAAACTGGCCAGCTGTCGCAGCCTACGCGCAGCGCCTTTTAAACGAAAAAATCGCAGAAAGGGATTAGAAACCAGTAGTAACAAGAAGTAGGTCTCGTGAGACACAACATGGACTGGATCGAAGTAATGCTAACGCGGTCCCGATCCAGTCTTCCCTGTAACATCTATGAGGAGAGAGGAGGATGTTTAGTCGGTATTGTTCCAAAATAATATTGACTTCTGAGTCCGACATACCCAGGCACCGCACCAACACCTAGTCCTAGCACCAACCCCAAGTCCTGGCATACGTAAATGTATTTTACCTCTTCTATAAAAAAAATAAAAAAAAAAAAAAAAAAACACACTCACACACACACACACACACACATACATACAGATATAGTGACAATCTCGCGGGAGTAGTCAGGGAAGCTTCCTTCAAACGTCAAGATCTGATGAAAACTCGATTTTTGCAAAATGGGGTAAAACCAAGAACTTTCCGATTTTTCGAAAATCTTCGATTTTCTTTACGGGTAGTTAAAAAATCAATGTCATGTAAGAATTTTTTTGCAAATTAGCTATTTTTTTCAATCGAAAGTTATTTAGACACTGTTATGCATTCATGTGTTGTGCTATGGAAATCCTATGTACTTAACACACTATTGCATAACAGAGTCCATTTATGAATGAAGCCCCAAAAAACATGATTTTCAGTATTTTGATAATTTTGAAGAGCTACTACTTCGAAACTAATTTACTGATTTCGTACATCCTAAGACTCATGCGAGCTAATTGTCCAAGGTATCTGTGTACCGTATTTCATTAGGATCTGTTGAAAATTCTTGATAGAATAACATTTATAAATCGGTTGTACTACACATAGCCTAAAAATAGTTTAATAGACCTCTTAACTTTCATAAAATAACTAAAAATTGACAAAAAGTTAATGTTATACACGTCAAATTAAAGGCAATTTTATGAGCTATCACATGAATTTTTCATAAATTAGCTATCTCTTTTTAATCAAAAGTAATACATTAATGAAGTGACCAAAAACATGATCTTCAGACTCGTTCAAGGTAATCACTTAAAGAATATGTGTACCAAGTTTCATCAAGATCAGTTGTAAACTTTTGCAGATATCCTGTTGACAAGGTCGGTTATATATATAAATATATAAACTTCTGATCGATGTATATTTTCTGACTCAGCTCGTCGAGTTGAGTCGAAATATCGCGAAATTTGTCAAAAGTTTCGTCATAAGAACCAATGCAATAATTAGATTTCTATGAAATCTACTAATAATTACTGTATTATTACGCTAATTATTTGCAATTTTTGGGGTAAAATTTGGGCATTAATGCGGTAAACATATAGTACATTTTTTGTAACTGTACAGCATAAATACAGTATATATACTGGATAATTACAGTATAAAAACTGGCTAAAACAACTATAGTTTAACCGCATCATTACCGAATTATGACGGTAAATATACGGCATGAGCGTAAATGCCGAAAAATTACGGTATTTTTACGGCATTCTCGAAACCGTGAGGGAATGGTATTTTTGGAACTTGCTTGACTAATTATGACATATGATAGTAAAATTAGGTGAAAATTCCACCATGAGGACTAACACAATAGTTACATTCCTAACGAAATCTACCTAAATATACTAATTTGGATGAATTGATATGATTCATGAATATATTCTTAGTGTGAGTATTTTTGTTTTATATTTACTTTTTTATTTTTCAGATTCCTTCGTCTTCATTCAGTCTTCAAAACAACAGTCCTCAAATTGATGTTTTCACGGAATTAGACCCTTTAGGAACTGGTTTGAGCAAACCATACGTAGATAAGAAAGATTTTTTCCAAAACTTAAAGAACCCTCCAAAAAAAATACTGAAAGATTTAGTTGAATCTAGTTTGAATGATATATTTCCTACTTCATTTCATCTTTCCATCAATTCTCTTGATCCAAAATACTCAAATAATGATAAACAACACAATTTGATTGAATGTAACAATTTCGCTGATTTCGAACATTTTGAAGCATTAGATGAATTGTCTTCAAAAGAATTTTCACTGCTAGAAGAAAAATCAATCGTTCAAAATCAAAACTTATCAGAAAAATTATCACAGGAGGAATGCACAAATACTAAATTATTAACAAACACAGATTATAAAAAATCAGAAACTGAAATATATCAATCGTCAAAGAATGTAGTTCAATCATTGAATGAAAATGAATGTAATTCTACTGAAAAGCAAGATTTCGACATAGATGTTCCTGTCACAAGCAAAGTTGACAGGAAATCTTTTTCTAGAGAACTCTCAAATATTAACGATTCGCCAGCATCTCCATTACGATCTTGCTCTTCAGAAGCTAATTCCCGATTATCAAGCTCTAGTGCTGAACTGGAATGTATTCCAGAACCGCCTCCACGTAATGGCAAGTGTCTCTTTATAAATCCACCACCTCTTCCACCAAAAAAACAACCTGATAAAATTAATTCTCAACCACCACCAATACCACTACACATTGAAAATCGCTTACAATATGATATTATTAAATGTGAGAAAGCCGAGACATCAGAAAAAAAAGTTGGGCTCGAAAATATGAAATTAGAAAAGGATCATCAATATGATGATAAAGTTTATCCATCTCTATTAAGAGCTCGAGAGTTACAAGAAACAAGAAACACAGATTTATTTTTTTCATCAAAATTACAACAGTCAATTAAATCTATCACACCTTTAAATTTATCGACGATTTTGCAAAATTCAAATATAAATGTTGATGAATGTACAACAAAATCAGCGTTAAATTCGACATTATCGGAATTAGCATCTGCAAATCTTACTGAATTGGCTGCAAGTTTAAATATGACTGTTCCAGAATTGACTAATTTAACTTTGCAGCAATTAACAAAATGTTTAGCCAATTATTCATTAAAAGAAATACATCCACGTTCATATGAAGAAATTACAATCGTTCCTCCATCCTCAAGTGAAAACAATAAATTGAAGCATGAAGAAAAAAAAATTTCAGGTGAATCTAAATCACACGGATTTTCCTTACATGACAAGTATGCAGTGATTCGAGAAATACTAGAAAATGATCAATCACAAAGTGAAAATAATCGAGGTCTAGGAAAACAAGTCAACGATTTCAAAAGTAAACAACTAAATTCTTACAAAAATGAAAATAGAGATCATGAATCTAAGTCAACATTAAATACTGGAGTAAATGATGAATCGTTTTTTTATCGGACTCCTAATAATAGTAATGAACAAATAAATGGAAAATCATTCTCAATGAAAGAAAAAAATCATGAAGATAAAATTAACGTTGATGTTTTAAATAACGAGAATCAATATACAAAGCCAGAAGTGGAAGAAAATATCTACAAGTACATTAATAATCTGAAATGTGAAGAGCATATACAAGAACAAAGTCAATCATTCATTTCCGATCATAAAGAAAACAAAAATGAACTCATTAACGAAATAGAACGAGCTTGTCCCCTAATCATTTCGAATGATAAATATGCAGCTTTGAGAGAAATTATAAGTCAGGTTGAATCGATAAACACAGAATTCGATCAAAAGTCAGATACGTGTTTAAAAATTTTAGATGAGTCGACAACTATGAATGCAGATGAAGATCTTATGAATCTATTTTCAGCACCACAATCTCCATCATTAAGTGTAACAAAAGTTAGTGAAAAACCCTCGGGTTCGACTAAAAATGTCGTTACTAGATGCCAAGTTTTTGAAAAATCTGATGAAGGATTAATTTTGAAAACTGTAGAATCTCACAACGTGGGCTTTGATGATGTTTTTCATCCATTTCCTGAATCAAGACAAGCAATTGATAAATCTGAAAATGATGAAAATTGGGCAAAGTTTGATATAAATGCTTGTCAGTCGGAAAAATTATATGATAGTCACAATTCGTTAGAAGGAAACTCTCCTTGGTCTCCTGAGGAAAGAGAATTTCAAAAACTACCTAGAATGATAACTCCCAGACATTATACTGAAAGTGATAATGAATGGAAGGAAGATGAAGAGAATGAAGAAAGCAATGAAAAATTTAGAAGCGACCGATTTTATACTGGAAAGAAACCAATGCTGGATGCTGGTTGTGAAAATATTATGTGCTATGAAGATGCAGTTGGAATGATTGAAAAAGAAAGATACTTTAGAGGGAGGATGAATAAAAAATCGCATGAGGGACTTTGGACGAAGTGTGGTCATAGGGTAAAATCAGAGTCGATGCCGTGGTATGATGAAGGTAAATGGGAAGAAGATCATAGAAAATGTGCGTCACGAAAAATATTTTTTGAAGACGATAATCATCGAATATCTCATTGGAAATGCTGCAATAGTCAAGGTTTGCCTTGGAATGGAGAAAGATCCTCATATCCAGGGAAAGATCATATTTTATATGATAAAAATCGTAGAGATCGGCGTATCAAACTCTGGAAGGAAGATGACCGAGATCGAGATAGATTTAGTAGTCAGGAAAGCATGGATTATGATGAAGAGGAGAGGTGGCCAAGACATGAATTCGAGAGAAAAAGAAGAGAAGAAGATAGCAGATTTTGGGAACGGTATGGTGCACCACCAGAAAGTGATTACTCGACATTACATCGAAAATATAATCATCATTATTTTAGAGATGGTAGAGATCATTTACAACTCGATTATTCCTTAGGCTGGGAGAAAGAATATCATGATCGCATCGAGAACTCTCGTCGACATACAATGCGCAAGCGATGTTGGCCAAAAAGACCTAACAGTGCAAATGATGATCGTAATACTGATTTGCTATACCAAGAATCTAACATTTCATATGGTATTTCCAGATCTGAGTGTAGTGACAATGATTCAGAGTGCTATCGATTGTCTTGTCGACCTAGAAGTAGAGAACAGAGTTGGAGTAACGATCAAGAGCTCGATAGTTGGAATGTTAGGACTTATCCGTCAGAAGGACCAAGTATGATGAATAGTACAAATTATTGCAAAAAAACTAATAGATATAAACCTCCTCCTAAAAATGTAATTAAATCTAGGAAATCACCATTTGAAGATGATTTTATTCAAAATATTGACTACACTCGGTCATCGGTCCTCTTTATTGATAGAGATAGCAATATTGACCTTAATGTTTTGGATGCAAATAAAATTAGTGATTTAAAAAGTAAAGGTGAAAAATTAAAAAAAAATAAAGTATATGAACAACCTTCTGAATTTAATGATGATTCGATAGATATGACAGGATCTGATGAAATTATAGAAAAAAATCTTAATCCTGATTCAAATTTTACTCTTACAGAAAATTGCTATGATGTTAAGGATTCTTTTGTTGCTATTAATCGTCCTAATGAGAGCAGTATTCACGATACTTTTTCTAATGGAAGCTCCAAAAATTCTGAAAATGCGAGCGCATTAAAATCGATAATAACTGAGGATCTATTTGATACTTCCGGTGAATCTACTTCGGCTTTTTCAAAGCAGCAGAAATACGGGAATAATAAAACGAAAGAAGTTTTTGACATTAAAAAGTCTGAATCAATTAATATATTTGTTAGAGAAAACGACCCATTTGATGATGATGAATTTTTTAATTAATGTATGCTTAAAAATAATACGATGTCGAATTTGTTTCAAAAAAATGAAAAAAAAAAAAAAAAAAAAAAATAACGTATTACATCGATTTGTAAAATATAGTAGTTCTAATATTTATGGAATGTATAGTTGTTTTTAAAGTTATTTATTTCAAATAATATTAAATTGTAACTAATAAAAATTTTTAAAAACTTGATTCGATTCAAAATACAATCGCAGCTACGGATACCATTTGACAGTAAGTATAAGCTTGATATTTTCAAAAAATGCAAATGTAAACAATTTTTAAACAATCATAAATTGATATTATATATGTTAATATTAAACAATTGTATCGATATCGATTCTAAAATCTAATTAGCTTTTAACCTTAAAAAACATCATCCATTAAATTATACCACATTACCCGAGAAAAAATATTTATATATATTTATATATTGGCCAAATATAATCATATATAATTATATATAACTATACATCTATATATATAAAAGAGGATGTTTGTATATGGGTCATTCTCAGTTAAGACATAAATCGCTTATTGATAAAACGCGGCACGACAAAAAATTTGAAATTTGAATTAAATTTTATAATGTTTCGATTGAAACAATCATTTTAAACGTGTTTGCAAGGCGGTCAGTCAATTTATTAATTTTATCTTGTTTTCTAAAAAAACTAGGGGAGATACGCAATCCAGGGGAGAGACTTGATAAATAGTATGTAAAAAAAATATAATAATCGAGTTTTTTCAATGAACTATATTGTGAATATATTTATACGTTAAATTAAATAACAATATGCAACCTTTAAACAATAAAAAAAACAGTAAAAAAATTCTAGTTTGAAATTTTCATATCTCCTCTGGAATCGTGTCTTTCCCCTGGCTTTTACAAGACAGGGGAGATATAAACAGGGGAGATACTTTTTAGTAACAAAAAAAGAAGTAATGACAAATGTATTTACTGTACGCGATTAACCAAGAAAACTTAGAATCTATACACAACAAGAAGTAAATATACAGATGAATTAAAATTTTTAGATAAATATTTTTAAAATAAAATTGACCAGGGGAGGGACTCCATTCACTCGTTCTCAATTGTATCCACAGAGTATCAGTAATGAAATAAATAACAAAATGACTGCGCACCTAGTTCGAGTGGTGCTGATTACAAAGTACAAACTCATCGATGTTTATTCAAAGTCTTCAATTTCCGCGAGTCAGTAAACAAATACCGATTTTACAGGAAAATAAACATGCCAGGGGATGAGACGCAAAATGTAGGGGACAAACTTAAACGTAATTTTTTTTAAGAAAAAAAAATATCATGCAATTTTACTCGCTTGATTACGAGAATTTATTCAATTTATTTTTTTGAAATATATAATTCAAATAATATATTCGATTTCTATGCACTTTAAATTACTAATACATAAACAGATTCAGCCCGGAGACAAGCCAGGGGAGAGATGTTTTCTGACTTTGAGATGAAATTGTGACTAAATTAAATAAAATTAAGAAATTAATATGAGTGACTACTTACATGAGCACGAGCTCTAAGAGATAATTACATTTTTTTTTAATTTTTTTAAGAAAGATGATTTTTCACCGTGGACGTCGAATTTACGTCTTAACTGAGAATGACCCATATATGACATCGATAAAATCAGAAACTATTTTACCGATCATTATGAAAATTATGTTCATTGATGTAACTCGCCACCAGGCGGCGCTGTAAAGTATCGACTTCCGCCCCGTTCAACCGATTGTCATAAAAATTGGTTTTACCATGTATATTTCCACAGAGAAAACGAATATGCTATTTTCTTTATCATTATTAATTATTTTGGCTCAGCTGAAGGAATGCGGAGATTCGACGCGACTGTGTCGCCCCAAGCGGCCTCCTGATCAGAGTGTGAAGCTCGAGGTAAGGCTTAAACCCGAAACCGCGCTGAATTTGAAAAGTATGCAGGAATGAGTGTGACTATTGTAGAGAGTATGTGAGAGTGAGAGCGAAATTAAGTTTAAGCGATCAGACGAACCCGCGAGTTTACACAGAGCTATCAACGACCAGCGTGACATCTGGAGGAGGACCACGGCGAGAGCGAAGCAAAATTTGAAACCGACGAATGACGACGTCGCTTGAGCAACTTAAGTCGAGCGAGGCACCATCTGGATACCGTAAGCCGAACCGAGTGACATATTGACCAATCATCGATTGCAACGGAGTACTGGACGCATCCCGTAATACAACGGCTGGCTAGAAGAAGCCGTGAGCTGATTGGATGCGAGGTTTTTGAACTAACGGAAAATTGGAGAACACATGTTGCCGAGGAGGCAGCCATAATAAAATGGATTCTGATCTGGACGCCGTGTCTGTTAGTCACACAAATTCCGCTACAAGCATTAAAATATTTTACAACGCAATTAACCACCATTACTGAGTTAAATATTGCACATTGTTAATTATTATTTTACGAT
Organism: Cotesia glomerata; assembly: GCF_020080835.1. NCBI lineage: Eukaryota > Metazoa > Arthropoda > Insecta > Hymenoptera > Braconidae > Cotesia > Cotesia glomerata. The sequence goes on along the minus strand of NC_058158.1, from coordinate 21,537,347 downwards.
TGTACCTTGTCGAAGAGATTGTTCACGGCCACTGTGTGGATTATCGCCGAGTGACGATTAATTAGTATCATTACGTGCACGTGGGAGACGCCATCGCCGAGACATCGACGCTATTCCGCCTGCTATCCCGCCAACTTCGTTGAGAGTCAGCTACCTGGACAAGTACCGACCCGAGGGGTTCACTGCTGCCGCAGGGTGAGTCTGATCGCTAATTTAGCTCCAGGGTGTCCTCACCGTGATATCGCGATCAATTTTAGTAAATTTCACCAGTTTGATTTTTGGTGTAATTTTTTTTTGTATTAATATTTTTTTTTACGAAAGTAATTATTGAATCCTTTTCGGATTATCGAGACGTGTGTGACGACACTCAGAGGCGTGGTATCATCGGGGTGTATTTGTGTGTGTTCGTACATTAAACCGTAGATTCAAAGTCGAGCGTTCGCTTCTTATTATTTATTTTTTTTTTGTTATTTTTTTTTGTTCGAGACGCTGTCATTGAACTAACTGTGTGACATGATTATTACTATTGTTAATGGTATCATTGGTTGGAACATTGATGGATGCCGACAATTGAATTTGATTTCTTTTTGTTGTTATTATTAAACGTAACGCCCGAGAAATTTGGAGCTGTGTAAGACAGCTAGCCCGACCGACGCGCCATCTCCGAGCGCGGGCCCAAACTTATCTCGAGCTCCAATCACCCGCAAGCTTAGTCGATTTACCGACCGTAATTAGTTATCCGCCGCGAGCCCGCCAAATTGTTAAATTTTTGAATTATTTGAATTATTATTTTGCGAATCATCGTCGAATTAAAGCTACATCGGTTTAATTTGCTATTGCAAATTAATTGGGGAATTTGCGAGCCACTGATGGACCGAATTTAAATATATTCATTTATTTGTTTAATTATTAATAAAGTTTGGAAAAATTAATTGTTTATTCCATTGTATTATTAATTATAAATTAATTTGGGAATTTGCGAGCCATTGACGGACCGACTTTAAGCTTTTATTGAATTATCAATTAGTTTGAGACAAATTAATTGTTTATTTCATCGTATAAGTAGTTATTATTTCATTTGAGATAAATTAATTATTTAGAGTATTGTATTATGAAGTAAAATTGCTCTTAAGCATTTGCGATCCACCGACGGACCGAATTGAGTTTATTATTTTGTTTTATTATTAATTAATTTGAGAAAAATTAACTGTTTATTTCATCGTTAAGTAATTATAAATTAATTCGGGATTTTTACGAGCCGTTGACGGTTCGAATATAATTTTTGGTTATGATTAAGTACTTTGAAGATCGATTAATTGCTTACATCATCGTAGTATTAATTATAAGTTATTTAAATTATTATCAATAATTATTAATAATTCTTGGCAATTGTTAAAAATAAATTGTTGACTGGACATTCAGCGATTACTGTTTTTTTTTGTTTTCTTTTCCCGAGCTTACTTAGAGTTAAGCATTTTACGTTTCGCGGTTCATTCGAATTTTAAATCTCTTCGTCATCGACCCGCCGCCCGACGACAAACGACAACGACTTCGAATCGTAGAACGGTAAGTTCCTGGCGCCCAACTAACTTCGAAACCCAGGTAAGCCAATTTAGGTGGTGCTCTCCGGCCCTATCGACGCCAGTGCCGGTGAAAAGACCATGATAATATATATATATATATATATATATATATATATATATATATATATATATATATATATATATATATATATATATATATATAAATAAAATTGGAGGTGTGTGCCCCGATATTTCACTTTACAGCAAAAACTACGCACCACAGACAAATAGTGTTTGTATGTGGCAATAGGTACAAGGTTCCCATTGTGCACTATGGTGGTCATTTCTAAAATGATCTGGGAAGTTCTAAAATCTTCGTTTAAATTCTCATCGAATGAGAATATTCTAGAAATTTCTAGAATGATCTAAAAATTTCTAGAATGATCTGGAAAATTATAAAATCTACGTTTGGATTCTAATCGAATGAGTTTGTTTTAGAAAATTTTCGAATGATCTAGAAATGTCTAGAATGATCTAGAAAGATCTGGTAAGATCAAAAATTTACTTTTAGAGTCTGATCGAATGAGTATGTTCTAAAAATTCTAGAATGACTCAGAAACGTCTAGAATAATCTTGGAAAGTCTATAATGATACAGGAAGTTGTAGAATGATATAGGAAGTTCTAAATCTACGTTTAGACTCTGATCGAATGAGAACGTTCTAGAAAATTCTAGAATGATCTAGGAAGTTCTATAATTATATGGGAAGTTTTAAAATCTACGTTTCGATTCTTATCAAATGAGAATGTTCTAGAAAATTCTAAAATGATCCAGAAATTTCTGGAATGATCTGGGAAGTTCTAAAAACTACGCTTAGATTTTAATCCAATCAGAATGTCTTATAGATTTCTAGAATGGTCGGAAAATTCTAAAATCTACGTTTAGATTCTGATTGTATGAGAGTGATTTAGAAAATTCTAGAATGATCTAGAGTAACTCCGAATAAATTAGAAAGCGTCAAAATGTGTATCAATATTCTTATCGGTTGAAAATATGTCGGATTGTTTTAGAAACTTTTAAAACATCATAAAAAATTTAAATATTAACAAATAATTGTTCTATTAAAAATAACCCTGCAAAGCGAGTGTTGACGGCTAGTATAATATAAAAATCGACAATATAATATATTTGGATAGTCATAATTCATAATTTATTTATTTTACCGAATCTCATTATAATATAACACTTATTTAAATAATGAAATAAATGTTATGTCCACCCGCAAATTTTTTTTCTCTCTTCTCATTTTTCTTAATTTAAATCACCCGCGCAGATGGAAGACTTCTCCATGCGCGAAAGCCACAATAAAATGTAAGCTACGTGACTGCTGGTTGACTAGCGGGGACTTCTGCAATCTCAGCACCGCGAGCTTTTAAAAAGGCGATCAACAGCCAAATCCACGTCTTTGTTAGTTAATTCGACTTCCGCGTTTAACTTGACAGGCCCGTGCCTTGTAAAAGTCCCTTATCTTAATTTGCGCTGCACTTAAGACGAGTTCAGACACGGTTCAACCGGCAGGCCACGTATTAGTTATTAATATCTACGAGTCGGGATTCTCAAAGTTCTAATTTGCCCTGCACTTAGGCGAGAACTCAGTCAGTAGATAAAATTTAGAGAGTCAAAATCTCAAAGTCTTAATTTGCCCTGCACTTAGGCGAGATTTTGATCAATAAGAAAACCTAGAGAACCGGATTCTCAAAGTTCTAATTTGCCCTGCACTTAGGCGAGAGTTCGGTTAATAAGTAACTTAAGATCTTTTAAAGCTAAATTTGCGCACTTTACCCTACGGGGGACTGGAGGACGTTAGCTCAAATTCAAATAAAATTCGTTATAATAATTTCGATTAAATAAAATTTGTGAAAGTGTAAAAGTTTTGGTGTTAATTAAAATAAATCTTAAAAAGAAGTGAAATCTGTTTTAAATAAATTCATTTCATAAAAATAAGAAGCCCTTAGAATAAGCAGCCCAAATCCATCCACATCCATTCGCTGCAATTACCAACAGAGGGTCCAATCAAGGAAAAGGCACTACGATCAGCCCCGGAATCACGGATCCGATCCTAAGAAATAATCCAGCAAGTAGTAAGTACATCTACTCCTAACTAAAATCCGTGTACAGTCTCAAACGAAGGCGTGGTAAATTCGTACTTCGAAAACGTCTCACAAAAATATTTAAAACAACGGAATTAAAACCTCCGTTGCGTATTCTTTAAACTGTTAGTCCAAACCTCCACCGTTTACGCTACCGCTCAAAAAAACGCCCTTGGACATAACATAAATAATGATTTCACGATCAAGTAGTAGCAGAGCAGACCAAAACGTCTCATAGGAAAGGTAACAAATTTTGTATTTCAGAATTATTTGAACGTAATTATAAACATCATTTTACACTTTTTGTGATTACCAGAAAAAAATTTTTTTCTAAAAAAAAATTTTTATATATGTTAATTATATATATAGTAATAAGCATATATAATTATATATACGGTGAAACCTGGATAAGTGAGAAACCTCTATAAGTAAGTGTAAAATGACGCAATTGCAGGAAAACTAAGGATCAGGTTTTGGTCTGGATATCTCAATTTCAACGCGGAAATATTATTATCAATGTGAACTAGAAATTTATTTACACAATATACACTTAATATTTATTTTATATGTTAGCGGATTTTCTTAATAAAAGCGGATAAGTTAATGAAAGCGTACGTAATAAAACAAAGCCGGTTGATACGTGGTTGAACACACAGCCAGCACTGAGAAAGTGGTGAATTACTGCACAAGTAACACAAATTGTCTGTAACAAACTCAAGAATAATTAATAACAATTTACTAAAGCGGATTAATAATCAATTAAGCGAAAAAGCGGAATTTTATAACACAAGCGAATTAATTTAGTGGGATAGCAAAGCGTTAGACTCAATGGCGTTGTAGCGAAAGATAATAATAATAAAGCGTCTTCTTTCTCGTCAGCTTCGGGAAGAAGGCTGACTGCGCATATCTGCGGAATAATAGGCACGTCTGTTAAGCTAGAAAGGTCAAGTCGGCAGAATCACTCGTTTTATATATCAAAATTTAGTGCTCATTTAGTGCTGATAACAGATATTTGGTGCTGTGATAGGTGGACTAAAAATGAGAACACTGCTAACTTTTAATTAAGCTAGCAGTGTACCATTCACAAATGCGCTATGATACAGTTAGAGCGAGAGGCACATCAGCTAATAATTTCGTGCTCAATTAGTGCTGCCTGTATAAGCAAACAGATTTTTCAAAAAAAAAAAAATTTTTTTAGATTTTAAGTATAGATTACTGCTGACATAACGACATAAACAATCATAGAGCTGAAAAATGACTTTAAAATCGGTATTGGTGAAATTGAAAAAAGTTACTCATTAGTGCTCAATTGATGCTGCCGGTAAACCCAGAAAAATTTTTGGTAAAATAATTTTTCAACTTCTCGCGAAAAAAAACCAAAGATTTTTCAAAATCGAAAAGTTATGGGTATTATCCTGTTTTGCAAATATCGAGTTTTCATCAGATCTCAACATTATAAGGTCACAGGAAACTACCCTGGCTCCCCTCGCGATGTGGTTACTGTGTGTGTGTGTGTTTTTTTGTTTTTAAGGGGGGGGGGAATCCTTTTTACGGATTCTAGGCATAGCTGTTTGGCCTGGATATGTGGCGACTAGACGCAGTGTCATACTAAAACTTGACGCTAGTGCCCTTACCCACTAAACCCTAAACCCCTTTTCCTCTTTCCCCTAATCCCTCATGGAAACCGCCGTCAGGCATTACTTCGTGAGGGGAGGATCTAGCTACTGCTCTTTCTTCTGGTGGCTAAGGTGTTATTCTTTTCTCCTCCTAATTGGCGTCATTCGCTCTTCTTCTTTCTATGGACCGCAGGTCTGAGAAAACTCCCGTGACAAACGTGTTTGTGGCGTTCCAGGCAGCCTCTGATGACAGCATTGCTTCTACTATTGTCTCTGGTTGGATTTTCCTCTTCAGGATATTCTTCAGCTCATCTCGCTGTGGATAAAAACTTGGGCACTAAAAGAAGACGTACTCTGCATCTTCATTGACTCCTGGGCAAGACGGGCACTCTGAGGAATAATCATGCTTAAAGCGGTGGAGATACGCCCGGAAAAATCTTGTTTGTTTCCTGTAAATTACTCATACTTTTTTGATTTACCAGCGCATCATACGGATTGGAGCGGGTTGTCATAACTAGGAACGAGTGTACCCTCGGATATAGTACTCCTACCCCAGTTCCCTGAGGCCTAGTCGACACTTAGCCAGTCCCGGAATACCGGGACAGACTAGACTCGCTCGGAGCGGTGAAGATTCCGATCCCTAGCACTCACTGCGTACTCCCTGATCAAGGCCCGAGGTGGCTGGCTCCTGATCTACTGCTATAACTTACACCTCGGCAGAGCAAGCTTACATCAGCCGTGGCCTGCGTCGTCGGAAACTACGACACAGGTTCCGGACACTCCCAGTGGGTTACAACAGAGAACGATCTTCTTCTTGCTAGGTCAGTTAGTGTGACCAACCCATTAAGGGGAGTTTTGTCCACGGGAGCGTATTTTATTTAGCTCCTACCCTCTGTACCTTGTCAACTAAGAGACTCAGTGTCATCCAAGGACAGCGAGCGTTCTCCCATCCGCTCGGGGAGACGCGCCCGGTAGCAGTATCTCTTCTGCCCCGAGTGTGTGTGTGTGTGTGTGTGTGTGCGAGTTGAAAAATAATTTTTTTGTAATACCAACCACGAAACTTGGATTTTCGAGCTATAGGTGAGTTTACTTTTCATGCACACGTAAGGATAAATGAGATCTCTCTCTCTCTATCTGTCTTCCGCAAGACTTGATGGAATATCTCGATGTTGGTAGCGTAAAGTACAATTATAAAAGATATCAAACCTTTGATACAATCATATGCGGACATTTTTGTTTAAAATTCCTGGCTGGACAACTATAAATTGAAGTGACTCGGGACTGCACGCGTCAGTCATGGCAGAGTCATTTACCTTGACACTATCTGGAAACTACTCCGTATTGGATGCAAATTATTTTACACCGATTGAGCTATCACCAACGAAAAATTATGTACTTGGACTTGTTAAGCTCCTGACATTCAATTCAATACCAAATATTGATGTTAGCGCTAATAAATTTTATGTATCATTAAAAAGATCCAAGAGAAGTACAATCAAGAGATTTCAAGAAATAACTATACCAACAGGGAGTTATGAAATTAAAGATATTGAAACTTATATAAACAAGACATTACCAGAACTGAGTTTCACTTTAAAAGCAAACAACAATGAGCTGAAGAGTGAAATAAAATGTGACCAGTATATAAATTTTGAACCTGAAGATTCCATTGGATCATTACTTGAATTTACCAAACGTGTTCTTGAACCTAACACAACTTATAAATCTGATTTACCAGTGAAAATATTAAAAATCAATGCTCTGAGAATCGAGTGCATCATAACTACTGGATCATACATCAATGGTGAGAAAATCATACAATCCATGAATTTTTCCCGAGGGTTCCAGCAGGATATAAAATAGTGGAAGTGCCAACAAACATCATTTACCTACCAGTCGCCGTACAAGCAATACACAACATGAGGCTCCGCATTGTGTATCAGGACGGGAGAATAGCAAACTTCCGTGGTGAGACTATAATGATAAGACTGCATATAAAGAGTCTGTAATGGGTATCGTATATGAGACAAAGACTGGTAATGGGTATAAAAGGATTGCAGCATGCCCAAAGATCATCAGTCATCATCGAGCTCTGATAGTGCTAACTCATCAGAACGCAGAGTTCCTAAAAAGTCTAGGACTAAAATTACGTGGAAAATTCATAAGATAAAAATAAGTTTTTGTTGTCTAGCTTGCCTGATACCATAGTGGAAATCTTAGATATCAATAATCGATTATTTTTTATGAGTCTATTGCACACTGTGAAGCTCATTCACACCTACCATACGCATCATCAACATTTAACAACAATCATGAAATCAGGATTGCTGTTCAGCATCAAGATCTGTGCTTGCTTCCAAGCAAGAGCACATTACATTTTTATGGAGGAATGAGGAAAGCTGATGGTACTGCTGTAAGTGCTACTACAAAGATGGTCAACATGGCTGTCTGTCATATGTTTGAAGAGATACGTTAAGAGCTCAATGGTGAAGAAATTGACAGATGTAAAAATGTTCGCATTACCAGTGTTATGAAAGGATACGCTTCTCTGAGTCCAGGACAGTAAAATATTCTGGCAAATGCTGGTTAGATTGTTAATGAAGATAATAACAAGTTGACCGATGCTAATGGCTACCTTGATGTCTCAGTACCGCTGAGTTTTATCCTCGGATTTGCTGAAGATTATCAACGAATTATCGTGAATGCCAAGCATGAACTGATACTGATCAGATCAAATACTGATCAAAATGCTTATGTTGTTACCTTTGAGGATGAAAATGTTATAATTACGATTCAAAAAATTGAGTGGTTTGTACCATATATAACAATGTCTGACAAGCGAAAAATCGAGGTGTTGAATTACATAACCTCTAATCCAGCTATCCCAATCAGTTTCCGGACTTGGGAATTGTATGAGTATCCACTGCTACCAGCTACAACCAAGCACATTTGGGTAATCAAAACAACGAATCAACTCGAGAAACCTCGCTTTGTCATCCTTGGATTCCAAACAGCAAGAAAGAATCAATCGAATCAAAATGCAAGTGAGTTTGACCACTGCAGCATTAGAGACATTAAGCTGTTCTTGAACTCTCAGAGTTATCCATATGGAAATTTGAACCTCAACATTACGAATAATCAGTACGCCTTGATGTATGACATGTACACAAATTTTCAAAGTGCTTATTATGGAAAAGAAGCTGAACCGCTAATGGCTAAGAAAGATTTTCTGAATAAAGCACCTCTGTATATAATTGACTGTTCCAAGCAAAACGAGTCAATCAAGTCTGGGCCTGTGGATATACGTCTGGAGTTTAAATCATCAGCACAGTTTCCAAATCAAACTGCTGCTTACTGTTTAATGATTCACGACCGAATAGTGGAATACAATCCAATCAGCAGCACTGTAGGAAAACTTACTTAATGGTACAGTTTGATCCCAAACCCACCATACATTACATGTATGTGTGGGACTTTGCATCCAGACAAGCAAGGAAAGGTCCATAGGAATAAGCAGCAAGAGACGGAGAATGATTTCACCGACGAATACAAGAATTAAATAAAACTATTGAACCTATACTAATCAATAATCTTAACGTAATTAAAAATAGTAAATAAACTCAATTTGATTAAAAATAATAAATAGAGAAAAAACTTTTTTATAATTTTGTGTTTTTAATTGATAACCTTACTATAATAAGTACAAAAATATAAAAGATAAATATAAACTAGATATTAGTAACATTACATAGATTTAAACTTTTTCATTAATTGCACAGTTGGTATGGATGGTGTGTAAATGAATTTGAATTTATTGTATGACGTACCGATGTAATACAAATAAATATTTCCACCATTATTGATAATGTTCTTTATCTTCGTGAGTAGATGTGGCTTATTCAAGAACTTCTAGTTACTTGCAGCAGGGAGAAACGTTGAAAAAGTGTTATCCAAGCATATTTCAATGTTGAGTCCAAATTGTGTTCTAACAATTTTGATGTCTGTTATTTCATAATTACGCCTAGCTTCCAGCTCATGCATTCATTTGAATGGTAGAGGGTTCACAAACATCTTGCGATGATAGCAGATTTAAGCACTAGATAGCAGATTCCAGGCAACAGATTTCAGTAGCGAGGTAGTAGATTCCAACACCAGGATGTAGGTAGCAGAGTCCAGCAACAGGTAGCAGATGTTAGCAGCAGGTAGCAGATTTTTATAGTGGATTTTAGCACCAGGATGAAGGTTTCAGGGTAGCAGAGTCACTGCGGTATTTTACTATGGTACTTCACTGTGATACTTCACTATATTTCGCTGTAAACTCGTACTTCACACTGTAATGAAGTATGCTCGAGGCGCGCTGCTTTCATATCCAGGCAATGACGTCATCTATTGCGCAGTTTCTATTTTTAGATTAAGACTTATACTATTCTAGAATTTTCTAACTACGCAGTTATAATAGATGATGCACAAAAAGTTTAACATAACCTAAAAACCCCGTTAAATGGCGGGAAAGCATAAACATAACCTGAAATCATAAGTTAAATGGTGAGAAAGCATAAACATAACCTAAAAATCATAAGTTGAATGGCGGGGGAAAAGTTATATCTATAAAAATTGAGATGATGTCATCTACTGCGCAGTTCGAAAAAATCTACTACGTAGTTTGAATAACCAATCAAATTATTAATTAACCAAGAAAAAAATATTAACCAATAAGACTATCGAGTGGTGGGGGTAAAATCCAGAGATTGGATTATAAAAGGTTGAGTTGACTTTGAGAGTCATCTTTCAGTTACTCCTCGTCGTCGAGAGCAGTAATAATGGAGATCATTCTGGACGTTCAAGGATTCAGAGGACCTGATAATCGCTTCATTGTCAAGAAATTGGTCTCAATAACAATTCAACATGATATTGATAATCTTGAAGAGTTATCATACACACTATTCCAACCACCATATCACTGGAAGGTGCTACCAGCCAACTATCAACGTCTGAATACCTAGCTGATCTGAAATTATCATGGAATCGGTTGGAACGCCGGAACAACTTTATATTACAAGCTCAAAGAAGTTCTAAATTATTTAACTTTATTGTTTATCTGTGTTCAGTGAACAGGCCCAGCCACGATGAAGTCGCCCCTGGGGGACTCCCAATTTCACGAGCCGCACCTGTCTACCGCTAGTTCCCGCAAGAACTAACCGCCTATGAAAGCTTAGCTTGACTGATCACGCCATGTCTCGGTGGTATGATTGGCTGATCGCTCCGCTGACATGCGCAATCAGCCTTCTTCCCCAAGTCGACGAGGAAGAAGACGCATTAATATTATTCTTTGATTGAATCTTTCGCTTCCACGCTTTCGCTGCATCAAGTCACCATTAGTATTTCTTTACTTTCGCTTTTTGTTAATAAACCGCATTTCGCTTATTTAATAATTTAATTTGTTTAATTAATTGTTATCAACCCGCTTTAGTTTGTTACAGATGAATTGTGTTATTTTTACAATTAATTCTCCGCCTTTTCAGTGCCAGCAGTGTGCTCAACCACGTGTAAACCGGCTTCGCTTTATTAATCACGCAGTGCTTTATCTATCCGCTTTTATTTAAACAATCCGCTAACATATCAAATAAATATTAAGTGTAATTTGTGTAAATAAATTTATAGTGTTCATTTTAATAAATATTTCCGCGTTTGAATTGAGATATCCAGACCAAAACCTGATCCTCCGCTTTCCCGCAGTTTCAGCATTTTACAATCTGATTTATGTGCTTTGGGAAATGTAAAAAATTTGAAAGATTGGTTTTTAAGCAGTCAATAAATCTAAAAATATAAATTTAATTGTGATAATTTATTTATAACCTTTTAGTTAAGTAATGAATATCCCACTTATGACTGATATTTAATAATATTAATTTCCGTGAAATGAACATAGTGCAGGAACTAAGCTCAGTATAGTATAATTAAAAATTGACTTAATACTATAAGATTAAACAAAAAAGCATAGTATTAATAGAGGATTTTTTTTATTTAGATAGTTCTACTATTACTATTTACATCGAGAGTAGAATTAATTAATTCAAATTTATTATATTTCCACCATGATAACGCATCAATAAGTTGTTTGATTCTGATAAATCATTCAACATTTCCATGATACCATTACCCTTTAATAATACTGCTGCTCGAGCCGGTAAATAGATGACGAATCCATCTTCGATATTTGCAACAATCCTCAGTCCATATTGTGTTGAGACTTGTTTTCACCCGTTGATATTGTACTCTCGATTAAACTCCAACTCATTCATTTTCTTGACAGGTAGGATTCCTATCTGTCAATTAATAAATCAGGTAGGATTCCTACCTACTAATTAATAAGACAATTAAAATTTAATTAATGATTACTTACACTTGAGAGTATTAGATAGTACTCGTACTTCAATAAAACTTGTCTCCACCAGGAGCTTGTACTTCACCGCAGACGTGTTCTTCGTTTTTGTGAAGTACTCTCTCGGCGGGCTGCTTATATGGGCAGAAAATACTGCGCAGTTAACCCCACTCCTCTACCCCAAAACCGGTTTGATGACGTCATCTAATGCGCAGTAGAAAATTCTAGAACAGAATGAGTCATCTACTGCGCAGTTGCCCACACTCCTCTACCTTAAACAAGTCTAAACCTGTTTGATGACGTCATCTGCTACGCAGCAGAAATAGAACAAAGAAAACTGCGTAGTTACATGACCTTCAACAGACTTAGACCTGTTTAGAGGTAGACAGAAACCTCGACAGACGGCGTATCTTCTCGCATGTACTCCACATACATACAGTTTGAATATGTTAATCTTTTCAGAATATAAACAATGAAATACACCAGTGATCTAAGCGACTATTGTTGATGCTGAGATCACAGGTGCATTTTTGAACATAAATGCAGGAAATCAGAATCAAAATTAAAAAAGGTGGAAATCAGTCTGAAATTGGCGGATATAAGATTCAAAATGGCGGGAAATTGACAGATTTCAGGCTCAAAATGTCGATCATCAGATTTAGATAGCAGCTACCAGATGGCAGATAGCAGCTACCAGATAGCAGCCACCAGATGGCAGATAGCAGCTACCAGATAGCAGCCACCAGATGGCAGATAGCAGCTACCAGATAGCAGCCACTAGATGGCAGATAGCAACCACCAGACAGCAGTTACTAGATGGCGGATTCAGAATTCAAAATGGCGGGAAATTGGTGGATAGTGAGATTCAAAATTGTCAAGAAAAATGCAAATCAACGAATTTACCACCAGCGCCACCTATAAAAACAATCGATAAAAGTCTATACCGACGGCTGGTAAAACAGATCGATGATACCGACGGTCGGATTGCGACCACCAGATGACGGACTTTAAATTGGTGGTTACAGAATTTAAAATGGCGGGAAATTGGCGGATAGTAAGATTCAAATCACCACCGGCGCCACCTACGAAAAGCCCAACCAAGCCGATAAAGAAGTCCAATCATTTCTATAAACCAACTGTCGGTAAAACAGGAGCACTACATCGAGAATCGCATAACAGCATTAAAATGACGGAATAATGAGGAACTCAAATTCAAAATGACGGATACACAATTCAAATGGCAGATAGCAACCACCACATGGCAGATAGCAGCCATCAGATGACTGATTCACAATTCAAAATGGCGGATTCATATATCAAAATGGCAGACAGCAGCCATCAGCTGGTGGATTTCAGATTTAGATAGCAGATTCACGATTGAAAATGGTGGATAGCAGTCACCAGATGGTGGATCTATGATTCAAAATGGTGGATAGTCACCACCAGATGGCGGATAGTGAGATTCAAAATTCAAAATGGCGGATTCACAACTCAAAATGTTAGATAGCAGCCACCAGATGGCAGATAGCAGCCACCAGAGTCGAAATTAGATTCAAAATGTCGGATTCCAGATTCAAAATGTCAGCCACCAGATGGCAGATAGCAGCCACCAGATGGCGGATTCCTGATTCAAAATGGCTAATAGTCACCACCAGATGGTGGATTCAAAATTTAAAATGGCGGGAAAATAGCGGATAGTAAGATTTAAAAAATGGCGGATAGCAGCCACCAGATGGCGGATTCACGTTTCAAAATGGCGGATAGTCACCATCAGATGGTGGATTCAAAATTTAAAATGGCGGGAAAATGACGGATAGTGAGACTTAAAAAATGGCGGATAGTAGCCACCAGCTGGCGGATTCATGTCAAAACAAGTCGGTAAAACAGGGTGCCCATACCTGCGGTTCATAACTTAGCATGGACATGAACCCACAAATCTGTTTTACTGATTGGGCTTGAATCCCCCCTGACACAATACTCCTCTCGTGTCATTTGTTCAGTGTGAAAATGTAGAGACTTAATGTAATATAATTGTTTACATTTGGCTCGTTCAAGTTTACTAAGCTCTTGGGAGATCTTAGCAGATCATGTACCAAAAACTTAAAGTGACTACATTCTCTCTAAAGAATATTTATAAAAAAAACAATGCAAGTTATAATTATCTAAGCTCAGTCCAGCGAAGAACTTAGTAAACTTGAACAAGCCCATTAAAATATTAAATAATTATTAGGCTCGGTGAAAAATAATAAACCATAAATTTATCCTAATACTCCTGACACTATATCTATCTCAATCTCTCGTAGCCTACCCTTGATTGAAAATACTAATTGGCAAGTATTGAAAATGATAAGATTTGAATCGTTTTCAATAATCCTAATTCTTTTTTTATGCATTTTAAATATACAGTTTACATGAAGGGACTGTTTATTTTTTCAATACTTTTCAATGAGTATATTTAATAAGGGACTTTTTGAGAGTTTTACTTCTACCGTGTGTGACTTGCACACTCACATACATTTTTTTTATTTTTTTCCAAAGCAACTACTGCTAATCTTACGATGTCGGCAGTCTTCAAAGCTAGAAGGTGACTCTAAAACGGGAAATAATAGAATTGAAAGACGTAACTATTTAGTGGTCAATTAGTGCTGTCGTTGTAGCAAAGGACTTTTGAAAAAAAAATTTTAACTTCTCGCTAAGAAAATCGGAAAGTTATTGGTTTTACTCCCTTATGCAAAATTCGAGTTTCCATCAGATCTTGACGTTTTGAGGGCACAAGAAGTTTTCCGGACTACCCCCGTGATATTGTCACTATGTCTGTATGTATGTGTGTGTGTGTGTGTGTGTGTGTGTGTGTGTTTTTTAGGGGGGGGAATCCTTTTTACGGATTCTAGGCATAGCTGTTTGGCCTGGATATGTGGCGACTCGATGCAGCGTCATACTAAAACTCGACACTAACGCCCCTACCCACTAAACCCTAAACCCCTTTTCCTTCTTTCCTCTAATCCCTCATGGAAACCACCGTCAGGCATTACTTCGTGAAGGGAGGATCCAGCTACTGCTCTTCCTTCTGGTGGCCAAGGTGTTAACTACCTTCCTTCTATCTTCTGCTATTTGCTCTTTTTCTTTCGGTGGAACGCAAGTCCTTAAGGACTTCTGTTGCAAACGTGTTGGTAGCGTTCCAGGCAGCTTCTGATGACAACATTGCTTCTACTAGTGAATCTGGTTGCATTCTCTGGTTCAGGATCCTCTCCAGTTCTTCACGCTGTGGATCGAAACGAGGACATACAAAGAAGACGTGCTCCGCGTCTTCAGCAGCTCCTGGGCAGGACGGGCACTCCGAAGAGTCATCGTGCTTAAAGCGGTGTAGATACTCTCGAAAACACCCATGTCCCGACAACATCTGCATAAGATAGTAATTGACCTCACCGTAATTCCGGTTAAGCCAAATGTCGATCCGAGGTATGAGACGGTGCGTCCACCTACCCTTCTCTGCAGCATCCCATTGTAGTTGCCATCGGCCTATGCTCTTCTGCCGTTCTTCAATTCTAAGTTCTTCAGGGCTCAGTGCAGTTGACCTTTTTCGTTGGTAAAGGGCCCGTCTTTCCTCTGCTAGAACTCTAAGAGGTAGGGTTCCAGCAATGACGCACACTGCTTCTTCTGATATAGTGCGGAAGGCACTAGCTACTCGTAGGGCACTCAGTCGATATACTGGTCCAGCCTTTCTCCATGATTCTTGCGTCTTTAATGCGTCGGCCCAAATGGATATTCCGTAAGTGAGCACCGATATGACTACTGATGACAATAATAGCCTCCTGCTCTGTTTTGGGCCTCCGTCGTTCGGCATCAGTCGTGCGAGACTAGCCCTCACTACTAACGCTTTGGCACTGACATGTTCCACTTGCTGCTTGAAGTTGAGTCGGGCATCAAGCATCACTCCCAAATATCGGATATAAGGTTGTGATGTGATTTCTTGTTCGCCGACTTTCAGCTTAATGGTCTCTACCACTTTTCTGCTGGTAATAAGTACTGCCTCAGTCTTGTGTTGCGCCAGTTGCAGGTTCACTGCGTCCATCCACCGGTTAACGTGCTCAAAAGTGAGATCGAACATATGATTTATCTCGTCAAGGTGTTTGGCAACGATCACTACGGCTACGTCATCTGCATATGCTACGAGTTTGACGTTTCTTGGCAAAGTTAGTCTTAATAGACCGTCATACATAATGTTCCACAGGAGCGGGCCTAGAACTGAACCTTGTGGTACCCCTCCAGTAATATCATACTCCCTCGGACCGTTCTTCGTGTCATACTTCAGGACCCTGTTTTCAAAGTAGCTTGCTACGATCTTAAGCAGATATTCTGGTACATTCTTCTCTTGGAGGGCCTGCATGATGCATTTCCAATTGGCGGAGTTGAAGGCGTTTCTGATGTCTAGTCTCGCCACCAGGCAATACTTCTTCGTTCCACCTTTCCATCTGGTTCCTGCGATTGCTTCCTTGGCCGTATCAACAACCTGTTTGATTGCGTCCAGGGTTGATCGTCCTTTCCGGAATCCATACTGATTGTCTGCCAGGAGTGGGTCGACTACTGCTTCAATTCTCTGGTGAATTATGCGCTCAAATATCTTACCCGCCGTATCTAGCATGCAAAGTGGTCGGTAAGAAGATGGTTCTTCTGGTGGTTTCTTCCCTTTAGGTAACAGTACTAATCGTTGCTGTTTCCACTTACGAGGAAAAGTCCCCTCCTTGAGGCATGCATTATAAGCGTCGAGGAATAATGTTGGAGCTGCCTTTATGATGGTTTTCAAGGCTATATTAGGGATTCCGTCCAATCCCGGCGCTTTATTATTCCCTACACGGTTACAGGCCTCCAGTAGTTCTTCTTCAGTGACAGGTGGAATGTCGTCCAGTTCGCCTGGCGCCAACTGGTAATCGAAGTTGCGTTGCTGTGGGAACAGTGCAGTGACGATTTTCTGAAGAAGTTGAGGACACGTAGGTGATGGCATTTGTTGTTTTTTCAGGTGGGTCATAACCACCTTATGAGGCCTACTCCACACGTCTTTATCCACCTCGTATATAAGCTCTTTCCAGCATCTTCTTTTGCTCTCTTTGATGGCTTTATTCAGTTCACGACGCGCCTTTTTGTACTCTGCGATCAGCTCCACTGAGTTGAGCCGTTGATAGCCGCGCTGGGAGATTCTTCTCTTTCTATGACACTCTTTACGGAGGACGCTGATGTGGTCGTTCCACCAATGCACTGAAGGTCTCGAATTTATGCCACGTTTACGAGGCATACTGGCATCACAAGCATGTGTTACTCTTCTCATCAGGTCCTTAGTGTTGATCGGATCACCATCGAGGGCTATTAGCAATGCTTCTGGGTCAAAAGATTTCACCTTCCAACCAACGATGTTAGACTGCTTGATTGGTCTCTTGAGGTTCTGGTCGTTTGATATTTCCCAGAATATCGCATGATGGTCGCTGGAAGTGTAGATGTCCAATACTTTCCAGTTGTAGTCACCTCTAGCAAGGCTATAACTGACAAAAGTGAGGTCGACAATTGAGCTTGCGTCACCTTTGGTGTAGGTCGGCGTATCACCGCTGTTGAGCGAAACTACATCTACTATAGTAAAGGCCTCTAGTAGTGCTTTCCCTCGTGCGTTGGTATGTTTGCTGCCCAGTCAACTGCCCAGGAGTTGAAGTTCCCGGCTATCGCTACTGGATGGTATTGCTTCGCATCTTCAGTTAGTCGATCCAAGAAATCAGTGAAGTCAACAATGGAGAAGCTAGGTGGTGCGTAGCAGCTATAGAAGCGGATGCCCTGTACTGATACTGCTACAAAGCCGGCATTGCTGTTGTCGACTGCATTTTGGAAAGGGAGCTTGCCACATGACCAGATGACAGCTTTGGATGTGCTATCAGCTTCCCAGGGTTGGGTACTCAGGTGTTTATATGGCTCTGCTATTAGTACCAAGTCAAGCTCTAATTCTTGCACGGATTGCATGAGCAGGTCATGCGCTGCCTCACTATGGTTGAGATTGAGCTGTAGTATCCTTATGGTTGTTTGTTCGTCAACTTCTGGAGCGCCTCCTGAAATACCGGGCACCTGTGGGTGCCGGCATGGTGAGCGACGTCCTTTGCTCCTTGCTGCTCAGCACATATTGCACACTTGGCAGGATTTTTACAGTCAGAGATACGGTGCCCTTCTTGTCCACATCTGATGCAGAGTTTAGACCGATCTACTTGGCTTTTACATTGGGACCCAACATGTCCGAAGTGCCAGCATTTAAAGCATTGGACTGGTCTTCTAGTTGCTCTTATTCGGCAATTGACCCAGCCAATCCTTATTTTGCCGCTTCCTTCCAGTAGCTGTTGTGCTCCAGCTGCTGGTAGTGTCACTGTAGCCGTTTGCGTACCTCTGTAGGCCTTACGGATCTTGATAGCCACTAGTAGTATTTCGCAAGTTTCTCCGGTTTTCGTTTTCAGGGCAGTCTGAATGTGCTCTTTCGTCGTGTCGTCATCGACATCTCGGATCTCGATGGTATCCTGTGGTCCTTCGCACTTTGGCCTCTTCCTTAAGGATGTCTGCGATCGTCTTTTGGAGGGCTTGGTCTTGGTCAGTGCTCTTGCTTTAAATCGTAATCAACAAGTCACCACTTCTGGTCTTGTTGATCTTATCTACCGTTGAACGAACCTGCTCATCTGGGACGTCCTGCTTTATACGACGCGGAATCTCGGCATACTTTGTTTTCTCGGCCGGGCGGATGATCAGTGCGTCGGGTCTGATCCATTTGCGTGGTTTTTTCCGCTTAGGCTCTGGCCTGGGCTCCTTCGGCGGCTGTTTTGAGAGTTGCTCTCTAGCTAGCCTTCTCTTCTCTTTCTTAAACTGTACTTTTTCCCAGTCAGTCGCCTTCTTGGGTTCGTCGCCCTGCCCTGCCAGTTGTTGGGGAGGGCTTTTTTTCAAGTCCTTCTTCTTTGTGACTTTGTCGGTTGGCTCTGGCGAATCTCGGTCCTTTCTCTTTCCAGACCTTGTGTCAGTTTCACCCTTGTCCTCAGCAGCAGATTCACCGTCACCGTTGGCTCCAGTGTCCATTGCTTCTTCCGTCTCAGTTTCAGTTTCAATGCGGCGTCGTGATGACTGCCATTCCTCGTCCAGTTTCTTGAATCTTCCAAGAGCATTGACTACACCGGTTGTCTTGGTCTTTATCTCCTTGTGGATATTGACCTTAGTTTGGACAAACTCTTGCAGCTCAATGGTCAGCTTCTCAAGGCGCTCCAACGCTTGCGTTCTCTTCATGTCAGCGCTTGCTTCAATCGCTGCTTGTTGAGCATGAAGCCCGTTTCTATTCTTGTTTGTTTCCTGTAAGTTACTCATACTTTTTTGATTTACCAGCGCATCGTACGGAGTGGAGCAGGTTGCTACAACTAGGAACGGGTGTACCCTCAGAGATAGTACTCCTACCCCAGTTCCCTGAGGCCTAGCCGACACTTAGCTAGTCCCGGAATACACGGACGGACTAGACTCGCTCGGAGCGGTGAAGATTCCGATCTCTAACACTCACTGCGTACTTCCTGATCAAGACCCGAAGTGGCTGGCTCCTGATCCACTGCTGCAACTTTCACCTCGGCAGAGCAAGCTCACATCAGCCGTGGCCTGCATCGTCGGAAACTACGATACAGGTTCCGGACACTCCCAGTGAGTTACAGCAGGAACCAATCGTCTTGCTAGGTCAGTTAGTGTGACCAACCCATTAAAGGGGAGTTTTGTCCACGGGAGCTGATTTTGTTTGGTTATTTTGCTTGGCTCCTACCCGCTGTACCTCATCAACTAATAGATTAAGTGTCATCCAAGGACAGCGAGCGTTCTCCCATCTGCTCAGGGAGACGCGCCCGGTAGCAGTATCTCTTCTGCCCCGAGTGTGTGTGTGTGTGTGTGTGTGTGTGTGTGTGTGTGTGTGTGTGTATGTGTGTGAATTAGGGTGTGTCAATTTTAGGTGAATTTGTTTTTCTACGAAAAAACATGCTGAAAACTTGCATGAAGGTGAGAACAGAAGCCTGTTCAAAGCGAAGCTCTTAAGATTAATATCTAGAGGTGTCTGTCCCTAATTTTTCATTTCCCATTCATATAACATAGGAAAAAAAATTCTTTTTTTTGTTTATTTTTCTAGCTCGGCATACGCACCTCATATAAATATGTCCATAGCATATTCTGGTAGAGAATTTAACGCTCTACAAAAAAGATCTCTTTGACTTTTATCATAAAGACAGCCGTTCTAAACTTATTCAGATGTAAACTTCTAAATGTATAAAATTTTGATTATTCAAGTATTAAACTGATACAAATTAATTTATTACTGTCCTAAAAATTATTCTGATGCGCTAACATTTTCATAAAGCTAAAAAAAAATTACTCATATATCAAATTTTTTTCTTCTTTATTTCATTTACTGTAAGAAAATCATGATCCGAGTTTAATGATATAAATTTTAAAAAGTTTCACGGAATTATGAATTCATTACAGTAGTTAAACAAGGGGATCCTGGAACCAAAACAGGAATCTGTAATACCGTTACTAGGTTTTGAATATGTCGGGGATCTTCCTTATCGCCGGTATTCGTACTTGCGCTCTTCCGTGTCGATGGGTGATTTTGTTGGTTGCGCCCCTTTCTTTATTATCGACGTTGGGGGGGGGGGGAGAGGTCGTAAATATCGACGGCTGTATTTTGGGGTCTGCTTACCGATGGGTAAGTGGAGGGGTTGGGGTTGTGAGATGGGCCTTCTGCAGTTGTGGTGGGAAAACATTGAGGATCGGGGTGACTGTTTGAATGTGCGATGGCGTAGGGGGTTGAGTGGGTGTGGTGGGAAACTTCGTTTTTTGTTATGATTGACAGCGAATATGTGGAAATTGACATTTGTTATTGATTGATTACCAAATTTTCTTGAAACATGTGGTATGTATTGTTGCTTTGACATATTTAACTGATTTTTGACATAAAATGTATACTTTTTTCTAAGAATTTTAATTTTTGTTAATTTTTATTCCAAGAATCTTATTGTTTAGCAATTTTCGATAACATTACCCCCGTTTTCCACCAATTTTTTGGTGGGGATTCAGCTATAAGACTCTACAATACTCACTGCATATCCACAGTTCTAAAAATTTTTTCCTCGTGCCCAGTAGTTCAACGGGTGATACTATATTTGTGGATCAGTTTTTCAAAGTGTTTGGTATAGAATTTCTTATTGAAAACCACGACTTGTTAAATGTTCTTAGAGACCTAACTGTCTGTCCTAGCACACTTCAACTTATAGACACACTTGATGAGCTTATTGAATTACTTAAACATTTGAGAAATGATGAAAAAAATTTTCTCAAATCTCGCAGTTGTGCATATGATGCTATCAACGATTTAGTCTATCCAGACTATAGAATTAATGCTGCCAACAACTTAGAACATCCAGTCTATTTCGAATTCCTCACTATTTATTCAACTGCAAGCATCTTTATTAATCAAGCTCGTGAATTTGCTCAAGTTATTACGAACATTATAAAATTAGCAACACTGAAGAAGCGTATGACTAAAAAGTGAGTAAAATGGAGATAATAATTAAAGCAACTGGGTTCGAACGAGCTAATGGGGAGTATACAGTAAAAGAACTCTGTGCAATCAATGTTTCTAGGAGTGTTTTCACGAAAGAAACTAATGAATGCAGATATTTCATGTTTGAACCACCATCAGATAATTTCAACGAAGAAAGGTTGTAGAAGACATCGATTACAATAGTTCTAATCATGGAATACCTTGGGATGCTGGTAAAACATCATATCACTGAAGAAAAGAAATCATCAAAGATTTAACAATAAATGCACGTATTATATACACAAATGGAACTGAGAAAGCAAGATGGCTCAGTATGATAATGATAGATGCAACTATACCAATAATAAACATAGCAAATATGCGTTTTCACACTATTAACGCCATCAAGTCTTATCAAACTTTTCGCTGTGAAAATCGCAATTATCATGCGATGACATCAACTTATGCTTGCGCTTATGAAACTGCTGAACGACTTCAACGATGGATCATTGAATTTTGGGGTACTGAAGCTTCATATGAAAAATCTGTGGAAGTTTTCTATAACCTCACATATTTATCTAAGATGCATGCCATGGATATTGCATGTCTGGATGAAAAGTTTCTCCTCAGAGTCACTCCAGATCAAATAAGAGATATTTGGGGTAAATTACCAGACCATCTACAAAGAAATAAATTAATTAAAGACTATCAATGCTGCAAGGAACAACATCCAATAGAAGAAGAAAAACTCGACGAAGATGTTTGTGGTCTCTGGCTTTATCCAATTCGGAAAAATTGTTATGTAGAAGGAAAAAATAATTTGTAAAAAGACTTACTTAGAATAAATAATACTAATGTAAAGTGAAATGATATAAATAAATAAATAAAACATTAAATAATTTTCATTCGTTTTTTTATTGTTGTATTTCCTTTTCCATTACAATTTTATGTTATTTTTCTTACAGTACTACTTATTGGATTATATTCAATAATACTATCGTGTAATATTAGACAGTATGCAGTTTTTTAATCTGGAAGCAGATTTTCTGATTCAAATTCAATTCGTACACAGAAAGAATGGTTCACTTAAACCAAAAAAATATTTTTCTTGCTAATTATTTTCTTGGGCGACAAAAAAATTTTTTTTGACACAAGAAATTTCACTTATTTCAACAAAATTAATTCTCTTGCTTCAATAAAAACGTATCTTGATCCAAGAAAATTTATTTAAATCAAGAAAATTTTCTTGTTTTGAGAAAATTTCTCTCTTGCTCCAAAAAATTAAGTTCTTGACAGAAGTAAATTTTTTTGCCTTCAAGATGAGAAAATTTTTTTCTCAGCTGAAGTAGGTGGCGCTGCTTCCTTAAAGTATCTAAAAATCTTGATCCAAAATAAAAATTTATTGTATCAAGTATTTATGATAATTTGAATTAAGAAAAGTTACTTCCACCAAGAATAAAATTTCAAGAAAAATTTTTACTTCGGCCAAGACAACTTCGGTCTTTCTTTGGGCACCCGAAAATTCACTTGAGCCAAGAATTTTATTCTCCAGTCAAGAAATCTTTTTTTCTGCGTATGTCAACAAGTCCTGACTTAATTGACTCATTCTGCTTTGAACAGTCGATAATGTAGAGTAGAGCTTCTTGTAAAAATTTAGCTTTTGTCAATAAAGGTTCTGAATCTTTATTATGATATGAAGTTTGAAAATTTGTATACATATCATATATTAAAGCATACTGATTCCGAGTAATATTAAGATTTAAATTGTCATACGGATAACTTTGAGAGTTAAAAATAGTTTAACATCTCTAATATTACAGTGATCGAATTTGCTTGCATCGGTCGTTAAAACATTTTTTCTAGCTGTTTGAAATCCTAAAACCACATATCGTAGTTTCTCCAGCTGAGTAGAAGTCTTGATAGGCCACACGTGTTTGGTCGTCTTTGGTAGCACTGGGTATTCGTACAGTTGCCATGTGCGTAAGCTCATTGGAATCGTTGGATCATTGGCGATGAAATTCAATGCTTGAATTTTCTGTTTATTCAACATTGTGATGTATGGAACATTCCACTCTATTTTATTGAGAACAATCTTTACTCTATCAGCGACATCTTGAGCATTTGCAGGTTCATGAATGTATGCATTTGTGTCTGCATTTGATCTTATAAGTATTAATTCATGTTTGGCATTAATAATAATGCGATTGTAATCTTCAGCAAATCCAAGTACAAAACTTAGCAGTATAGATATATCAAAATAATTGTTAGCATTAGTTAAGTTACTAGCTGCTTGTGTTAGCCAACCAGCGTTCTCCATAATATTACTCTTATCCGGACTCTGAGATATATAATTTTTCATGAGACTTGTAACACCAACATTTTTACATCTATCGATTTCTACTCCATTAATTTCATAACGTATTTCGTCAAACATATGACAAATAGCCATGTTTACTAATTTCATAGACTCTGATACAGCTGTATCATCTTCTTTGACAAATCGTCCACAGATGTGCAATGAACTTTTACTTGGTAGAATATATAGATCTTGATGTTGAATGCTGATTCTAATCTCATCACTATTATTGAATGTTGATGAAGTATAAGGCAAGTGTGAGTGAACTTCATAGTGAGAAACTGATTCATCAAAGACGATTGGTTTTTGAATATCTAAGATTTCCGCCATGGTGATATAATACAACACAAGTTTATCTTCTTTATTTTATCGATTTTCCACGTAATCTTTTAACAGGGTAAAATTACCCGGGAAAAAATGATCAGATCTGATCAGATATGAACAGGCATGAGTCTTCAGGTCTGATCAGATATGAAAAATGACCGGGTCTGATCAGACCTGGCCAGGCATGTTCATGTCTGATCAGACCTGTTCATGTCTGACTCGATCAGGTCCATAAAAAAAAAAAAAAAATTGGTGCCGACGGAGATTCGAACCATGTACGTTGCGCTCTTCAGACTGATACTTTACCTGTTGACCCAATGACTCATCTTATCTCTAATGTACCTTTCAAACTACTTTAAGTAATTTAAATTTTATACATGACTTATCCTTATAGTTAACGGGGTTCTGTACTTAATTTATTAATTATTAATAATTAATTATACACAGTAAAAAATTTTGCGTCATTGCGTCAAAAAATTTCGTGATAAAAATTTTTATGTTAAATATTTAACACGTTTTTGTGTTAATTTAACAAAATAAATGTTAAATTTACACATAAAAGTGTTAAATATTTAACACAAAAATTTTTAACACAAAATTTTTTGACGCAATGACGCAAAATGTTTTACTGTGTATATTATAGTGATTTATTTGGGACGGCTATGTATTTTTTTCGATCCATTAACATATGGTTCTCTGTAAAGTAAAAAAAAAATTTCTTCAAGGTTTATTCCGCAATTATAATTTTATTGTTTTCTTTTAAAATTGAAGTTTTTTTTAATTAAAACGTATAGAAAATGAAAAATTATTTGTGTTCTACAATTTAGCAGCTTTTGACACTACTGCAATGGACCAAGGCGGTAGCTTAAAATAATAACAGACACCTTGAAAGGACTTATCGCCTATCGATATCAACTGATATATTTTGGTATTTTCACAGTATCCAACTCAAACTTTTAATAAATAATCTTATTTTTCGCGTATTCGATAGAACACAGTAAAAAATTTTATGTCACTGCGTCAAAATTCATCGTTAAAAATCATCGTTTTGGCATGGAAAATTAAAAAGTTCATGCTTATATAAGCCGAAATTTTAGATGAAAGTTGTACATTTAAAATTTATAAGGGGATAGAAACTGATACGTCATACGGAACAAATTAATTTTAAAAATAGAACTGCAGTCTATAGTTCGATAAAATTTTTCTTCCAGACTTAAAATATCATTTAAGAGGGCAAATCATGCATGAACAGTTCTTGTCAGCTGATATATGGAGTTTTAATCCTTATCTATTTTAGGCTAGATCAGACATGATTAGACATGGACAGGTCTGATCAGGTCTGAGCGTATTTAATACTTCAGACATGAACAGGCATGAACAGACATGAGCAGGCATGATCAGGTCTGAGCGTATTTAACACTTCAGACATGAACAGACATGAACAGGCATGGACAGGTCTGATCAGGTCTGAGCATATTTAACGGTTCAGGCCTAATTTCAGGCCTGATCATACATGAACAGGCCTGATCAGGTCGGATTTCAGGCCTGATCAGATATGAACAGGTCTGATCAGTCCTGATCATTTTTTCCCGGGTACCCTGAATCGATAAGTCGCCAGAGATCGATAACTGTTCGACGCAGCACTGACGCGTCTCGATCTTCGGGCCTAAAAAGAGAGTAGGAGGAGGTAGTTGGGGGTCATTATAAAGGAGCCGTGCAATGCATCAGGAAGAAGTAGTGTAACCGCCAGACAGTGTGCCACAGTAATCGAGAGAGACCGATCCCCGGAGTAGTTACCAGACGTAAGAAGCCAACAACATCTAGGACTTCAATCTCCAGTAGTGAGTTAGATCGTCGTATATTTAACAAGGTATCAATAATTACTCTGTGGGCTAGGAGTGGACCGCGGGGCTTATACTCGGTTAACTTCTCTCCTGATTAATTATCAATCAATTAGTTAATTCTTAATAATTCAATAATTATTTAATCGCAATTGTTTTCATTTGTTAGTTGGTGTTGAGCGTCCCTCAAGGGGATTTTTACCCGAGGACTGCTCAAGGACCTTGTGGTATTAACTGTCGTGAGAATTTATTTTATTAATTTACTCGATTAATTACAAATAATTTTGAACATCTGAAAAATCGGTTTAGTTGCAAATATTTTATTTATTCATTTAATAAATTAAAAACCGAATAATAAATTCTTCGAGAAATTTCCTTTGTCTTCTCACGGATCAGTTAAGCGTCGGTCGAATTGTACAACGCAGTTAACTCGTACCCAAGGTCAAAGTTATTACGCACTAACGAATAATTGGCGTCCATTTTGAGCGCGCAAATTCCTGGCGATTATTTTACTCGATAATTTATTAAGAAGAATTGAATTATTATTAATTAATATTATTTATTACAAGGAAATAAATATTTAACATTATATTGAGAACTGATTTACTGAACTTTGTCGCATTTAAGACTGATTTACCCGTGGATAATTTTTCGTTAATTTATTTTTATAATGGAATAAATTATTTAATAATTAACTATTTAATCGGAAAATTCCACGTGGTTTATTTTTATATATATATTGAACTTAAATTCTGAAATTTATTTTTAATACTTTAATTTCATCATTAATAAAATTCTTAGAATTTATTTACCAGCGTGGATATTAAGTCCGGGAATATTTAGTTAAATTTATATCGAATATTTTTAAAAATTTATTTTAATGTTGAGTATTAAAATTGCAAGTTGATTTGAATAAGTTTATGCGTCGGTTTTTAGTTCGGATTTTTGGGAATTAAAATTATTAGTCGTGAAAATATTTTATAATTTCATTGCTAGCTAATGACTGAAATATTTAAGTAAAAATTTAATGTAATAATTTTTGGAATTAAATTTTGTTATAACTTTTATAATTTTTATAAATAATAATAAAAGTAAATTCAGTGTGTGTGTGAAGACGCGTGGGTTATGAGTGTGTGTGTTAACAGCGTTCCCTCGTACATTGCGTTCTCTGTGCGAAGTGTTTCGTTGGCTAGGTACTTAAAGGGTATGCGTGTGAGCTGCAGAGGCTTCTTGGCTTACGTTGCAGTCACTAGGCTGTTGCTTCTGTAGCTGGGTGTTGTTGATAAGCCCTCGTACACTGATTTCTTTGTACGAGGTGTTTTGTGGATAGTTATAAGTTTA
This sequence comes from Cotesia glomerata, assembly GCF_020080835.1. Lineage (NCBI taxonomy): Eukaryota > Metazoa > Arthropoda > Insecta > Hymenoptera > Braconidae > Cotesia > Cotesia glomerata. Next base: position 21,510,238 of record NC_058158.1, on the reverse strand, counting down.
GTTAGTCAAGTTTAGTTCTGGTTAGCAATTGGTAGGCTAGACGAACTCTGTCACACTGTTGTCTTTGTGCAGAGTAATTAAAGTAAGTGGTTAAGTGTAGGTGATTTGGCTCTGGATAGCCGCCAGTTAGGCTATAAACGACCTCTTTCACATTGCGCTCTTTGTGCAGAGTGAATTTTGGATTTAGTCAGCCGACAGTTAGGCTGTAGTTTTAAGTTGATTATAGTGTGTGTGTGTGTGTGTGTGTGTGTGTGTTTTTTTTTTTTTTTTTTTTTTTGTAGGGGGGGGAATCCTTTTTACGGATTCTAGGCATAGCTGTTTGGCCTGGATATGTGGCGACTCGACGCAGCGTCATACTAACTCGACACTAACGCCCCTACCCACTAAACCCTAAACCCCTTTCTCTTCTATCCTCTGATCCCCCATGGTACCGCCGTAAGGCATTTCTTCGCGGGGGGAGGAATTAGCTGCCGCTCTTCCTTCTGGTGGCTAAGATGTTTTTTATTTCTATCTCCCTTCTAGTTTCTGTTTTCTGCTCTTTTTCTCTCGATGGACCGCAACTCTGTAAGCACTTCAGTGGCAAAGGTGCTCGTGGCGTTCCAGACAGCTTCTGATGACAGCATTTCTTCTACTATTGTCTCCGGTTGAATTCTCTTTTTTAGAATCTTCTCTAATTCATCGCGCTGTTGGTTAAAACGAGGACATGCAAAGATCACGTGCTCCACGTCTTCAGCGACACCTGGGCAGGATGGGCACTCCGGAGAATCGTCGTGCTTAAAGCGGTGAAGATAGGCTCGGAAGCAGCCGTGTCCTGACAACATCTGCGTAAGGTAGTAGTTAACCTCTCCATGACTCCGGTTCAGCCAGTCGTCGATCCTCGGTATAAGACGATACGTCCATCTTCCTTTTTCTGCAGCGTCCCACTGGAGCTGCCATCGGTCGAAGCTGTTTTGCCGTTCTTCAGTTCTGAGCTCTTCAGCGCTTAGTGTAGTTGACCTTTACGATGATAAAGGTTCCGTTTTTCCTCAGCGAGGACTCTGAGAGGCAGAGTTCCGGAAATAACGCACACTGCTTCCTCGGATATTGTGCGGAAGGCGCTGGCGACTCTTAAGGCACACCGTCGGTATACTGGTCCAGCCTTCCTCCATGATTCTTGCATCTCGAGAGCGTTGGTCCAAATAGATATACCATATGTAAGCACCGATGTGACTACAGATGATAACAGTACCCTTCTGCTCTGCTTTGGCCCTCCGATGTTCGGCATCAGTCGTGCTAGACTTGTTCCGCATGCTGACGCCTTGGCACTGACGTGTTCTACCTGCTGCTTAAAGTTGAGTCGGGCATCAAGCATCACTCCTAAATATCGAATATAAGGTTGTGATGTGATTTCTTGTTCGGCGACTTTCAGCTTAATTGTCTCTACCACTTTCCTGCTGGTAATAAGCACTGCCTCAGTTTTGTGTTGCGCCAGTTGCAGGTTCACTGCGTCCATCCACCGGTTAACGCGCTCGAAAGTGAGATCGAACACATGGTTTATCTCGTCAAGATGTTTGGCAACGATCACTACGGCTACGTCGTCTGCATATGCTACGAGTTTGACGTTTCTTGGCAGAGTTAGTCTTAATAGGCCGTCATACATAATATTCCACAGGAGCGGGCCTAGAACTGAACCTTGTGGTACACCTCCAGAAATAGCATACTCCCTTGGACCGTTCTTCGTGTCATACTTCAGGACCCTGTTTTCAAAGTAGCTTGCTACGATCTTAAGAAGGTATTCTGGTACATTCTTCTCTTGGAGGGCCTGCATGATGCATTCCCAATTGGCGGAGTTGAAGGCATTTCTGATGTCTAGGGTCGCCACCAGGCAATACTTCTTCGTTCCACCCTTCCATCTGGTTCCTGCGATTGCTTCCTTGGCCGTATCAACAACCAGTTTGATTGCGTCCAGGGTTGATCGTCCTTTCCGGAATCCATACTGATTGTCTGCCAGGAGTGGGTCGACTACTGCTTCAATTCTCTGGTGAATTATGCGTTCGAATATCTTACCCGCTGTATCTAGCATGCAAAGTGGGCGGTAAGATGACGGTTCATCCGGTGGCTTTTTCCCTTTAGGAAGCAGCACTAACCGTTGCTGTTTCCACTTTCGAGGAAAAATCCCTTCTTTGAGGCAGGTGTTGTAAACATCCAGGAATAATGCCGGTGCTGCCTTTATAGCTGTTTTTAAGGCAATGTTAGGGATTCCGTCTAATCCCGGTGCTTTATTATTCCCTACGCGGTTGCAAGCCTCCGTCAGTTCTTCTTCCGTGACAGTTGGAATGTCCTCCAGTTCTCCTTGAGCTAGCTGGTAGTGAAGCTCGCGTTGCTGCGGAAACAGCGCGGTAACGATTCTCTGCAGAAGTTGTGGGCATGTGGGTTCCGGCATTTGTTTGACTTTTAGGTGATTCATGACCACCTTGTACGGCCTACCCCACAGGTCTTTGTCCACCTCGTTGATGAGCTCTTTCCAGCATTGCCTCTTACTATCCTTGATGGCTTTGTTCAGTAATCGACGGGCTTTTTTGTACTCTGCGACCAGCTCCGCAGAGTTAGGTCGTCGATAGCCACGCTGGGATATTCTCCTTTTCTTTAGACACTCTTTCCGAAGAACGCTGATGTGGTCGTTCCACCAGTGTACTGCCGGGCGTTGGCTTATGCTGTATTTCCGGACCATACTTGCGTCACAGGCCTGGACAACTCTTTTCATCAGGTCCTTGGTCATTTCTTCTGCGGGTCCAGTAGTAATCGGTTCACTATTCAGGGCTATTATCAATGTGCTTGTGTCAAAAGACTTCACTTTCCATCCAATGGTATTGAGTGACTTGATTGGTCTTCTTGTATTCCGGTCATGTAATATTTCCCAGAGAATTGCCTTGTGGTCGCTGGCTGTGTAGATATCCATCACCTTCCAGTCGTATTTCCCACTGATGAGGCTGCTGCTGACGAAAGTGAGATCTACAATAGAGCTTGCTTCTCCTTTAGTATAGGTTGGCGTATCACCACTGTTGAGCTGGACTACATCTAGTGTAGAGAAAGCTTCGAGGAATGCTTTTCCTCGCGCATTTGTCTGCTTGCTGCCCCAGTCTACTGCCCAGGAGTTGAAGTCACTGGCAATCGCGACCGGATAATGCTGCTTGGCGTCCTCGGTCAGTTTGTCCAAGAATTCAGTGAATTCAAAAATGGATAGGCTAGGTGGTGCATAACAGCTGTAGAAACGGATGCCGTTAACTGTTGCTGCTACAAAGCCGGCATTATCATTGTTAACTACACTCTGGAAGGGATGCTTACCACAAGACCAGATGACAGCCTTGGCGGTGCTGTCAGATTCCCAAGGCTGGGTATTCAGGTATCTATATGGCTCTGCTATCATTACTAAGTCTAACTCTAGTTCTCTTGCTGTTTGCATAAGCAGATCATGTGCAGCTTCGCAATGGTTTAGGTTTAGCTGCAATATCTTCATGTCTGTTTGTTTGTTATCTTCTGGAGTGCCTCTTTAAATACTGGGCACCTGGATGCGCCGGCATGATGAGCCGAGTTCTCCGCACTTTGATCCGCGCATAATACACATTTCGCTGGGTTTTTGCATTCAGCAATCTTGTGTCCCTCTTGTGTGTGTGTGTGTGTGTGTGTGTGTGTGTGTGCACGAAAATTGTTGAATAATTTTGTTATTAATAAATTTGGCCATACATTGTTAATTAAAGATTTATTTATTTCAGATTACCTTCCTTCACTCTCTCTCCCTGTAAGATAAGCTCTCACCTCTGGATCCGGTTCCAGGAACCGTGATTGAAAATCCTGGTGGCGCCCTTTTGTTTATTAATTTAGATTTCAATTTTGTTTAGTTTATTGTTTTATTTAATTTAATCAAAGGGGCCAATTGAGCGGTATAAAAATCCGTTACAATCTTAACCCAAGGCTTTTGAGGAACTGTGCGTTCTGAGCTGTCAACACTTGAGACGTTGAGCGATGACTGACTGATTTCAGACATGGTGATGGAGTTATATAGCTACCACCAATCTTCTTATCAAAAACTATACCCATTATTTATCTACAGCATTGATATGTAGTCTTATTGTTATTGTTTCACCTCGAAAATTAACTAATTTTCCGTCTTGATCAACTATCTTTAGTTGGAGATTATGTATAGACTTGACGGTGACTGGGATATAAATGATCTGTGATGGTACTTCCACAATCTTACATCCAGGCTTAACACGAGGAAAAAACTCATGGATTGTGTGAACTTTTTGATTATTCATATATGCACCACCAGTAATATTACACCCAACTTTTAGGGCGTTAATTTTCAGAATTGATACAGGTAAATCAAATTTGTGAAGTACATTTGGCTCCAAACGACGATTTGAAAATCCTAATATTTTAGCGATTGTTTCTTCACGATTAAAATTAACAGGTTTATTACACTTAATTTCATTTCGTATTTCATTGTTGTTTTCTTTTAAACAAAATTCAAAACCTTCTAGTACGTGTTTTGTTACATAATTATTAATATCTGACACTTCATAACTTCCAGTTGGTATTGTTATTACTCTATCAGCCCACGCTCTACTCCGTGCAGCATCATTAGGGTAAGACTCCCAATCATGTTTCGTAGGATTTTTTCTATTTACACCTTCTATATAAATCTTATTAGAACCAATATCGATATTAGGTATTGAATTATAGGTTAGAAGTTCCACTAATTCCAAAACATAATTTTTAGTCTGTGACAACTCAATAGGTGGAAAATATTGAGCCTCCAATACAGAGGTGTTCCCTGAAAGTTTTAATGTTAACGACTCAGCCATAACTGATAACTGATCGAATCCTACACATCAATTTATAGTTGATTGCATAAGAATTTAAGACATGTGTCCACATATAACTGTATTATAATCTTGATATTTTTTATGGTTATATTTTACGCTACTCACACCGAGATATTTCATGAGATCACTAGGTGGTTGAAGATTACCAAAGTTATCAAAATAAATTACTTTATTTTTATATTTCTTGTAAGCAACCCAATGTGTACCATTTCCATCTTTATCATCAAGATTTATGATTGCAGTTTCATTCACCCATGTCCCTGACTTTGGTAAATCATTTCTCATGAAAACCCCTCGAAAGTAAATCATAATTTGAGAGTGCTCGATGTGGTAGCGTTAATAGTTTTTTGAATCAGGACTTAAATATAATCCTATTCCTTGTTTATATGTTTTCAAATATAACCCTTGACCCATAGCTATTACTTCTATAGTAGCATTATGACGTTTACTTTCTTCCAAATCAATAGATGCTATACCCCCACTTAAGCTACCTACTGCACTGAGTGCTGCGAAAGCTGGGATTAAAAATGGTAATATCCCACCAATTTTTGACGGTACTGGCAATACCCGTGGCAATTTTACATTTTTTCTACCACCAGCATCCTTCACAGCTTTTCGAGTTACATGTAAAACTGATTTAATTGGTTCAATACTTTTACGCATCGATTTCTTAGCTGAACTTATTATTTTTCGCACTGATATTGGTTTTTTCAAGCTATGACCTTTAATTTTTCTCTTTACGTATTGTTCTTCTTTTCAAATTTTTACTTTTTACAGATAAACCCATACCCAGACTTCTTTTAATTCTCACAGCCTTGTTAACACTCCAGACAACAGATTTCTTACCAAGACTAGCGTCTTTTGCGTGAAAACGTAGGGCAGCTTGTTGAGCCAGCTTTTTATCAGCTTCATGACGTGCATGCATATTTCTAGGATTTTTAGAATAAGCAATATCATGCTATTTACATGCTTTATCAAGTAGATTTATACCAGGATCACCTCGAGCCAGTCTTTTAGATAATTTAGTGCCTGGTCCACAATACTGATATCCTGGTACGTGTAATTCTATTGGTAGTTTATTGATAATACCATTAACAATTCCCCCACCACGTTTGATTTTAGCTTTAATAATGCGACTGTTCTTAACCATGGTTAATTGATCACTGACTTAAATCATATAAATACTCAATATTTATAACCAATCTAGTAAGTTATAATCTGAATGCCAGCTAGTCAACATCATCAATCAATATCTCTTGAAATTAAGATGAAGTTTGAAAAGCAAACCGCTAAATTACCAGTTATAAATTTTGATCAAATCGTACAAAGTAATGAAAAAAAATTTCAAAAGCGTCATGGATCACTCTTACCGAATACTATTCGAGCAATGATTTATGGACCATCAAATTGTGGGAAGACTAACGCGCTTTTAGCTCTTGTCACACATCCTAATGGATTGAGATTTGAATATATTTATGTATATTCCAAATCCTTAAGGCAACCAAAGTATAAGTTTTTGGAATCTATATTCAAACCGGTTGAGGGCGTAGGCTATCACCCATTTAGTGATCATGAATCAGTTATCAATCCAGATGAGGCGCAATCAAATTCACTTATGATATTTGATGACGTAGTCTGTGAAAAGCAGGATCATATCAGAGCTTATTTTTGTATGGGACGACATGAAAATGTCGACAGATTTTATCTCTCTCAAACCTATTCAAAAATTCCAAAACATTTGATTAGAGACAATACAAACTTTCTTGTACTGTTTCGCCAAGATGAAATGAACTTGAAACATATTTACAATGATCATGTAAATACTGATATGCCGTATAATGAATTCAGAGACTTATGTGCAGCATGTTGGAATGATAAAAACAGTGATAACAAGCATGGATTTGTGGTTATTGACAAAGATAGTGAATTAAATAATGGTCGCTATAGAAAAGGCCTCGATTGCTTTATAAGTATAAATTAAATGATCACGTATAAAAACTGAACAGTTGCATTACGTTTTCAGGTGTGTTAACATGGCATATAAAAAAAAATATTTCTCAACAAGGTGAGATGTTGAATCAAATATCTAAAATTAGTGATGCAATCAGACAAAAATATAAAATATTGAAAATCGGGAGGGGTTCTTCGGAACAAGCAGCAAATGAAGCATTTAAACCTATAGTTACACCATTGAAAGCTTTAGTCGAAAACTCTAAAGCTATAAAATATGAAATTAAACAAGAGAATTCACAAAATTATTCTATCAAGAAGCCTGAAGTAAGTCAATATGAGACGTTCTACGATGACACCTCTCAAATATCAGCTGAAAATTTTGGTTTAGATCAACCAAGTATAAGTATGATAAATCAAACTATTGTCTCACCATTTCCAGGAATGACAAACACACCAATAAAAGAGCAAGACTCTCTATCTCAATGTATGTCAACATTAAATAGAAGCAAAAAACATCTTCGAGGACTAGATACCAGATTTGGAATTCGTAAAAAGGGTCAACAACTATTTTTGGGTGATTCAACAGTGCAGTTTCAGAATAATAGTCTAATAGTGAAAAATAAAAGTATTCCGTTAACTCCAGGATTGATTGAGTTATTATTTAAGATTGATCCTCTAGAGCGTCTAATAAATGATCACGATTTGAAAGTTTATGAAGATCTATTAATTTCAACAAATACACATATAAAGCATTATGAAGCTGATCGAAGTCTTTACACTGAAAAGAGCACCAAGTATAATAAATACATCTCTAAGCTAACTCGATCATTCATAGAGAGTCAAGGGTTACTCAATTTATGACAGCTTCTAGAAAACGAAAAAATATTGATTATGTTTACTGGGATGATCCTAATGAACTGGTTGATAGACTTCGCTTACTAACAGCATCTCAAGTTGCTGGTAACACGAGTCACTCAAATGAAATAATATATATTATTGAAGAGTTACGTGAACGTCAAATTGTTTATTAAAATACTCAACAAAATCATTGGCACCATCATTCATCGGTAAGCTGTTGAAAAGAGTGGATTATAGAAAAATGAGTATCCATGAAGTGAAAACAATAATTGAAATCTTATTATTAATAACACTGCTGATGTTATTATACTCACCGGCTATAGCATGTCCTCCACACTATTAAAAATATTTGTAAAATTACAATTATTTTACAAAACAAATGTTGGGGAAAATTACAAATCGATGTTTACTACTGCGAAGTTATGAAACAATTTTGGTAATTTTTCAAAAGATGTCAGGAAACTTGGTAGGATGTATTGTAATTTTATGATTTTCATGTAAAAATCCTAATTGTATTGTAATTTTACAAAACTGTTTGTCGAATTTCAATACAAATCTTTGAGATTTACAAACATTGTTTGTAATTTGGTTTACTAGAAATTTTTACAAAATCACAAAACAAAGTTGTAATAGAAATTACAATGGAGTCTTTAAAAATTTAGTAACTTTCTTTGTAACATTCAAATTTTAATTGTGAAATTAAATCGTGAATTTTAATTTCACCCCCAATTATTATTGTCTATAATGTGTGTGGTAATTTTACAAAACTTTTTGCTAAATTACTATGAAAACGCCTTATATTTGCAAACATTGTTTGTAACTTCATTTACCATATTCTTTTTGTTATAGCAATTTTGTATAATATAAGAAGGGCCGTTTTTTTCTCAATTTTATGCATAATTAAATAGTTCCCCATAATTCAAAAAATAAAAAATATAAAAAATAAAAGTTTCCATTGATTATTTATGGTCAACTTTAATGTTCGTAAACAATATATTCAGTAGACAATAAATTATTTGAGATACTCATTTTTTTCTTAGGTGAGAATAATCACGTTCGAAATCTTCAGTGTTTAATTTTCACTTTTAATTTAAATCATAATTATTGGATATATATTTCTCTATCACTATACAGTATAACTTTTGAGATATGTTTTATATAAAACTAATGGGAAAATTAGTTTCAAATACTCCAAGTTGGGATTTTGTTATAAGTCATTTTCTTATGTTTTTGAAAATATTTTTTTAATTTATTTATTAAATTTTTAACTTCCCGCTAAAAATCTCAGATTTTCAAAAATCGGGAAGTTATTGTTTTCACCCCGTTTTGCAAAAATCGAGTTTTTATCAGATCTCGACGTTTGAAGGTCACAGGAAGCTTCCCTGACTATCCCCGCGAGGTTGTCACTATGTCTGTATGTATGTGTGTGTGTGTGTGTGTGTGTGTGTGTGTGTGTGTGTGTGTGTGTGTGTGTGTGTGTGTGTGTGTAAGTATGTGAATCACTTATAACTTTTGAACGGTTGAACCGATTTCATCGCGGTTGGTGCCATTCGAAAGGGCTTCGCCAAACTTAGATTTCCTGAGAATTTGAACCGATTCGGACCGATAGATTTTGAGAAATTTTGAAAAATCTCAAAAAAAATTAGAAAAAAATCATTTTTGAAAGTGGTTTTTTTGGAATATCTTTTAAACGGCTCGATCGATCAATTTCAAAAACTAATCAGCTCTTAACGTCAAAAAACCACGCCGATCAGCGCTAATTCGGTCAAAATCGGTTGATTCGTTCGAGAGATAGCGTGAACGAAATAAAACCGAAAAAAACCGAAAAAACTGTTTTTTTCACATAAATTCGTCATTTCTTCTCGGATCGTTTTTGATGATATAAAATAATTTCAGAAGTTAAAAAACCGCGTCGATTGCCGCCAAAAACGTGGAAATCGGTTGATTAGTTCGAGAGATATCCTCGACGAAATATTTGGAAATAAGGATTTTTTCAACATAACTTCGACATTTTTTGGAATAACTTTCAAACAGCTCTACCGATCGATTCCAAAAACTAATCAGCTCTTAACATCATAAAACCACGTTGATTGCCACCAAGCTGGTCAAAATCGGTTGATTCGTTCGAGAGATATCGTGAACGAAAGAAAACCGAAAAAAGTGTTTTTTCAGAGTTACTCCGAAATTTCTAGTTTGACCAATTGAAACTTAGAAATTATTTATAAGGCTTAAAAAACTACGTAGAATGCCGCCAACCGCGTAAAAATCGGTTCATTCATTCAAAAGTTATTGCGGTATGAACATTCAAAAAATAGTGTTCCATGAAACTTCTATCAGACTTTTGAGCTCAAAGAGCTCAAAAGCATAGAAAAGGTATCTTTTTGAGCTCGGAGAGCTTAAAACAACACACAGATTGTACTTTTGAGCTCGAAGAGCTCAAAAAAGCGGCCAGGTATTAACGGAATTAGTGGGAAGTTGCAGGGATGGCCTTTAGGGTCAACCGTTTTCCTAATTTTTTTTTAATTATAAAGCCGAAGTTCAATACGATTATAAATTTGAACCATAATAGCGTCTACTTGTTGATGTAGACTGATGTATCAAAAAACAACAATGTCCTTCATATTCATTTTTACTAATTTTCAGTCTATAGTTGTTTATTTGTAATAACATTACTAATAAGAAATTCGAGGCATCGTTTATCTTTTATAAATTTTAATATTACTTTCGAATGATCATTTCGTAATCGATATATTTGAACGAGTATATGTTAGACTCTAATTTTTATAATATTTAATGATTATAAATAATGTAAAAGTTAGTTATTTTCCATCAATAAACAGCTTCAAATAACACAAATGATGTAAAAATAAGTCGTAATGCTTCATTACCCGGTAGGATTAGTTTATAAGAATGATGAGATATTGAACCACCGATCGGTCGTACGGCGTAGGGGGTTAGGTATCGGTCTGGCAAGTGCGTGGCTCGCGTTCGATTCTTAGTTAGGGCAAATGCGTTTTTCACTTTATATTTAATGAATAGCAAATTAAGGTCTGCATGAAGTGCCAAATTCCGGAAAATATAATTAGCGCTTCATAAAAACAAAATCAAATCAAATATCAAATCAAATTATTCTTTTTTACTATTTCAACTATCAACTACCGACATATATACATATATTGAGACACTACAAAATGTCCCGATGTTACCAGCCTGACGAACTACCACCCGAAATTTTCGTTACCGACACTAGCTAAATTAATGTGTAGCCCCGTGACGTCACAAGACGACACGAGGAGGGAAAAATCAGCTACGAACCTCAAAACTTGAGCGATGATCGACACTTCGATCTATCCCCCGGTGTCAACCACCACGCTAGATATTTCTTAGTCAATCTTACCACTATTACCACTATTACCACTATTACTACTATTCGGTGATTACTCACCAAAATCATATATAAAATCTATTATTAATTATTATAAAATCTTATACTACTTTTATTAATATTATCAGTTCATATTAGGTGATAATTCACCACAATTATTGTTAAACCACGTATATTTCTATTATTAAGTGTATGTTCTCTTTATTATCAATATTCTATTAAGTTGCGTTACCAAGTTATTCATAAAATTATAACAAAAGTGAATAATTGTGCAATAAAATTGAGTTCATTGTTAATGCTACTATATATCATTATTGAAACAACACCACACAACTATTTCGGCCAATCTCGTCAATCAAAAGGGTCAATCAAGGACAAAGGGTCATCTTCGCAGTCAAATTTGTAAGTAATTAAAGCAAGTTAACTGGCACGCGCGAGAACTTTTGTCTAGACCTTTTCTATTAAACAAAATACCGACATTCATACGGAAGCGGAATATTCCAAAGAGCAGTGGATCCCAAAACTTTTTATGAAACTTAGGCGACTATTCTCTTATCCGCGAGGTTTAGTGGGCTAAGGAATTAAATTTTTTAAGATTGAAAAATTTAGTGTTTCAATGGCGCTCGAACAGGGACACTGCCCTCATAAATGAATGTCGTCTATTACCTGTAAAGTCTAGAGAAATCATAAATTCATTTTATAAAACTAAGAATTCTTTTGTATTTAATACTTTACAGAAAATTTATAAAACTTATTTAAACAGTGAAAGTTTTGTAATCACAACTACAAAATTTATTTAACTAGTGAAATTTTTGTTATAAAATTACATAAATTCTAAAATTTATAAAATTAATTTCTAAATTGACAAAAATTCCCACGTCTTCATATTAATCCATTTAGATTTTAAGCGTCATAAATTAAAAATATTTCTATTGTACCACAAATTGTAAAATTATAATCCTATTATTGTAAAGATAATTATGCTAATGTCATAGCTGAGAAGTACTCTCAGTAAAATTTATCAAAAAGAATTTTCGGTATTAAATTTATCAGTATACAAATCTTTACAAGGCTATTGTCCAATATACTTTTTGTGCCGGGTCATAAGCCATCAACACGTTGCATACCCGAACTTAAGTAAAACACAACTCAAGGTCACTTCACGCGTATATTCTTCGAAAAATCGGTCGTCGTATACTACATATTGAGACTTGGAAATAAAATAAATTCTTTTATTTTTCTATAAAGCATCCTTTGTTCAGTTGAGTCGGAACTAAACCTTTCATCTAAAATAAATATTAGAAAATATTTCACTATCGAAACTAAATCTCTTACTTGGTTTTAATTTTAAAATAAACATTTAGTAGAAAATATTTTATTATTAAAATTAGATATCGCTGTTAAAATAATTTATTTTATTTAGCTTTGCAGTTCGTATTTCGATAATAATAATATTAATATTATGATACTTAACGTTAAAATTTAGGGATTAAATTAATAACACCGAGTATCGAATACTCATTAAATAAATTTGGGATTATAAAATTAACTTTGAATACGTCACCGAGAAAGATAATCATTGGGAAAATTCTTTGTCAAGTGTGTCATCATAAAATAATACCCTGAAAACTTAATACACCCGGAAAACAATTAAATAAAATTTAATATTCGAACTATCCAAAATGTTTCCTCGTACGCCAGTACATCGATTTTCGGTACCCGTCAGCAGTAATGCGAATCAGATCCCACAAAACCCTAATCCAGTGGTATCTAGCCACAATTTATTAAATTTTGACCTGACTCAAGCCCCTAGTACAAGTTCCTATCCACAACTACCAGAAGATTTACTTGAACTGGACAACTCACACAACGATTTGCACAATAGCACCGGTTACAATAACACCGACCCTACCCAGTTATTCCGCGATAACGTAAGTGGAGTACAACAGTTAGTTGACCCCGCAAATACGAACGGCAACGATGCAGGCAGGGTACAAGACCCAGCGAATTCAAATGACAATAACGCAAATAAGTCTTCAAACCCCAAAGATACAGCTAGCGTGACTCAAACGGTTGAGGAAGTAGTTAGACAGTTGAGAGCTGAAAATTACGCCTGGAAAGTAGCATATCACCAATTGATGCCACCCTTTGCCAGTACTCTAGCTCGAACGATGTCCGATACTGTAAATAATCATAATAATCACGTTAACGAGACATATGCATTTCAGCCGCGGGAATTATTCCCAAGTTCAAATTTTTCGGCAGCAAATCACTCCCTGCCGCCCGCGCCTTGCTTTCCTCCTCTGAGTATTCCTCCTCCCTTCACAGCACAGAACCCAACTCTTAGTGGGGCTGCGCGTTTACCGTACGCACCGCTGTCTGCCCCACCACTCGTACCGCTGGTACCTCAGCATATACCAGCTACACACGTACAAACTCACACCACGTTACTGAACGTAACTCAAACCTATACAGCACCACCAATGCCGTATTACGTACCAGGTATACACACACAGCCTCACACTACTGTACCTCATGTGACGCATACTTATACAGCACCGATAGTCTCTTCCCATGTGCCTACGTCACAGATACCGCAATGCACTATCCCAGGCATAGTCCCAAGCGCTGCTCCTTCGTACATGTACCAGAGTACAGCTGCACCCTTACGGACCAATGATATTTGCCGGACCGCCAAATCATGGAATATATTTTCCCCCCGCGCGACACATCTATAAAATTAGACGCCAAAAAATTTATCAAGACGTTAGAACAGCGAATGGTCAGTAATGATATACCTTTAGACAATTTTAGGCCAGTAGTCGCTTCAACTTTAACCGGTAATATTTTAGACTGGTATTATCAGAATGAGCATTTATTTATCGACTGGTTAGTCTTTAAAACTCATTTCAAAGTGTGGCAAACCCACCAATCAGACGAGACCTTTCTACAAGAGATTTACTCGTATCGACAAGCCGATGACGAACTCGGGTTAGCATTTATTAATCGGATGCAAAGCGCGTTTACTCAATTAGAAGAGCCATTACCCGAAAGCCGACAAGTTAGAATTATTGTCCAAAAATTTAATTCAAAATTTTTATTTAAATTTGCGGAAGAACATATTAATACTTATTCAACGTTATATCAACGCGTCGGCACCTGGCAGTCTATTATGGATACCTGTAATCCACCTAAACCGGAACAACCAAGCAAACCGAAAGCACAAAATCAGAATTATACAAAATCGCGAACGCGAATGAAAGCCGTTACCGATGTAGATCCTGATCAAGACGCGTCAGTCACAGAAGATATTGAAAAAACAACCTTAGACGCGGTTTCAATGAACAAACAATTTAATTCGCGTACAGAAACCCCAAAAAGCGACACCTCAGACGTGATCGTGTCTTCAATAAACAATCTCCAGGCCACAATACAAGGCATGTTTGAGAATTTACAAAAAGCACTCTCCCCACCGCCATCTTCTGCGCCTTGTGGACGCTGTGGACATTTCGGACACACAGCTGATAAATGTTGCGCGAAGACCACTGACGAGATTCGGGCTAGAGCTGGTCTACCACCACTACCACCGTTACCGAGGAACACGGATCCAAAAAACGAGTAGGTGCCCTGGTGTATCCCTCTACAGCAGCCAGGGCCAAAACCGTTGCAGTAGAGCCAAACAGTACTGCTGAAACAGCCAGTCAAACACACGTTTCGTCTATATCTCCAGCTAATATTTTTGTAGAGCCAATTAATGACAACCGTAAAGCTAGTACTTCTCAAACATCTGATTTCATACCAGACTCGCCACATTTAAATATCTCAGACTCGGAATACGAAGATTATGATGATTTTGATTACGAATCAGACTCGGAATCGGAACTTCCCATTGATTTACCGGAATTAAAAATTAAATCAGACGATGATGAAACACCCGACTGTCTCATGCAAATACACGGTCTCAAGAATCAAAATCGAACATATTTATCGCATACGCAGGCACCAATGCTCGTAAGCCGCATGATTACCGATATTATCATAGGACCCTTTCATATTGAAGCTATGTTAGACAGCGGAAGTGAACGAAGTTACATTTCGGAAACCGCGTACAATCGAATCCAAGGTAATGAACTTCAGGAATTAAGCCCAGACCCCACTAGTACCATAGGAATAACGCTAGCCGACTCTGCTTCAACATACACCCGCGGAGGTGCGCCATTTAAAGTTGAACTTGATGGAAAAACCATTTTAACCTGGTTAAGTGTATTACCTGGACTATCCACCTCAGTTATTCTCGGTCTAGATTTTTGGCAGTCAGCAGACGTACATGTAGAATCAAAAATAGCCACTTGGTATTTAGGCGGCAATTCCATAAAACATCAATTTCGTTCCCGCACAAATAAAAGTAAACCGTTATCATTAAACGCTTTATCTTCATCCGAACGATCAGAATTAAGTAATTTCCTCGCGGCAGAATTTAATAAAAATAAATCTACCAAGTTAGGAGTTACTGACCTAGTACAAAATCGCATCGAAGTAACTGACGAAACTCCAGTACGCTGTAAACCATACCGACGTAGTCAGCCAGTAATGAAAGCATTACACGAAAAAGTTGACCAATTATTCGAAAAAAGGTATATTCGACCCTCGAATAGTAGCTGGGCTTGTTCACCAGTTATGGTCGCGAAAAAAAATAATACCTAGCGTATGTGTATTGACTATCGTCCTTTAAATAAAAAGACCAAACAATCAGCGTATCCGTTACCGATCATGCACCGAATTTTATCCAGCCTTCGAGGCGCAAAAATTATTTCTACTATTGATCTCAGCGATGCTTTTCATCAAGTATTAGTTGAAGAAAATAGTCGACACTATACAGCATTTTGTGTCGATGGCCGAGGCCAATTTGAATGGATTCGTATGCCATTTGGACTCGTTAACGCTCCTAGCACTTACCAAGCCCTCACGGATCAAGTTCTTCGGATCGTAATACAAATTCTTTGAAAAAAGGCTTGAAAATATTTACCCAGCGCTCAAGAAAAAATTTTTGCATATTTAGACGACTGGATTATTATCAGTAATACTTTAGAGAAACATATAACGTATTTACAAGCCGTTTTTGAAGCTTTTAGAATCGCAGGTCTTAAAATGAATGAAGAAAAAAGTCAGTTCGGACGCTCCGAAGTTAAATTTCTAGGCTTTATAATTAACGAAGAAGGCATGAGTCCGGACCCATCGAGACTTGAACCGATAGCCGAATATCCGCGACCTACAAACCGCAAGGAACTACGTAGATTTAACGGTCTTGTCAACTGGTATCACAAACACCTTAAAAATTTCGCACAAGTTCAAGGTCCTTTAAATAAATTGACAAGCACCCGTGTAGATTGGAAATGGACTGACAGAGAAGAAAAAGCCTTCGTCGAGACCAAGAAATCTCTATTACAAGCAGCTACATTAGCTTTGCCTGAGCCAGATCGCCCTTATCGCTTGTACACCGACGCGAGTAATACCGGATTAGGCGCGATTTTGACTCAATATGACTTTAAAGAAGATCGAGAAAATTTAATCATGTGTCTGAGCAGACCTCTGAATAAAGCGGAAATTAATTATACTACGACAGAGAAAGAATGCCTCGCGGTAGTTTGGGCCTTACGGAAATTACGTGGATACGTAGAAGGTCTTCCAGTTACAGTTTATACGGATCATTCCGCGTTAAAATAGCTTTATAACTTAAAACATCCAGCCGGCCGTTTAGCTAGGTGGGCTATTGATTTATCTGCGTACAAACTTGACATTATTCACTACAGAGGAACCCAAAATGAAGCTCCAGGCGCCCTGTCACGTCTGTATGAAGATCCTATATTAACAGAACTCTCTTCGATCAAAGTTTCCAACATTACTGACTCTGAAATTTCCTGGTATAATGAAAAAGTTCGAGTAGTTAGAAAATTCCCAGATAAATATCCCGAATGGAAGTACAAAGATGAAAGATTATATTATTACCGTCCAACCACAGTAAAAGAAATCTCAGGTGATATTACCGCGTTGAAAATTATCTTCACGGAACCTGAAATCAAACCCCAGCTCGAAAAAGTGCATTGCGATGTTCAATCGGGACACTTAGGCATTGATAAAACGTACTGGCGTATCCGCGAGACTCATTACTGGCCCGGTATGTTCCGAGATGTTATCTCTTATGTTAATTCTTGCGATAGTTGTCTTAAAACTAAAAGTAACCAAGCTAAACCGCAAGGCTATATTGGAACTAGACCACCAACTCAGCCATGGACTATTATCTCCATGGACACAATAGGCCCTTACACTAAATCCTCATCCAGTTGTCAATACGCATTAGTAATTGAAGATATTTATACTCGATATTTAGAAGTTTTTCCATTAAGACAGCAAACTGGTAAAGAAATAATCAAACATCTACGCGGAGTATTAACTCATTGGGGCCCAGTAAAACAAATTATCTTAGATAATGGGAAAGAATTTATAAACAAAGACGTTTTAGCACTTATTAAACAATATAATATTCTACTTACTCCCTATAATAGGACACCCGTGTGCAACCCTGTAGAGCGTTGTAATCGTACTATTAAACCTATGATTATTTCATTTACTGGACAAAATCAACGAGACTGGGACTCTCACATACCAGACTTAAAATTCGCTTATAATACTGCAGTTCATACTGCACTAGGTGTTTTCCCGTTTTATTTAAATCATGGCCGTGATCCTCATCCAATATCAGACACACCTGTCACTGAAAATTACGATGAGACTGACATAACTGTTTGGAAATCCCGTATAGGTAGAATTGATGAACTTCGACACTTTACAAAACATTATATGTTAAAAGCTCGGGAACGAACACGAAAACAACACGAGAAACGGTTCTCCACACAATCTATTGATTTACAGATCGGAAATAGAGTTTATTATTTAAATAAAAAATTAAGTAAAAAGATCGACGGTTACAGCGCGAAATTAGCACCTAAATATGCCGGACCCGCGGTCGTTACCGATATAGTAAGCCCGATGGTCGTGAAATTAGCTGATTTAAATGGCAATGGCCTTGGCATACATTATTTAAATGATCTCAAAATTCCACGTCGATCTAAAAGACAAATTTCATTACAGAAAGACAATACTGAGAGTACTACAATGTCGTCAATCATCAGCAGTGAATCGAAAGTTAGTTCGCATTCGAGTTTAGAATCTTTGATTCTTGACCCGTCGATCGAAACTCTAGCTTCCGATAACACTACTCCATCTCATAATATCGACATTGTATCATCATCATCACCTGAACCGTCGTCTGTAACCCCAGCACCGTCACCGACCGTCTTCAGGCCCAGCCTGACTCCAGAGGAAGCTGTCCAGCTCAACTTCGGCCGAATTCCTAGGCCACTCGCCATTTAGCCCGGCACAGTTACCACCACAGCTACTCCAGCAGTAGTTACTTCAACCCCGGTGACCAGTAATTTAGTTACAGCTTCAGTCATTGATGCTGGCCAACAAACAGTCGCTTCAGCATTTGGAAGCCGGCTCAATTCACTAGCCCAGCCAACAGCTAGATCCATCAACGAACGACCCTCCTGGGTCAATGATATACTCGAGGGTATCGAGCATGTTCATATACAACTGCAAAGAAACACACGTGACATCCAGACACTACAACGCGACGTCACAAATTTAGCTGAGACATCCAACCAACAGCGTTTGAATCTCCGCGACGTAGCTGAAGAAGTTGCCGTTAACCATCGACTAGAAACTATGGAACCTATTGTCAAACAACTAGGTGAAAATATTCACTACCAAATACATCAAGAAGAGGCGTTGTCTCTCCAGATCACTGAGGAGCAGACCACCAGGACGGTCTACAACATCGGAGCCACGCCGAATAACAAGGCAGCGATCTCAGTACTAGCTAGCCAGCCAGCAACAGCGTGTGGACCAAATGCTGGACTCAAGCCTCACACGTCAACGTCCAAACCAATCCCAGAGGGTACTCAGCATCCTCCATCAACATTACTGGCCTATCGAGAAGCTCGAGGAGAGCTCACCCAGGAGCAGTAAAACCTCTACCGTGCGACAGGAGCTATCAGGAAGAGTACACCATCCAAGCCAGTAATGGTAACGTACGCACATTCGTTACCGTACTCCCAGACGATACCAGCACCTGAGTATGGTGCACCAATATCACCAGAGGCTGCATACCAGCAGTTCTTGAAAGACACAGACACAGCAATCTCATCACCAGCTGCCGCAGACGCTAACGAGATAGCTGTTCACAATGGAATCCGTTTCATAGATTACCAAACATTCTGTAAAGCCATCCGTAGCACTTGTGCTGCCGTTCGACCCAGGATTCTTCACAGTCAACTTCAAGAATCGTGGACCCAGACAGTGACTACTCAAGCTCAGTCACTGTTCTTTTCATCTGGATGTCAAAACTGCCGGCAACGCAACCACAAAATTGCTGAATGTCGTTTACCGTGGAGGCCAGACATGTGTCATGTCTGCTACCAAGACCAAGTCACAACGGAAACGTGTTTCCGTCCTCACGAAAAGGAAGTAAAAGACCACTTTCGTGGACGTTGTCCAGGATGTGGAATCGCCATTCAATTCTTCGACCCCATGTGCCGGGCTTGTAACAAGCGCTGGCCAAAGTACAAGGACTGGATCAGCACCGAGTATACCCAAGAGGATATGAAACG
Organism: Cotesia glomerata; assembly: GCF_020080835.1. Lineage (NCBI taxonomy): Eukaryota > Metazoa > Arthropoda > Insecta > Hymenoptera > Braconidae > Cotesia > Cotesia glomerata. Next base: position 21,490,448 of record NC_058158.1, on the reverse strand, counting down.
CTTATACGAGGTTCATCTTCGTGCCACGAAGAAATAAACCCTCCCTTACGGTTCAGGAACGATTCACTCCATCCTCATTATTATTTTTCATAATTATTTAATTTTTTTTATTATTACTTTATTATTTTTTTTATTTATTCAAAAAATTATTATTAATCGGTCAAGTTATTCAAAAAAAAAAAAAACAAACATGTTTATTATATTAAAATAAAAATTAAAACAATCATCCATACTAGCTAATATTTATGCAATTATCAAATCATTCATATCATCTAATATTCTATCTGCCAGTTTAATTTGTTTTATTTACAGCGGCAGACCAGTCAAAAAAAAAACTAACAACAAGCTAAATTAAGCAACAACTATAATAATTTATTTTTTTATTTAGCCCAATTCAAATAGATCGAAGTCTAGAACGAAGTTTCGAACATTTGCTCAAGGGAACGTTCTACTAAATTAACTACTTATTTAACAGGTGACCACTCACCAACTTTACTTATTACTTTCTTATTATTTTAAAGCTCTTTTTTTTAGGTGATGACTCACCAATCCATCCACACACCCAATTTCCAGGTGACTATTCACCAATCTACTCATCTATCTCCTCATACTACTACTAGGTGACTACTCACCAAATGATACTATCATAGGTGACTACTCACCAAACCATACTACTATCATAGGTGACTACTCACCAAACCATACTACTATTAGGTGACTACTCACCAAATCTTTCTATCGTAGGTGACTACTCACCAACTCTTTCATCAACTTTTCCTACTACTATTTCATCAAAGCATTCTTCCTAGGTGATCACTCACCACTAACTCCTATCACCCTACTATCCTCATACCCGGTGACGACTCATCGACTCTTTCAAAGAGCTAGCTCGGTTCAAAAATTGACGGGGTAGTCTTGGCTTGGCAGGGGAGATTGAGACACTACAAAATGTCCCGATGTTACCAGCCTGGCGAACTACCACCCGAAATTTTCGTTACCGACACTAGCTAAATTAATGTGTAGCCCCGTGACGTCACAAGACGACACGAGGAGGGAAAAATCAGCTACGAACCTCAAAACTTGAGCGATGATCGACACTTCGATCTATCCCCCGGTGTCAACCACCACGCTAGATATTTCTTAGTCAATCTTACCACTATTACCACTATTACCACTATTACTACTATTCGGTGATTACTCACCAAAATCATATATAAAATCTATTATTAATTATTATAAAATCTTATACTACTTTTATTAATATTATCAGTTCATATTAGGTGATAATTCACCACAATTATTGTTAAACCACGTATATTTCTATTATTAAGTGTATGTTCTCTTTATTATCAATATTCTATTAAGTTGCGTTACCAAGTTATTCATAAAATTATAACAAAAGTGAATAATTGTGCAATAAAATTGAGTTCATTGTTAATGCTACTATATATCATTATTGAAACAACACCACACAACTATTTCGGCCAATCTCGTCAATCAAAAGGGTCAATCAAGGACAAAGGGTCATCTTTGCAGTCAAATTTGTAAGTAATTAAAGCAAGTTAACTGGCATGCGCGAGAACTTTTGTCTAGACCTTTTCTATTAAACAAAATACCGACATTCATACGGAAGCGGAATATTCCAAAGAGTAGTGGATCCCAAAACTTTTTATGAAACTTAGGCGACTATTCTCTTATCCGCGAGGTTTAGTGGGCTAAGGAATTAAATTTTTTAAGATTGAAAAATTTAGTGTCTCAATATATATATATATATATATATATATATATATATATATATATATATATATATATATATATATATACATATATATTAGGGTGATTTTTTTTTTACTTTATTTTTTTTTTTTCGGTCCCATCGTGAATTCTTGTTAGAAATACCCAAAAAAAATTCCTTGAAAGTTTGAGCTCTTAATATTAATTAACGTCCTCGACCAAGGCATGTGAATATTTCCCATTGAAAATAGACAAAAACTTTGATTTTTAATTTTTGAATTTCTAAAGCTCAGCGGCATTTCATGGGATCACTTTGATCGAAGATGGTTTTTTCTTAGAATTGAACGCTCTACAAAAGTGCCTATTGCCGCAAAGTCGTAACTCACACTGGCGAGGCAGTACGGGTCACTGAACCTGATTTTTTCATAAAATTGGCGTTTTTTCGCATTTTTCTCGTAAATATTAAGAGCTACGGAAAAAATGTAAATAACAAACTTGTAGAAAATTCAATTTCCAACAAAAAAAGTCCTATAGATCAAATCGCTAAGATCAATATTAAGCGAGATATTAAGCCTTAAATATATTTTTTCGTGAAATTTTGGCCGATCATTGATTTAAACTTATTAATATCTTGTTTACTTTCTCTGTTTTTTATATTTTTTCTTCAATATATTTTTTTAAGGCTAGAAAACTAAAGCAAAATTAATAATCTACAATATTTAACCTTTAATGATAATAAACATTTAATCAAACTCTTTTCTCTTTGTTTCTTCTCCGTCAGTAGGTACTTAATAATCTAATTGTAACGTTGCGATGTAACTAACATCGCGGTGATTCCTCCACCAGTTGATCAACAACGTTTGACAAAGAGTACGCGACCAGCGAAAGCTCAGTCATTGTCCGCAAATCGAAAGCCTCTCTCCTCTCCAAAAATCCCCTCTTTTACGTAACCTTGAATTAGTTTAATAAATCGCCCGCCTAATTGCAGCGCTTTCTTTGTTCTTTATTGTGTGATACTAATGCCGCAAATATCGAGAACAAAGCTCAGTGAACACTGAATGTACTCGCGTCGCATTTGTATGCTTTACGTTGCGTTACATTTTTCTATCATTTTTATTCTTGTCGAAGATGTCTGAACAAATCGGAAATAGAGTTTATAATTATTTAATTGGATTTGAAATTCATAATATTAATAATATTAAGTTACCTTCGTGTAGGGATGTATTGAATCTCTTTATGTACAAACATCGATCCTTAAAATTAAGTATACGAGCAAGTGCTAGTAGTGTGATCAGTGATACGAATGCTATTTGGGCTAATCTTTTCATTCCAACTTCTCGACCTCAGCACAGTATTAAAAAATTGGAAAAAATTCACAGTGACTACATGAAACTGAAGAATCATCGAAGTCATGCAAAGACATCGAAAAGACAACGAACAAATGTGGAACAGTTTAGCAAACGTCTTGATAAATTATTTGACATTGCAAATTGTGCTGCACTAAAAAATTTACCGAAAAATTTGCAGCAATTTTTGACAGATTGTCGTAAAGGAAATAGAAATATCCATCTACCAGCAATTGACGTTATACCAGAAGAAACTTCTGGAAATCTGTCTGCGATGGAAGTAGAAACTCCCAATAATGAGGAAATTGGTTAGTTCTAATATTATAATAGTTTTGTTTAATTATATTTGATTTGTTTAACATTCAGCTAATATGTTTACTAATTCACTGTTAACATTTTTCATTTCAGGAATGAAATTATCCCAACAGTCGTCCTTAAATAGTTTCTGTAGTTCCATATCAAATTCCAGTGAATTGAAGCGAACTTGTTCAGACTTTGAAGATACAATGCCAGCGCCTAAGAAAAATAAAATTGATATTCTGACTTCGGAATTAGTATTAGCACTAGATAGAACTAAAACTAGTAACAGAAATGCGATGTACATCATTTCTGCTGTTATTCAAAGTTTAGGACTTGAGATTGATAAATATAATTTAAGTTACTCCACTATTCGCAATGCGCGTATTTCAAAAAGAGAAAAAATTGTCGATACGATCAAAGAAGAAGAAATTTTTGATGACTCTCTCGTAGTGCACTGGGATGAAAAGATGCTTTCTGCGGGAAATGGTCAACCAAAAGCAGAACGATTATCAATACACGTCACCGGAATAAATACTGATAAAAATTTAAAAACTCCGATTCTCTCTGATGGCACAGGTGAAAGCCAAGCTTCAGCCATTTTTGAAACGCTGATAGAGTGGGATCTTTGCGATAATGTTAAAGCAATGTGCTTTGATACAACTAGTTCAAATACCGGTAAGTTAATGTTGTGGTTGAATGAATTTATATCACAGTATTTATTTTGACTTGGGAAGAAATTTTCAAATAAGAATTTGATTAATTATTTTAATTATTTTTACGAATGTTGAGTTAAAATATAAGCTGAGTCAAAAATTTGAATAACTGATAATTAAATAACAGTTTATCAATAACTAATTCTTTGTTTTAGGTTGTTTTAATGGCGCATGTGCATTATTAGAAGATAAAATTGGCCGTGACTTATTATATCTTGCTTGTCGCCATCATACTTCTGAATTGATGTTACGAAATGTTGCAGAAGTTGCTTGGCCAGTGACGAATAGTCCAAATGTACCAATTTTCAAAAGACTCAGAGATAATTGGGAAAAAATTGATAAATCTGCGTATGAAATCGGCACAGAGGATAAAGATATTGCACTTATTTTAAATCAAAGAAAAGACGATATTCTTGACTTCATAGAAAATCAACTGAAGGTATTAATTAATTCATAAATAGTTTTACCATTGAAAGAATTATTATTTATAAAGTTAATTTCTTTTACAGTCATTAGATCTTTCTGATACACTGATAGAAGGACTTGTTAATATTTAATAAGCTTTATTAACTGTTAATAAATGATTTTTTAACATCATGGGATTTGATAAATATTTATTAACAGTTAATTAGTATTCATTACGTAGAATTTATTAACTGTTAATAAATATTTATTAATTTATTAATAGTTAATAAATATTTGTTAACTGTTAACAAATATTTATTTAGGATAAAAGCAAAAATAGCAATTTTCTTTTGACACTTTTTATAACCCTATAACTGGAATACATTGATAATAATTCAATTCACTTAATAAATTAACGTTTTTAATATGTAAAAATATAAAAAATAATTATGAGCTGTGATAGAATTTGGTAGTTTACAATAAATGTTATTATAATGTAATATAATTAATGCAAATAATTTATAAGGATGATTTTTGTTTATAAGCAACCTTCATATCATATGACATTGCAAGCCAAACAAATTCACTCAACCAAGTATTTATTAACTGTTAATAAATATTTGTTATCTATTAATAAATATTTATTAAATATTATTAAATGTACTTTTCTCCCTAATAAATATTTATTTAATGTTAAAAAATATTTATTAAATTAAATTATTATCTTCAAATAAATCAAATTATTAATAGTAAATAAATCCTTTTATCAGTGTAGTTATTTTGCATACTTCGATATAACTCGAATTTTTAAGTGATTTAGTTTTATAAATTTTGCCTTTTTAAATAATATTTTTACTTTAAAATTCTGAAAATATCTTCTTTTCTGGCCGCAATTATTAAATTTTTCTTATTTTTTGTTAGAATCATCATCCGAGAAATGATTACAAGGAGTTTTTGGAGCTGAGCTGTATCTTTTGGGTGGTATCAAAAGTCATAGAGCCGAATTTAAAGCACCTGGTGCTTTTCATCACGCACGGTGGTTATCGAAAGCTCTCTATTGCTTGAAAATATATATGTTTAGAAACCAGTTTAAAATGGGAGCAAACGAAAAAAAAAATTTTGCAGAAAATATGTGTTTTCATCGTAATATTTTATGTAAAAATATGGTTTACTGCTCCTAATGCAATAAATGCTCCAAACTCGGATTTGCAATTAGTAAAAGATCTTATTGACTACAGAAAAATACATCCAGAAATTGCAAATGCAGCACTCGATAAATTGTCTCGGCATTTGTGGTACTTACACGAAAATCTTGCTTGTTTAGCTCTTTTGATGAAACTGTGTCAGTAGAAGAAAAAGTAAAGATCGTACAAAAAATAAATTCCCAGGTAGCGGTCAAAAGCCTAATAAACGTTTATCAGTCGCTTATGAAGAAATAACGTCGTTATCTGAGAAAACATAAGCGATTTTGTTAATCCAAACTCGTTGTTTATTTTGAGCAATTTGAGCTCCCCTATGAATTTTTGCATACAGATCCAAGTTTGTGGGAATCAAATCTTGAGTATAAACGATGTTATGATACATTCAAAAAGTTAAAAGTAGTAAACGATACTGCGGAAAGAGGAGTAGCGCTAGCCGAAAGTTTTAATGAAGTATTGACTTATAACGAAGATGAAAGACAAAGAATTTTTCAAACTGTTCAGCACCATCGATCTCAATACACATCGTGTAAAAAATCACAATATATTGACAATGAATTAATCTAACAATTCATTTTTCTGCTTTCAATAATAATTAATTGGTATTGTTGTTTTTATTTTTATTAAATACTTATTGTTGTTAATATAATTCGAACTATTATAATTTAATAAACTGTTAATAATATATAAATTATTTAAGTGTAATTGAATTCATAAGTTTTATGCAGAAACTCGTAAATCCATTATTTATTAAAGATTCTTAAGATATAAGCTTTTATAATGTAAGATACTTATCATATCCTGTTTTTCTAGCCTTAAAAAATATATTGAAGAAAAAATATAAAAAACAGAGAAAGTAAACAAGATATTAATAAGTTTAAATCAATGATCGGCCAAAATTTCACGAAAAAATATATTCAAGGCTTAATATCTCGCTTAATATTGATCTTAGCGATTTGGTCCATAGGACTTTTTTTGTTGGAAATTGAATTTTCTACAAGTTTGTCATATACATTTTTTCCGTAGCTCTTGATATTTACGAGATAAATGCGAAAAAACGCCAATTTTATGAAAAATCCAGGTTCAGTGACCCGTACTGCCTCGCCAGTGTGAGTTACGATTTTGCGGCAATGGGCACTTTTGTAGAGCGTTCAATTTTAAGAAAAAACCATCTTCGATCAAAGTGATCTCATGAAATGCCGCTGAGCTTTAGAAATTCAAAAATTAAAAATCAAAGTTTTTGTCTATTTTCAATGGGAAATATTCACATGCCTTGGTCGAGGACATTAATTAATATTAAGAGCTCAAACTTTCAGGGAATTTTTTTTTGGGTATTTCCAACAAGAATTCACGATGGGACCGAAAAAAAAAAATAAAGTAAAAAAAAAAATCACCCTAATATATATATATATATATATATATATAGATATATATATATATATATATATATATATATATATATATATATATGAATATATATTGAATATTTTTTCTCGGGGTACTAAACTTACAAAACATTTTTAATAGATTTTGTTTTGTAAAATTACAATCTCGTATTATAATATTGTTAAACAAATTGCCGATCGATGTTTAGTAAATTACAAAAATTGTTTCGTAATTTTCCTAAATTGAGTTGGAATAAAAAGCGGAGTAAATTTACAAAACTGTGTATTATAATTACTATATTGTGGTGTGTAAAAACTTCCAACACATTTTTAGTAAAAATACTATAGAAATTTTTAACAGTGCACATCAGGTTATTAATTGCTTACCGATAGGAAAAATTTCTTTTTCGTGAATATCTTTTTTTTTAAATAAATTTTCGAAACGCTACTTTTATTTTCATGTTTATGTTTAGACCACTACAAAACTTGGCTGGACACTGTCTAGAAGCTGTAACTGCTGTCAAACCCTCTGATAAGAATTTGGAAATAATGATAATACCAAAAGGAACAACTGGAAATATTCAGCCACTTGATGTTTTCGGATTCAGAATATGGAAAAAATTTGTCAAACATTCTTCTGACAGTGTAATATTGATGGGTCAAGATTTGAATTTACATTTGAGAAATAACATCATTAAGTTACAATCGCTTACTCATAATCAACTTTCATCTCCTCGATATAGAGATCTTTTCAAGTACTCTTGGTTCAAAAGTGGTTACGTAGAGATAAAACCAAACGAATACGAAAATCCTGTAAGTTTTACATTTGGAGATCGTTGTAATACCCACTGTGAAATTCCAGGATGTAAAAATTTAGCGGTCATTAGTTGTTCTTGGTGTAAAAAGTCATTGTGTCGTGAACATTTTTTTGATCAATATCATAAATGTAGTACATATAACGAATAAAGATGTCACACATTTTATATACATTATTAATGAATGAAAAGATGAATTAGTTTTCTTATTACCTTATATGAGTAAATAATCTGATGACGTTGTTTAGATTCTTCGAGATGAATATTATGTTAGATCGAGAGAAAAGAACGTGTAGTTTAGCAAACTATAGTTGTGTGTATTGATTCCATGGAAAAGAATCGATAATGAAAAGAAGAAAAAAAATTGTTACTGCTGATAAGTGTGATAAAGTAATTATCAATAAAAGATAATTTAAATCTTGAATTTTAATTTCCCATGATTAATGAAAAAACACGTATTTCCTATTTTCAGAGCTCTTTCGATTGCTGTTGGTCCCGTTGAAAAATGATGAATTTTTTTTTTTTTTTTTTATTAAACTTTTGTCATTTTTATTGATTATAAAAACTATTTGATATTAATTTTCTAAAATCCATTTGTACACGTTTTTCATCATTTTTCATGTAGATTATAACCCACTTGGTCGTTTGCAAAAATATTGACTGCAAGTATTTGAAACCTGCAATTGACTCCCTTAGGGGGTTAACTTTGGGGGTTGATTTCACCCCCTAAAAATGTTTTTCCGCCGATAAAAAAAATACGTGCCTCTTAGATTTCGATGTAGAATAATATATTTCAGCGGCATTGAAATCGGAGGCGGACACCTGGGAACCTTTCCTTGTTAGCTAAGCTAAATGTCTTTATTACTCTAAGAATTATTGCATTTGAGACATTATAATCATGTATTAAACCATTTGATAAAACCATTTTAACCATAAAACTCAGAGTATCGGAGAATTGTTCATTCCAATGCCCACCATTCACTAAGCAATAAATAAAAAAAAAACAAATGTTTTTCAATTTTCTTTATTTTTTAAAAAATTAATTTTCTCGACGATTAACATGTTCAACTTTTGGTTCTATACTTTTTTCTTGTTTTTTGAGGATTCCTGCAAATTTTTGGGACCGGTGTTATGAAAAATAAAATTAAAAAAAAAATTTTTTTTTTTTCAATTGAAAAAAAAATAAAAATCAAAAAAACACTTTTGTGCAAATTTCAGGATATTTGTAAAAAATGTCAAAGTCTTATATGAAAGATAGTAAAAAGAAATTAAAAATGGTAATCATCGAGAAATTCGGAGTTTTTTCGGAAAATCTAAAAAATAACGATGAAGATAGGTTTGAATAATTTTTTTCTATTTTTTTCCAAAAACAACATTTAATAACAAAAATTAAAAAAAAAATGTCCCGATAAGTCAATTTTTGAAGAAGTTATGGCAATTTAAAAATAAAAAAGCGGTTTTTTTGAAAAATTCATAACTTTTTTTTGATTAGGTAAAAAAATTTTAAAAAATTATGAGAGACGTTTTTGATAGGGTAGAAAAGGATGGTTAATTTTCAGCCAAATCAAAAGGGGTCAGGGTCAAAAGTAGTCGATTGGGTGTGGAATGCCCCATATACAACTAAAACCGATTTTCAGATATTCAAAAATTGTTAACAAATAATCGAGTAAATTATTTTTATCAAATAAATTCTCACGAAATTTCACACCACAAAGTCTCTAAGTGACTCTCGGATAAAAATCCCCTTAAGGACCACCCAGCACCGACTAACGAATAAAAATCAATTGAAGTTAATGAATGAATTATCATTAATCAATGAAATAAGGAATAGTTAATCAGTGGAGAAGTAAGCCGAGTATAAGCCCCGCGGTCCACTCCTAGCCCACAGAGTAATATATTCAATATCTTGATGAATAAACGACGATCTAACTCACTTCTTGAGATTGTAGTCCTAAATATTGTTGGCCTCTTAGATATGTAACTACTCCGGGGATCGGTCCCTCTTGATTTCTGTGGTACTCCGTCTGGCGGTTACACTACTTTTCCCTGTTGCAATGCACGGCTCTTTCATAATAACCCCCAAACTACCCCCTCCTACTCTCTCTTTAGGCCCGAAGACGCGCAAGTGCTGTGTCGTAAAATTATCGATATCTGGTGATATATCGACTCAGGGTAATTTTACCCTGATACAATGTGTTTCATTCAGACATAAAATGTCAGGCTTTAATTCATTAACTAATACTTCAAGTTCATCTTTATGACATAATAGACCTGCTACATTAACTGCAATGATACTAAAATTTGACTTATCTAAGATACTGTAGTCATTATAATGATATGATAGCTATTGATTTATTGATACATTACTATTAAATTCTCTCCTTTTTTTCCAATAATTTATGGAGTATACCACAATTACGGTCAGTTGCTGTGTGATCATAATTCCAACTACTTGGCTTGTATTTATTTATGTATTTCAAACAGTTTATACATTTTGGAGTTTGATTACACTGTTTATCATTATGTTCTTCAGCACGAATTCGGCATATTTCGTTATTTGTACAATTTTTTGATATATGATGATATATCCCCAGCATCTAAAACATCGTAGAATTGTAGCATAATTATACTCTGAATTTTTTCCACCCATACTTTAACATATTTTTTTCTAACATCAATTTATGTAAATCGGGATTTGTTTCTATTATTATGGATCCAGAATTAAACTTAGTTTTGTATTTTTTTATAACTTTAGTATCTGCTGTGTCTGTATGTGACAATTTAATATTATTTTGTTTCATCAAAGTCGTCAAAATGACTTCGTTTTCCGTCATCCACAGATTCGGTAGAATCTGGCGCCAAGTTCCGTTCAAATCCGTTGTAAACGGAGCGCCAGACTACCGACTGTGTTTACTGTAAGCAGAACGATTTTTTGAGGCTGCGAAATTTTATTTAATTCTACGGTACTTTTTTTATCCAATTTGTTTATCATAACAGTAATTCATAATTTACTTCACCGTATTAATTAATTATATTCACTTATAACAATTTATTTACTTGAAATTATTAAATTTTATCAGCACATACTATAGCTCGCTCACAAATTTCGATCCTGACTTTTTTTTTATGGAGAAAGGTCAGCGCCACAGACTAGATAAAATAAAAATGTGTAGTAATCCTCCTATAGATAAGCAACTACAGTTAAAAAAAGTAATTCACAGCTTACATTTACGGCCGCCAGAGTGCACTGGAATTACATCTACATAAACTGTAGCTTCAAGGGATAGTTTGCAGTAAAAATGCAGTCAACACGAGATTTAAGTTGGTACCGATTGTAAATTTTCATTATAATTACAAAAAATACTAAAATCCGAACAAAAACAGTTTCACTGTAAAAAGTCGCGCCAAGTCCACGTTCATAAGACTATTAGGAAAAAAAAATTTTTTTTTTCTTTAAAAGATACAAAATAAAAAAATTAAAAAATCCAAGTAACCGATATGATTGTTTTTAATTTTCGGAAATTAAAAAAAATTTTATTGTAAATTTAAAAATTAAAAAAAAAATTTTAGAACGTACTTGGTGTGCGTCATTGTCTATTTCAATTTTTTTAAAGTCCTAGTAAATAGATTTTACGAATTTCATTAAAAGTAAAATATTTTGCAACCACGCACACTAAATACGTTCTAAATTTTTTTTTTTAATTTTTAAATTTACAATAAAATTTTTTTTAATTTCCGAAAATCAAAAACAATCATATCGGTTACTTGGATTTTTTAATTTTTTTATTTTGTATCTTTTTTTAAAGAAAAAAAAAAATTTTTTCTTCCTAATAGTCTTATGAACGTGGACTTGGCGCGACTTTTTTACAGTGAAACTGTTTTTGTTCGGATTATAACTTCCTCATCCACTCCGACAATTTTAATTTTTGGTCGTTTACTTTTTATGTCAGTAACATTATAGGCATCGCCAAATTTCTGCTTAATTTCATTAACTAAAATGTTCTTATCTGTTTCTTTTTCTATTTCGATAATCACATCTCCATTTACTGTGCTTCTCACTCCATTTACATCAACTCCTAATTCGAAAATATCAATACCATTTTGTAGTTCGTCCAAGGTTTTACCATAATTCTGAATAATCTTTGGCTTAACGACCATGCTTTCCTTCACTTGGTATGTGGGTTTACTAATTAGACTAACCCTCTCAATATTTTGTACTTCTTTTTCTTTCGTTGGTTTAACTTTTAACCATTTCTTTTTTTATTTCATTGACATTTCTATTAATTTCTTCCTGAATAAAATCTTTTAGTGAGTTTTGTAGTTTTAACATTTCACATTTTATGAAGTCCTTTATATTTATTGATATTTCTTCATTTGAATTTTGATCAATTTGTATACTAATTAATAATTATCACCTAGATGACCAAGATGACCAAAAAAAAAAATATCTTATTTTTGAAATAATTAGTTCTATAGAAGATAGAACTTCTACCCGTCTGGTTTTTCTGAAAGTACAGTTTCTGACGAACAGAAACGTACTACAGAAGTAGATTTACAAGCATGTTTGCACAACAATCACATGCTTGTAAAGGTGGACCATTTTGTGAACTCCGCCGTCCATCTTGGTCATATCAACCTCGACAGTAATTTTGACGTAAAATATTATGCTTTTAGACATGCTTAAAAATCTTATGGAAAGTTAATTTAGAAAATTTCACACCGTTTTCTTTCTCTAAAAGTGCGTCTAAAAACAAAAATTAAAAAAAAATAGATCTCATCGATTGCCCTTCAAGGGACTAGGCTTAAAAGTTGGGGGATAAGTTGTCACACAAATTTTATTCCCGTGTGCATCCCTCCCATATGCCTATTGTTGGCAACAGATCCACACTCGGTGTGTCTCTAAAATTTGACTAGTTATATCAATTTGATTTATTTATTTACTGTATATCATTTCTTATTATTTATATTTGATAATTTATATATCATTGTTATTAGTTTTTGAGTATTAATTTGACATTTGTTTCAGAAAATTGTATTGGACTATTCATAATTTTATTATTTCATTGTTTATATTAATACCAAAGTTTAACGATGGGTATCGGGACAGGTGAAAAAAATGCTCAAGCATTCGTAATATTGATTATTGGTAATAGGTCATAACCCTTGCTCGCCCGGGTGATTCCCTAAAGTATCGATTGCCAGCACAAGGACGAGTAATTTTGGTAAATGACTTGAGAGGCCCTTGTGATCGTACACGAGGCCACATAGTTTTTCGTAAAAATAAAAATCGGCAGACACGCGGGAGTCTGCATAGTGTAAGGAGTGTGGATCTGGCGCCTTAGTTCGAGTTTACTTTTTGGTGAGTACTCACAAGTTGAGCCAAATTATTATCCACACGCCGCGTTGTCTCCTGGCTCACAATTCGTTATTAAAAAATCGTTATTAATTAAGCGAGTCGGCCAGTATTTATTTATTTTAATTTTATAATTATAATTCGTCGAGATAACCCGACTGAGGAATTCGGGTACATCTCCGTTCAGTATTATTTAGACATAATTTCTATTTTATAATCAACGTCGTCGTAAAATAAACGGTCTACTCAGGATTTAGATCAATAATTAATAATTGTACGTGACGATATTATTATTATTGTTATGCGGTCTATTCGGCTCTAAACTTAGTTTAAGTAATTTCTTTTGAATAAATAGTTTATTTGTTTTTATTATTAATATTTGCTACTAATTGATTAATATTTTGATTTATGTCAATTACTTCCTCCTTTTAGCCCACAGAAATTAGCCAAATCGGCTGTGCCAACTGGAAGTTGATCGAAAAATAATAATTTCTTGAAATTTCAAATCCAAGCAGGTTAATATGAAATTCTAACAAGTATCTAATGGCGGTCTCAATTTGTTTATAAATAATAGGCAAACAAAAAAAAAACGTAAATTAAAAATTAAATATCTCTGAAACTATTAATCTGGCAGATTAAGTTTTCACATAAAATTTGTAGAGCTTAAAAAAATCTACAACTTTGCTTTTGGGTAAATCCCCGTCAGACTGATAGTTTATTAGTTATTAACAATTGAAATTTTATAAACAAATTGAGCTAGCAAACTGAAAAATCAATCGATTTCATTTTTTATTTTTTCCACATATTTCTAGTAATAAAAGGAACATTTTTAAAAATTTTCATCTCAAAAATTTGATTTTTAAAAATTGAAAAACCGCTTTTTTTTTGGAAGCCAATATCTCCGAAACTAAATTTACTACAGCATTCGCGCCTATTCTAAAAAATCTAGAATTTAATTGCAAAAAACTTGGCTACTTTGAAAAAAATTAATTTTTGATTGGGGTCAAATAATAGCGAGTTGAACGCGAGCGGATTTTCGAGAAAGCGAGCGCGTTCGCTACCCGGACCGATGGTAGAGAGGGAACTCAACAGTAGTGCTCAACTGATATCGGCATCCTAAGCACAGTATAACTGCTAAATGTTCCTTTTATTACCAGAAATATGTGGAAAAAAGAAAAAATGAAATCGATTGATTTTTCAACTTGCTAGCTCAATTTGTTTATAAAATTTCGATTGTTAATAACTAATAAACTATTAGTCTGACGGGGATTTACCCAAAAGCAAAGTTGTAGATTTTTTTAAGTTCTACAAATTTTATGAAAAAACTTAACCCGCCAGATTAATAGTTTCAGAGATATTTAATTTTTAATTTACGTTTTTTTTTGTTTGCCTATTATTTATAAACAAATTGATACCGCCATTAAATACTTGTTAGAATTTCATATTAACCTACTTGGATTTGAAATTTAAAGAAATTATAATTTTTCGATCAACTTCTAGTTGGCTCAGCCAAACTGGGTAAAACTGACTAATTTCTGTGGGATATTTTCTTTCCTACTACTAGTATATTATTTATCGTTCCCTTGAATACCTGCAGATCGGCCCTGGAAATAAAGGGTTTGTTATTTTCCTAGTAAAAAGAATAACTGGCGTCCATCAAAATCGTGCACTAACCCAGCCTTAGGAAAAACTGCGGGTTGCTTGGGAGGCTAAGAGTTACCTCCCAAGTCTCATTTTTTGTTTATTTCATATTTTTAGTTGATTGTTGGGCGACCAGGATAAGGATACGTGACAACTGGCCTCTCTACCGTCGATTGGAATTTATTTTTTTTGTTACAAAGTAAAAATTTCTTAGGAAAAATTTTCAAGAAAATTTATGGCTACGAGTTTTTAAGAAATCAACATTTTAAAGTCAAAATTTGAAAATTTTATAAAAGTACAATTTTAACATTTTTTAACTTCCCGCTAAGAAAATCGAAGATTTTCAAAAATCAGGAAGTTATTGTTTTCACCCCGTTTCGCAAAAATCGAGTTATCATCAGATTTCAACGTTTTAAGGTCTCAAGAAGCGTCCCTGACTATCCCCGCGATGGCATCTGTGTGTGTGTGTGTGGGTGTGTGTGTGTGTGTGTGTGTGTGTGTGTGTGTGTGTGTGTGTGTGTGTGTGTGTGTGTGTGTGTGTCTGTATACTTTAAAAAAAAATAGTGTTTTATCAAACTTCTATCAAACTTTTGAGCTCGAAGAGCTCAAAAGCATACAAAAGCTATTTTTTTTAGCTCGTAGAGCTCAAAATAATACACATATTGTATTTATGAGCTCGAAGAGCTCAAAAACGTCATGTATAATTTCAAGCGTTTAGATATAGAATTGGCGGGATGTTGCAGGGATAGCCTTCAGGGTCAACCGTTTTCCTAATTTTTTTTTTTTCATTTTTTGCAACTTTTAAATAAGGTAAAGTTATGCAGGTACGTAGTATTGTAATTTTGAGCATTAAAAAATCAAATGATCGACATGAAAATATTAAATAATATATTAATTACCTTTTTTTTTTATTTTTTGCACGTAATCTTGACAAGTCCTTTAATAGAACTTTGTTATATGATAAAAGAAAACTTCTGACCAAAATTTTTCCAAATTGAAAGGCGTCAATTCCAACTATTGGTCGATTTGACATGGAATGACCCTTATGTTTATATACAAAAATAACATACAATATGCAATAGCGTCCAAATAAGATTGTTTTTTATTTACATAACTACTAACACTAACCTGAAATAAACTTTTCTTTTTCTCATTCTGATTTTTCTTCTCTCCATTTAACGACAACTCTCTACTATAATGCCATAAAATGTATAGTCTCTTCAGTGTCATTATATAGAGTTTACACTGTATTTACAAAGCTACATATTTTCAAGCATTTTGTGCTATAACCTAGCCGAAATTTTTAACGATGGCCCTGCAGATCTGCTATTTGCAAGATTTTTTTTTATTGTTGTGAGATAATATAAAAACATTTCAATTTTTGTAAAAAGAAATGATTTCATTCTTCAACAAAGAAAATTAAACGATCAACGAATTGATATATTGCACTAAGTCAATAAAAGTACGAAGAAATGAAATGCTTCACTTCAAAAAAAAAAAAAAAACAAAAAATCGATATACTTCTTAAAAGAAGAATTATATACGTTGAATGAATTTACACGTGTCGCATCAGCACACATCCTTTATAGATGTTTGTCAAGTGTATAAGCACATGGAATGTAATATATCTTATTGACCACGTGACAGACACGTGCTCTAAGTGTTTGTTTCGGTTTATTGTAAAAGGATTGTCAGAACTACAGCTTATGAGCTCAAAAAAAATTAAATTTGAATAAATACAACACATCTTTTATAACTTAATGATAGTTAACTGTTCTTCAATAGTTATACAACACTTTTAAAATCGTAAGATAATAAAATAAAATATACAGTGTTATTTGTACCCACGTTATTTTTCTAAATTAAAGTTCTGACGATAGAAAAGATTTCTTCGTATACACTGAAATAGCAGTCCGTTTGGGAGTAATAATATTATTGTGAATTGAATATATATATTATAATTCTTCTAATTGTTTATTTTTCGTTTTAGTTTAGGAATAATGTTTTTGAATGATGCATTTTTCAAAATGAATATTAAATTTATTGTTTCCCTTTGAATACTACAAATCGGCTTTTAATCAGTGAATAGGTTTAAAGGTTATGACACGACCATACACACATGCTCGAACAATCTCGAGTATATATCCGGGAAAAAATGATCAGACCTGACCATGCCTGTTCATGTATGATCAGGCCTGAAATTAGACCTGCTCATGCCTGTTCATGAATGATCAGGTCTGAAATTAGACATGGTCATGGTTGCTCATGCCTGTTTATGTTTGAAGCGTTAAATACACTCAGGCCTGATCATGCCTGTTCATATCTGTCCATGTCTGTTCATGCCCGTTCATATCTGAAGCGTTGAATACGTTCAAGCCTGATCATACCTGTTCATGTCTGAACAATTATAAGCAGTCTATAAATGATTAGATCTGATTAGACTTGCATAGTCAGAGATGTGATAAAAAATTTTTTCTTTGATGAAAAAATTTTTTTTGGTCATCACAAAATGTGCAAAATTATTTTTATCATTACTTTTAAATAATTCTGAAATAAAAAATTCGTTACATTTCCTATGGGATGTTTTGGTCTGCTCTGCTCCTGCCTAGTATTAAAATCATTGCTTATTTTATTATTTGAATAAATGTGATGTTATAATGAGATTCGGTTAAATAAATAAATTATGACTATCAAAATATATTTTTTTTTTTTTTTTATTTTACCCCCGCTTTTCAGACTTCTGTCTCGATGGGGGTCCGGCCGAGACCGGAAGGGGACTCCAGGCTGATCGGTACATTAAGTTTGGCAGAATAAGTTTGGCGGTATTACATACTTTTTCAGCCTGGAGAGTAATGCGGCGATGGGCCGACTTTGGGGAAACTGCACGCATTTGCCTGTGCCCCACCGGTAGCACAGGGCTTGGGGAAACTATCGAAAAACCCAAACCTGTACAGCCCGGCGTGAGTTACGAGCACCGATGTTCACTGAAAATTAAATTTCAGCTCACACCGGGATTCGAACCCACGCCTCACCAGTCCCAAGCAAGCATGACAAGCATTATACCGCTTAGCCATGGGACTGGCTTGACTATCAAAATATATGATAAAATCAATTTTTATATTATATTCATGATAAACTACTTTGATACGTTATGTACTTCATAGAATTGTTGTCATATAAGATAGCAGCACAGCAGGCGGGAACTAAAAGACGCACGGATATCACCAAAGTTAAATAGCGAATGACATTAAGGGGTTAGGGGTAGTCAGAGGCACGAAAAAAATGAGAATTTTCAGTATTTTTTTTTTGCTATTAAATCATGTTATTCTACAAAAGTAGTAATATGGCATTATTATACAATGTTTTGACTTGAAGTCACGAAAATTAAAAAAAAAAAAAAATTTGATTTCCAAAGTTATAGCTGTCTGTGTTGACCCAGTTCCAAAAAAAGGTCCTTGCGGTGACAATCATAAGTTCTTGGAGATTCATCTAAAATCAATCGGATGAAAAAAATTAGTTTTATAAATAGATAATTCTGGGCCTGATCGAAGGATTTTTTTTTTTCAAAAATTAACAAAATGGCGGTCTTAGGAAATTTTTGTCTAGATTTTTGGAAAAAAATCAACAGTTAATTGGTCTTAAAAAATCGAAATTTTTGAAAAAAAAAAATCCTTCGATCAGGCCCGAGTTTATTAGGTATTCTAAAAGCTGGATAAATTTTATAAAAATCTACTGAGCGGTTTTCGAGTTAAAGTTGTCACCAGTTTAAAAAACATAGTTTTGAGAAAAACGCGTTTAAAGTTTCACACTAGATTCACGTACAGAAATACGAATTATTAAATTACTTACATCGAGTCATCTATACCTGGGCCATATAATAGTTCATCAGCCATTGTGGAAGTTTCCAAAACATCAATTTGCTGTTGCCTACGAAGCATTCTGCCTTCCCGAGTGTTGTCGTTGGCGCGCTGATCTGCCACTTTCACACGTGCAGCATCCAATTTTTCAGCATACCGATGGGAATTAGACCCACAATTAAGTCCTAGGGTATCTATAATCATTAATAATGAATTTGTACCTTCATTAAATATACAAGTAGCTATGTATGCAGCAATTTGTACGATAGTAGAACTAGTATTCACGGTTTTTGGGCATATTTTTCACACTAGTTGGTTGAAGCTCTCATTATTATTCTGATTGAATCCACCTACACATCTTGAAAGTAAATTATCATTACTGAGATCGTCGTAAATCGGTTTAATAGCTTTTAAAACATCAGGAGGTGAGGGAGAATAATCTTGAGTATAAGTATCAAGCTCTCCACTTGCTTCAGCGCGCTGGTAAGAGCACCAAGAATCTTCGCCTTTGGGACACATATCATGATTCGGATTTTCATCAGTCGATTTTCTTCAATAGAATCGCAATGACGACGTATTGATAAACCATAGTACACAGTTAATTTGTCTATTACTTTTCCTGTAAGCCTACCTCTACCACCAAGACCTTTTTGTGTAGTTTTCAGAGTACGCAGTCGAGTCCCCATCCGCTTCGGAACATGGCCTATACATTCCTTTTTATTTATGGTTGTATTTTTGTAAGGATCTACTTTTATAATTCCAGAATAGGATGATAATAGAACCCTAAAAGGGGGTTTCTTAAAGGTGCCGCTAGCTATCTGCTCCCGAGCGCTTTGAAGTACCCGAGCTCTCTTTGTTATTTGTCGAATAACTCAAAAACTAATTATTGGATCGACTTGAAATTTTCAGAAAATATTTTTAAGATATTACACATAACGAAAATGCAAAAAAAAAATAATTGATTTTTTGAAAATTCTGACTACCCCTAACCCCTTAAGGTAGTTAGGCCCAAAAAGCAGAAATTCAAGAAATCTCCCAAACTCCGTATAGAAGTATTTGAATACATAATACATACGCTGTAAAAACTTAGAGACGATTTACCACGTCTAACCGAAGATAATTGCAATTGAAAATGACACTTTCACACAGGTGGTATGGAAAAAGAGAGAGAAAACCGCGAAGTTTTATTATTTTTGTATTGAAGAAATTTTGAGAATTTCACGAAAAACTAACATTACTTAGATTAATACATGTATAATTACCCTACAAAATTCTGGAATTCCCTATCACATAGTTTTTGAGAAATCATTGATAACCTAGTAAAGTAAACAAATCAAGTCATGCGTGGAAATAAGTGAGCAATAGCCCGTAAGAAAGGCGATACTAGCGAATGAAAGAGACAGCAGTAGCATAAACTATAGGTTGGGAAAGAACTACCTTAAGCGATTCTAAATTTTTGAACATTTGTAGTAATATTCTGGTATATGAGCTCCCTAGTCGTTTCGATGATCCGGTGACAACTTGGATATATAAACCGGAGTTTTAAGAGAATATGCTCTTTCAGAGTTGCAAATAATGCATTGAATGTTATAATGCATTGTTAATAAATTAGAAAATAAATTTTAATTTGTAATTCTTTTTAACTTCCCGCTAAGAAAATTGAAAATTTTTAAAAATCGAGAAGTTATTGGTTTTTCCCCGTTTTTCGAGAATGGAGTTCTCATCATCTGACGTTTTGAGGTCCTAGGAAGCTTCCCCGAATGTTTCCGCGATGATGTCCATATGTCTGTATGTATGTGTGTGTGTGTGTGTGTGTGTGTTTTTTTTTTTTTTTTTTCTCTTTAGGGGGGGGAATCCTTTTTACGAATTCCAGGCGTAGCTGTTTGGCCTGGATATG
>NC_058158.1:21248904-21469703 GCF_020080835.1 Cotesia glomerata | reverse complement strand
TTTCGATAGAGGAAACGATTCTGAGCAGAAAACTAAGTCGTTACTGAAAATTTTGAGTAGTTTTTGAGTTGAATTTCAAAATTTAGTTGACCAATCAGATGCGAGATTTAACATTTAAAAAAAAATACAAAAGAATAAATAATAAAGGTGGCTGCGTCGCGATTTCCAACTTCACGTTTTACTTTTGTTTGATTGCTTTTTAAATAATTTCTAATTTTAAAGAGCTTAAACAAATGTAACCATAAAAATAAAATTAAATACTTAACTGGAAAATCAATTTTAAAATTTAAGGAAGCAATTGAATTAATGAATAGATAGATAATGAATGATAAAAATTAATTTCTAATGAGACAATTAAGAGAACAAAATCTATGCTACTTATAAGGTTAAAGACAGAGGATGTTAATAAAGAAAATAAAAAGGACAAAATACAGGAGTGTCTATCAGGATATTATAATGACTCTTATCAGGAAAATTAAAAAGACAAAATCTGAGCTTGCTTATCAAGATAATTTTAAAGGAATTTTATTAGGAAAATTAAAACAACAAAATCCAGACTGCTTATCAGGATATTTTTGGGGAAAATTAAAAGGACAAAGTTCAGGCTGTTTATCAACTTGTTATTATCAGGACTCTTATCAGAAAAATTAAAAGAACTAAATCAAATACTTCTGAGGATAATTTTAAGGACTTTTACCGGGCCGAGGACGAGGACGAATTCCAGCACCTTATCAAGGATTATTTTAAGGACTCTTTTAAAGAAAATTATAAGGAGATAAAATCCACGCTTCTTATCAGAACAATTATAAAAACTCTTATCAGAAGAATTAAAAGGATAACATCCAGGCTGCATATCGCGGTGTTATAAGGACTCTTACCTGGGAAGGTGTAAGGACAGGAAATCCAGGCTGCTTATCAGAATAATTTGAAGGACTTTTATCCGGCCGAGGACATAGACGACCGCCAAACTGCTTATCAGGATAGTTTTAAGGACTTTTAGCAGGAAAACAAACAGGAGAATGTCCAGGCTATTGATCAGTATAATAATAAGGACTTATCAGGTGGAGTACGAGTCCAAATTTCAGCGTGCTTATCAGATTAATAATAAAGACTCTTATCAGATGGAGTACGAGAATAATTACCAGGCTTCCTATGAGGATAACTAATATTACATTATAATGACTTTTATAATTAATAGCATTATTATATATAATAAAATTTTTATTAACATGAAATTTATAATGTCAGTGAACAAATCTATTATAAAAATTGTTCAAAATGTCCTCCATTATTTTGGATACAACACCGAAGACGCTTGACGAAGTTCGTTACGCAGTTATCGACCATCTCCTGTAGCCAATGATCTCACTCAGACGAAATCCGTGACTTTGTCGCGCAGAGTATCAACGTCGTCAATGGGATGACGGTAAACGTTGGCCTTCACATAGCCCCATAAAAAATAATCCCAACAGATTGAGATCTGGTGATCTTGGAGGCCAATTTATTATTCCACATCGACAAATGCGGCGATTCATAAAATTTGCATGAAGTCATGCTTGAAAAGCTCCTGCCATGTGAGCCGGAGCGCCCATCTTGTTAAGAAACCACATTTCTTCATAAATCCTCGCGGGGAGATTCCTGCTTCTCCGAAATTCTTGTTTGTAAATGTTGATCGAGAAAATCTACATATATTTCTGATGTTAAATTTTTCTTCGAATTCATGAGGACCAACCTATAATGAATTTTGTTGTTAGAACTTTACAAATCAAAATTGAATTATTATTATAATAAGACAATTATTATAATTGAATTCAATTTCTAATCGTGCGTTGTCCAAAGTGGATTCCTGCCCAGATGTGGAAATAGAAAACCAGTCTTGAGTGATTCCGAACAATAGTGCAGTGGGGATTTTCTTGAGCATACCAGTGGAAATTTCAGGTATTCCAAAACTTATTTCGACCAAAGTGACTTTCATCAGTAAACAGAATTTTTTGAAAAATCTTCATTGTTTTCAAAACGATTCAAGAGTTCCTGACAAAGAAGCCATACGAACTGGATAATCCTCAGGCTTCAACTCTCTTGAACTCGTTGATATTAATATTGCGTGAAGCTTTACAAAATCTTTCAACGTTCGTTGCACGGTGCCATAAGACAAAATTCAATTGCTGAGAAACTCCACGAATACCGATCTCTGCGGATCTTCTTGAACAGCCTCAATGAGAGAAATCGATTTATGAATATTTAAATCCTTCAGTAAGTTATTAGATGTAATGATAGATACACGGCGAATTAATTAATTGACATAAATAAAAGATGAGCGATCGCAACGCGAACATAGCAGTAAGCGTACTCTTCTGTTCTAAATGAACGAATTAAAAATAGAAGACTAAAATGTAGGATACTAGCAAGATAATACGGAAGGACCATAAGAAGAATGATTAAAAGGATAATATGTAGAGATTTTGAACGCGTAGAAAACTTAAAATACTCGGAAGAATCAATTGATGATCAAATCTAGATTGTTAAAAAAAGAAAAAACGTTCTAAGAGCTAAATTGGGAGATAACATGAAGGCAAAAAAATTGAAAGCTTATTACGATCACATTCAGAATAAATTTAAACGATTAAACCGAAGGAAAATCCTGGGGATGATTTTACTGGATAAAGTTAAGGTTAAACTGCAGGAATTAAAAAAAAATTATAGGCTAGGTTTAGGAAGAATTGGTAAGATAATTAAAGAACAAAGTCAAGAAAAAGTAGCAGGATGAAATCCAGGTTGACTAGAAGAAATTAAAGCTATATTTCAAGGCTAGGTTTAGAAAACATTGGGAAAATTATTAAATGGTCCAGATCAAAATGGATTATCAGGATTATTTCCTGGATAGTATTGAGAGGCTAGTTAAACAAAAGGACGATTTGAAAAATTATTTACAGAATAATATCCAGGTCAACCTTTAGGAGTAAAAATTATTTCATCAAGTTTAGATTAAAAGACAATTGACCGGATATTCGAAAGGACACAATCTGGAGGCTAATAAAATCGAATTAGAGAAATTCTTTGAGGTTAATTATAAGAGTATTGCTGGGAATCTCGCTCATAATCTCGCACGTGGTTTCGGTCGTGGCCTTGATCCTGATCTCGCTCGTAGTCTCGTTCGTGGTATCGCTAGTGGTCTTGCTCGTGGTCTCGGATCGTGCTCTCGGCTCTTGGTCTCGCTCATGATATCACCTTCACATGATCTCGCTTCGTAGTCTCAAGCTCGTAGTCTCGCTCGTGGTCTCGCTCGTGGTCTCGCTCATGATCTCGCTCATGATCCTCGCCTCATGATCTCGCTCGTTGTCTCGAGACAAGAAATGGTAATTTTTATCCTTCATTACGTATCCATTCATTGAATTCAATTGCTTCCTTTAAATTTTAAAATTAACTTCTCCAGTTAAGTATTTAATTTTATTTTTAAGGTTACGCTATTTGTTTAAGCTATTAAAAATTAGAATTAATTAAAAAAGTAATCAAACAAAAGTAAAACGTGAAGTTGGAAATCGCGACGCAGCCAATTTTATTATTTATTCTTTTGTATTTTTTTCTAAATGTTAAATCTCGCATCTGATTGGTCAGCTGCAAAATTTTGAATAACTCAAAAACTACTCAAAATTTTCAGTAACGACTAAGTAGTTTTCTGCTCAGAATCGTTTCCATCTATCCAGAAATATTTTCGCTGTAAAAGTAATTTTGGGATCACCCTGTATATAAATATATAAAATACTAATGAAAAATTGATGTAGGTACTCAAATGAAAGGTCTTCGATGAGTGTAACATCGGGATAAAGAGCTTATATCTTAAAAATGTCAATAGTTCACGAGATACAAGGTCATTTCTCAATTATATGTCTAGAGATAGAGCATTTTCGAATGCAACCTAAATACTTATCATCATGAATTGACCATCGATGAGAATAATATGAAACCTTGAAAAGGCACAAATTCAAGTCAAGTCCTTTGCAATGACACTAAATTTCACTAAAAAAATCGATTTCATCATATGACTATCCAGAAGACAAAATTGTTCTTATTATCTTAATAATATAAATTATTATTATTATTATTTGATTATTTTGTTTTTTTAATTGTTTAAAGTCGCATAAACTACTAAGGTCATGAACGACTACGGTAGGGGATAAACTTTTTGAGATTTGAACTCGTTTTATTTTTGGGCTGAGCAGAATAATACACTTAAATATTGAAAATATTCATTGGTGTACGCCGGACTCGAACCCGGTCCAATGCTTTGGTAAGCAAGGGCCGGATCCGATAGGGCTACTGCGCGCCTTATTTGATTATTATTGTTGCTTTAACTACTATTGTCTGAAAATCATGTCCTTATGAAAATCATGTATCTGCCACAGGAATGTATCATGTGGCACCCCTAATTTTTTTTTTCGGTGTGTAGGATTTAAACCTCCAGCATATATCGTGTGGAACCATTCCTAAACTATTATAGGAATGGTTCTCCATAAACTTATGGAAACCATTCCTATAATGGTATAGTGAATAGTTCCCATAATTTCTTTCTTTCCCTGTCAACAGTGTTTATGTGGCTTTTATGATTATTATTCTACTCTCATTCATATTTATTTAGTGGTATGCCAATGACAATTTGAGTTTATCTATATTCATTATTTACACAAACATCAATAACTATTTTCTACTGGAAGCTAATATAATACGATCTTCTGTGTGAACTTTGAGTAAGTAATCTTCTGTTCTAAATCTGTGAAATCGATACTCCTGTAAAGCTACATTATACATCATCTTGTAATTAGTTTCTGAATCACAGCATAATGATTAGGCCTCTACAATTACAAAAGATTATCAATGCAGTTACAGGTTCTAATTCCTTTATGAAGTACATAATCAACCCTAAATAAGATCTGCCGTCCAGTAAGTACTGAATCGCATTCGATTGGGTTTGTAACTCCCTCTGAATACATTGTTGAGGCACAAACAATTTGCTATTTATTTTCATCAGTCTCAGGAGTACCGGTACACTCTCATGTTGATTATGTTCATAATATTTGGCGAATAAGATCTCGAAGGTTATCAGGAAGGGATTGCTGAAATTTTTACGTTCCTTAGACACTGTAACAATGATCACCAATTTTTTCGTTGATTTTAACTTTGATTTTTTCTTTTTCAAACAAAATTCTCAGAATACTTCCCTCTGGCAAATTCTTCTGCCGAGAACTTTGCTTTCGTGATATTTTCTGTAATGTGAAATTTGCAACTTGTGTATCTATATGACTTGTTCCCTTTGATTGATTTAAAAACAATCCATTCATGTTTTCATATTCATAACAATGTGATGACCATAACGGGCCAAGAATCTTCTCACACAATCTGGCAAATGAATAATTTGGGATGAGAATTAATCGAGCAGTAATGCCCTGAGTCCATAAAGTGCTTCAAAATCTTTGACAAATTTATGTAAAAATCTTCAGCTATTTCCTCAATTAAATCTTCTGTGACTTCATCTAAACTAAGCACTGCACATGCTGCAATCAAAAGTTTTGTAATGCTCAAAGTATTCATTCCTGTAAAACTCCCTTTAAAAATGGGAATCGAGTAATAATATGCCCATAATTTTAACTCTGAAACTTTCCAGTGTACAAGTTCGGTGATAGATCTAGGCATTCGATGGACAAACTTAGGGGGTTTAATTGAAGTTAACCTATTATAGATTGTATCTATCACGTCGTATAATGAGTATAGCTCCGCTCGGTATTGAACATCGAAGAGTAGCGTTAAAATTTTTTTAATAACCCCCCCTTCAACTGCATGCATTCTATCTACAGCTAACCCTCCAATAAAATCTGGTACATAGATCGATAAAAATGTTGGTCCTTTGACACCCATAATAGGGTTATCTTCCGTTGCTAATCTGGCCCACTCAATGCAGTTTATTGACGTTCTCATATCTAATATTTGTTGATACGGATAAACATGTGTGAACCCAGCTTCAGTATTAAAAGTTTCACCTCTTATACAACAAGTCATACAACCATATTCACCGTTGAATTTTTTAAAATTCAGAAAGTCTGATTTAGCAGGAGTATCAGCAGTTCCAGCAATAATAATTCCTCTTACTGTAATTGTTTCATACTCATTAGGTATATTAACAGTAATGCCATTAACAAGTTTTAATAATTGAGGTTCGAATTTACTCATAAATAAATTAGGATCAGGTTTATTTTTTCCGAACCACAATCCTAAAAGTCATGTATTTTCTATCAACTTGCGAATTTTGAAAGGAAGTTCATTGATTGTCAACAAAAAAGGAGACATGCTAATTTTAGACGATTTGAAAACAGGAATACCATCCGTATACCAGCTGAATGACAAATTTCTTGGATCTCGTAAGAATCCATTGTTGAACCAGGATTGATAAATGGAACCATCATAAATGTCTGAGATTTTATTTTGATTTACTAATCTTTGAAAACGGTGTTGCAGCGAGTTAAAAAATCCTGTTTTTTTAAACATATCTCTAAGCTGTTTTATAACATCAAGAATAATAAAATAAGATGGTTTTTTCCTTGGACATGATGGACACCTATGATTCTCCGTAAGTAATTCTCGATTACATGAAGAGCAATAAAAATGTTTCTTGATATTATTAGTTTTATGAAGAGAAAAGAATTTTTTAAATTTGAACAAACTGTTCTTTTTTAAGTTTTGAGGTGGGCAATGTAAATTAATAACTTGAATAATATCTTCAATAGCAGTCATCGTGAGATGATGTTTAACTAAAATAGTTAATATCAAGAGCATACTGTCATTGACTCTCAATGAAGCATCATTGTACAACGGTTGATCATCGTCAATGCGGTTGTAATTATCATTATCATTATCGTCATCACTATCTTCATCTTCAGAAACTGAGTCATCACTGCTAATATCTTGTTGGTCCTCATCAGAGGTTCTACTATTATTGTCGCCATCTTGTTGATTTTCATGATTAGAATTATTATCATCGTCATTATCATTAATATTTTCATTAATCTCCCTGTAACAATGCACAAAAATGAATATAAATCTTTTAAATATGAGTAAAAGACCCATGATGCCCAATTTATAAATTTCCGAGTTTTTCATTTTTTTTTCTCAAAAAATTTATAAAACTTTAAATTTTGAAAATATTTTTTTTTGTACGAGTGATCATATCTTTTTAAAAAAATTAGTGTAAGATAATCTTTTTATTTAAGATTACTTTAAATTTTATTTTTAGCTTAAAAAAAAGTTCAAAATTAATTCAAGTGCTTTGTGTACTTTTTTTAGTAAATAATACAATATCAAACTATTTAATAGATACACACAAAAAACAAATTTCTTGCGCCAAAAAAATTTTAAGGAAAACAAAAATTATTTTTGAGCAAGAAAAAATTTTCTTGGCTCAAGAAAATTTTCTTGACTCAAGAAACTTTAACTTCATTCAAGAAATTTTCAACTTTCCTTAATATTTTTTTAAGCCAAGAAAATTTACATTTCAGTCAAGAATTTTTTTTTTTCAGTGTAGTTTTCTTTATCAAAATTCTAAACAACATGGTGATAATCTATTAGTAAATAAATTCTTAACGCCTAAATGGAAATGATCAACTTATAATGTCGACTATTTTTAATAAGTAGCTACTACTTTATCAAGGTGCATTGGATCATTAAATCAAAAAATTTAGTTAGCTTGAAGAGTATAGAAAGTTTTATGTGTATTTTTTTCCAGGCTTAGATTGTTATTATATTTATTTAACGAAAATTTTCCAAAATATGAAATAACTTCTAAGAAAGATGACTTTATTTTAATAACCTTCTATGAAGATGTGATCTCTAAAATTAGTATACCGTATTAAAATTTGTATTTTAAAAGCAGAATACTTCTTTGCTTTGTATAACTTATAATTAGAGTCAGGAAGTTAGCCCTGCTAAAAAAAGCACGAGACAGATTTTTATAACGACAATTTTGATTGACTGGGAGAATATTTGAATAAATTGTTAAATTCGATAAAAACAATTGAAAAATATAGATTAAGAACAATTTTAAGTATTAAAATAATATTTGTAATTGATTTCTGACATTCTTCGCAAATAAAGTATAAAAAAACATTATTTTTACTCAAAAAAAAAAAACAATGGAGATAAAATTTAGAATAATATGAAATAGGATATTTCGGAGGTTGTTTTTAAGGACATATAAAGGATTGTTTGCAAAACGATATTTAGGCTGGTAAGCAGCATGGACAGTAAGGTTAAGATATCTTGGTGGTGAAACTCATGCAAGAGGATAATCGGACGGATATCGCGCTGAACATTGCGCTGACGGTCTTGCTAGAATCTCGTTGACGGTCTCGCTGGATATCTTGCTTAATATCGCGCTGACGATCTTGTTGGATATCGCACTGACGGTCTTGCTAAATATCTTGCTTGATACCGCGCTAAAAATCTCGCTGGATATCTTGGTTGTTATCGCACATACGGTCTCGCTGACGGTCTCGCTGGATATCTTGCTTAATATCGCGCTGATGATCTCGCTGGATATCGTGCTGGCAATCTCGCTGGATATCTCGTTGATGATTTCGCTAGATATCGCGCTAATGATCTCACTGGATATCTCGGTTGATATCTCGTTGACGTTCTCGCTGGATATCTTGCTTGATATCGCGCTGACGGTCTCGCCAGTCATCTCGATCTATGTCGTGCTGGATATCGCGCTGACGGTCTCACTAGATATCTCGCTGCATATTGCACTGACGGTCTCGCTGGATATCGCGCTGACGCACTCGCTAAGGGTCTCGCTGACGGTCTCTATGGATATCGCGCTGACGGTCTCACTGGATATCTTGCTTCGAATCACGCTGATGATGTCGCTGAATATCGCGCTGACGGTCTCACTCGATATCTCGGTAGATATCGCGCTAGAGATATCTCGCGTGAGATCATCAGCGCGATGTCATGCAAGATATCCAGTGAGACCGTCAGCGCGATATCCAGTGAGATCATCAGCACGATGTCATGCAAGATATCCAGTGAGACCGTCAGCGCGATATCCAGTGAATCATCAGCGCGATGTCATGCAAGATATCCAGTGAGACCGTCAGCGAGATATCCAGCGAGATCATCAGCGCGATGTCATGCAAGATATCCAGTGAGACCGTCAGCGCGATATCCAGGGAGATCATCAGTGCGATGTCATGCAAGATATCCAGTGAGACCGTCAGCGCGATATCCAGGGAGACCATCGATGAGATATCAACCGAGATATCTAGCGAGATCGTCAGCGCAATATCCAGCGAGATCATCAGCGCGATGTCATGCAAGATATCCAGTGAGACCGTCAACGAAACATAAACCGAGATATCTAGCGAGATCGCCAGCGCGATATCCAGTGAGATCATTAGCACGATGTCATGCAAGATATCCAGTGAGACCGTCAGCGCGATATCCAGTGAGATTATCAGCGCGATGTCATGCAAGATATCCAGTGAGACCGTCAGCGAGATATCCAGCGAGATCATCAGCGCGATGTCATGCAAGATATCCAGTGAGATCGTCAACGAGATATCAACCGAGATATCTAGCGAGATCGCCAGCGCGATATCCAGCGAGATCATCAGCGCGATGTCATGCAAGATATCCAGTGAGACCGTCAGCGCGATATCCAGGGAGACCATCGATGAGATATCAACCGAGATATCTAGCGAGATCGTCAGCGCAATATCCAGCGAGATCATCAGCGCGATGTCATGCAAGATATCCAGTGAGACCGTCAGCGCGATATCCAGCGAGATCGTTAGCGCGATATCAACCGTAATATCCAGTGAAATCACCAGCGCGATATCCAACAAGATCGTCAGCGTGATATCAATCAATATGTCCAGCGAGATCGTCAGCGTGATATCGAGTGAGACCGTCAGCGCGATATCCAGCGAGATCATCAGCGCGATTCAAAGCAAAATATCCAGCGAGACCGTCAACGAGATATCCAGCGAGACCGTCAGTGCGATATCCGTCCGATTACCCTCTTGCATGAGCGTGACCACCAAGATATCTCAACCTTGCTGTCCATGCTGCTCACCAGTCTAAATATCGCATTGCGAACAATCCTTTATATGTCCTTCTAAATATCCTCGGAAATATCCTATTTTATATCATTATAAGTTTTATCAACATTTTTTTTTTGAGTAGAAATAATGTTTTCTCATACTTTATTTGCAAAGAATGTCAGAAAACAATTATAAATATTATTTTAATACTTAAAATTGTTTTTAATCTATATTGTTCAATTGTTTTTATCGAATTTAACAATTTATTCAAATATTCTTCCAGCCAATCAAATTTGTCGTTACAAAAATCTTTCTCGCGCTTTTTTTAGCAGGGCTAACTTCCTGACTCTACTTATAATAATTTTACCAAAAAAAAAAATTAAAAAAAAAAGTGTAAAATTTAAATAACTGTTGTGACGATCAGATGCATTGCGTGAAATTTTTTATGCTCATTTGCATTTATAAAAATAAATATAAAAATCTTACATGTTACGTTGTATTATACAGCTCAATTATTTTTTCCAATAATAAGTTTAGCACTAGACAAATTCTTAGTTATTTAATTACTATTGATAAATTCATTAATATTTGGCATTTTAATAGTTATTATTTCCTTCAGTGTGAATATTTCTGCAAATAACTGTGACGACAATAGATGTATACATTCAAACGACAAGACAAATGAACATTTGTTTTCATTACATTGAATCAAAATATTTTTCTGAGATTATTTTTTAATTTTATGCAAATAACTGATTTATCATAGTTAGTGAACATAACGATTACCCTCGACATGAGCAAAAAACCCCGACAAAAGAAGTTGGCTCTTATTTGGTGGGTAGAATCGAAAGAAACTGATATTGTGCCACTTTTAAAAGTTCCAAAAAGATATAAGTTTGTTGGTGCAGATGGAGAATTAATTTGGAAAGATGAAAAAACTAAAAAGGAAACTAAAATTAAAATGAAAGTATTAGCGATAAACAGTAAGTATATTGACATAATTTTGCTTATAATGTGATGATTGATAAATCTTTACTAGCCTTACCATGATTTTTATCAAAATTATAGAAATTTACCTATTTTGCTCTCGAAATATTGAGAAAATAGTTCTTTTATTAATTTTTTTAAGATATACATCTAACTGTTATAATATTATTATTCAGTATAACTATAATATTTATTAAATTATTTCTAGCTGATCAAGAAGAGTTAGAAAAAATTAGTGTTAATTATAAAGGAGAGATAATTGATGAGTCTACAAAAATATTTTCATCTGATGTTTTTAAAAAAAAAAAAAGAAATCAAAGAAAATTCAAATTTAATTGATGGAATAAAAAATTCAAACAAAAAAAAAATTGAGGCTAAAATAATAAATGCAAAACCAATCCTCAGTAGAGCAAGAGCAAGTTTTACTGATAGTCAAAGTGAGAAATTCCCTAATCAATCCTTGGTCCAACCTAACTTAATTTCGAACACTCAAACTCAAAATTTCTCTCAAAGTTCATCATCTCGTAATTTTTATTAAATTTTAGAGACAGATAATTATGAGTTCCCCCCAGGACTTCCTTTTTGATTGAACCAGTTACTATAAATTTGATTAGCAATACAGCTAATAACAGTTATAAAAAAGATACCATATTACCTTGTTCTTCAACACTTTCTTATTCTCCCATAGAAGCAAAACAGACTACATGCTTAAACATGTCGTCCAGTCTTATTCCTATATCAAATTCAAAGCAAAGTAAGTTTGATTATTGATAATTATGTCAAATACCAGCTGTCCAAATAATTAAAAATCTTCTTTGTCATCACTACTCATTATTGTGATTTAAATTGTAGTTGCAACAGAACTAGAAGCTTCATATGTGCCAGAACAAAACAAAGAATGCTGTTTAAAAACTCAAAATGAAGCTCATTTCAACGGATTAATAAAAGTATGATTATTTTATTTATTTCTAAAATTTTAATTTTTTTTAAAATAATTTTAAATTTCTTTCTTCATTATTAAAATTTTCTCTCTGCTAATTACAAGAAGTTTAAAGAGTGTTTTTTAACTCAAATTTTAATAACCTTACATTTTGATTCTTTAAATTCTTTTTTGATTCTGTCTTCAGATTAATTCTTTTTTATAGCTAACATAAAGATTTGTGAATAAAGAAATTTCTTTTTCTTTAAGCTTTTATAAGTAGTAAAGTATCACTTTTCTAATTAATAATTATATGAGCAACAAAGTATATTAATTTTTCTTTTCTTTACATAGGTTCCAAAACATTACTTTAAGAAAGAAGAGAATAATGTAAATAAAAGGCTTTATTCTTAACGAAAATTCTCTAGCACTTTTAAATTTGAGACATCGATATTAAAATTTCTTAATTTTAGGTTGAAGTAGCTCCAAACACAAATTTATTTATGCAGGAAGAAACGAAACTACGGATCGAATCAGTTGCAGAAAACAACTGGCGTGCGTTGGTAGGAGAAGCATTGGAAGAAATATATGGTGAAAATATAATTAACTATTCAGCCGAGGGAAAAGGACCAGATTCACGCCCGGCTATCGATCATCGAGTATTTAAAGGATTATTTCGTAAATATTATTATCTGTTACTTATTGTTTACCCTGCAAATATTCAATATCTAACTGATTTGTAGAGTACAATAATTTCGTTTTTCTTGGCTACTTACAAGTTAATTTTACTTCAAAGAACAATATTTTTTTATTTTATGAATTTGTAATATAATTAATATTATTAATTAATTAACATTTCGCTTCATATTTTGTTAAGACATAGGAACTTAAAGGCTTTATTTTGTCCTTTTTCCTATTCTTTGAGGTATTGAAAAATTTTAATTCACTTTAACTTAATTTCTAGAATGGGCGAAGAGTATTGCGACAGAAGAAATAACCTCCAAAAAATTCGTAAAAAGCATACTTCATAAGTGTTCTAATAAGCGTAAGTATGCGGTTACGGATAACTAAGAAAAAGAAAATCAGAAACAGAAGTGCAGTAAGTTTAAATACCACTGACTGACTACATACATACACTGTAAAAAATTTGCGGAGTGAATGAGGAGTGAATGATTTTTACTTAATTTTTATTAATAATAAAATTCACTCCGCATTCACTTTCAAAATGAATGAATTTAGAAATAAATAAATTTTTATAAAGAAAATATTTTTATAAACCTTTTTTATATTTAATTATTAAAAATTTTCAAAAATATATATATATATATATATATACTAGCAGCCCGGCCCGCTTCGCTGGGCGTCAGTCAAAATGACTAAAGTTTTTGTTATAATTTTTTATTTTATAATGATCAATTAATTTTTAAGTTCGAACAATAAGTTCAATACAATAATAATAAACCTAGAACAATAACTAAAATTAATAAAATCATAAGTAATAAATTTTGCATTATTCATCGTAGAGTTCGTTTTCTTCTTCTCGCTTTTCCATTGGTTGAAGATTTCCACCGACACCCATATATAAATTAGTTAGATCAATATCGTCTTTTTCCCTAATAAGAAAACAAATTGGACTCATTGGATTTACACGAAAGAAGGTTCTGTGTAACGCAATTGCATTGTAAAGATGAATAACCTGAAAATTATAACTTAAAATGAGTATTGTCCATTTAGTAAAATAAATTAATTGATCTTCTACCTGATTTTCATGGAATTTAAGTATGAAAAGATCAGAATAATCATTTAACATCATTAGATAATTGATGCCAATTCGTTCAATGACAAACATAAAATATTTTCTGTTGGCAGATGTTCTAATGCCAATTATCTCAGATATAACGCCAGTTAACCTTATTAAGATAAAAATTCTCAATAATTGTTGAATTATGATTTAATAATACTAACACGACATTTTTTAATAAGCTCATTTAGTTTAATCCCGAGCAATATCTCATTAATGAATTTTTTTTAATCAATGAACTCACCGGTAAACTTGATTCACTTGAAATATTCGTCCTTGTCCGATCGCTGCCATTTTCCAATTTTATTTTAACAAAAATAAATTGTGCAAAATGTTCAAATATTGCTGATCTTAAATATTTTTAATTTTTACACGTCAAATGTTAATTATTTTTAAGATGTTTATTAGTATGAACACAAAGATTACTTAAGCAGTATTTATGTATGTTTAAATATAATACTATCTGTTTAATAATAAAATTATAGTTACCATAGTAACAGAATTAACGTAACTACGGTAATTAATTAAATATGCTAAATTAACACATAGAAAATTTAAAATTAAGTTATATGTTAGATTTCATTTCTTCTAAATCCTTTGAAGTAAATTTTAGATCTAATAAAAATGAAAGAATGCATCAACAATAAATATTAGTAATTTAATAATTTTCATAATAAATAATGCGTAAATTCATCATAATCTTTACTCAATATTTATTACGGAGTATGATTGCAAGAAAAATATACTTTTTGCTGCCCACAGCTCTTTCATTTCTTTTTGCTTCTGCAGTCTTTTCGATTTCTCCATTAAAGGTTTAACTTCCGGAAAACTTAAAAGAGTATTTTCAAGTGATTGACGAAGTGACAACTACAATAATAAAAAAATTTCAATAAAAAAATAATGTTAATTAAAGTTGATAAATTTTTATTTTTCTACCTGTCTGATTGAGCCAAATGCATATAATTTATTATTGAAAACTTGTGAACATGTTCCTATTGATTCTTTAAAAGGTCCATTACGAATAAAGAATTTTGTGGCGGTTGTACATGAAATTTCCATCGTTTCTTCGGTTTCCGAAACGTAATCTAAGAATGATGTTATTTTTCTTTAATTTTAGTAATTCAAAACAACTCATACACGTTATTGTAATGTTGAAGAATTAAGAACTCAAAATTATAATTTACTTTTTAACACTTACCTATTATTTGATTTGTGATGCTATATGACCAATTTTTTGCACCAAATGCTTCGTTTGCGCAAATGCACAATTTTTCAACACTTAGCAATCCAGACATTATTAATATTTATATTTAAAAAATGCGAAAATTATTATAAAAGATAAAAGGTTAAAATTATAAGATATATAATGTTAAAATAAAACTCGATTTTCTTCCAAAAATAAAATGATAAGATAATGGTAAATCTATGATAATAATTTTTTTTAATTAATAGCTGTCAAAAAAGTTAAATAAAATTATTTTTGTCTAGTATAAATGACAGTTACGAATGTCAGAGTAGACTCGTTTGTTTTTATTAAAAAAAATATAGGTTGTATTAATCAGTAAATAGAACAGGTTTATATTCTATATTCGATAAATTTTTAAAGTTTTAAAATAAAATATATAGTGATAGCTACGTTACATAACTATCGATATTATCTGAAAATAATTTTACTCACAAATAAATTCTATTAATTAATCAAACTGCTTTGATAAAAAAATTTTCATGTTTAATATAAAAAAATCTTGAGCCAAGAAAATAATTTTGAAGAATTTACTTGTTTTGAATCAAGCCGAAAATTTTCTACATAAAGAACGATTAACTTGAACTCATAAAAATATTTTAAATAAAAAATTAATCAACTTGATTCAAGAAAATCAAATTCTTTAAATTATTAAGACTTTGAAGAGAAATCTTTGTAGTTGTTTATCGCAACGCTTGATGATGAACAATATTTTTTGTTTTTCCATCCGGAGAGAAAATGAACAGAGCCGATGGTTTACCAACTCTCGAGCATGCTACATACAACTGCCCATGAGAGAAACACGACAATTCTAGGTTGATTCCACAAACTTCTAACGATTGCCCTTGCGACTTATTAATCGTCATGGCGAATGCAAGTCGAACTGGAAACTGAATACGTTTAAATTGGAACGATAAGTCAGTGAGAATCATCGGTATTCTGGGAATCAGAACATCCTCATCTTTGAATTTTCCTGTTATTATCGTTGCTTCAATTAAGTTGTTCATTAGCTTCTTAACAGCAAGTCTTGTACCATTGCACAGTTTCGGTTGGTTTAAATTACGTAGCATAATTATCACTGAGCCAACTTTGAGTTGCAAATTATGTGGTGGTATACCTGGTACATCTAACGAATTCAAAAATTCAATTGGGTAGTTGACGG
This sequence comes from Cotesia glomerata, assembly GCF_020080835.1. Lineage (NCBI taxonomy): Eukaryota > Metazoa > Arthropoda > Insecta > Hymenoptera > Braconidae > Cotesia > Cotesia glomerata. The sequence continues at coordinate 21,453,503 of NC_058158.1, read as the reverse complement.
CTTCATCTGGATCGGTAGTGCAATCGATTGACTTAAATGAATATAGTTGGCCATCAATTTGACGTTGAATTTCACTATTTAAATAATCGACATCCTTATTTCTGGCTGCCAAAATGGCTCGTTCGCTCAACCAAGCATGATTGTGATGATTTGCACCAATATTAGGAAATACTTTTGCAATTAATTCATCTTTTGACTTTGTTAACTGACAAAAATCTGCAGGAAATGAAATAAAGCCAGTAGAATCGTCAATCGGAATATTTCCATTTCCAATATCTAATAACTGTTTGGAAAACACTTCTGCTGAGATGTCATTTTGTAATGCAACTCGCATATTTGTCGTTAACTTTATAGTTTTAACATATTTCCATAAATTTGATGATTTCAAGCAAGCATTTATTTCATCAGCAGCTGTCGATCTTGAAATAACGGGTAGTGTTTGGCGAAAATCACCGGCCAAAAGAATTATAGTACCACCAAACAGACTCTGGTTACTGCGTAAATCTTTTAAAGTTCGATCAAGTGCCTCCAATGCTCGTTTGTGCGCCATAGTACATTCATCCCAAATAATTACTTTACAATTTTGTAGTACTCTCGCCATTGCTGATTTTTTAGAAATGTTACACGTCGGATCATCTATTGTTTGCAAATTTAGGGGCAGTTTGAATGCAGAATGAGCTGTTCGTCCACCTTCTAGCAATGTAGCAGCGATCCCAGATGATGCGACGGCCAGTGCAATTTGATTTTCTGCTCGAACCGAAGCTAAAATTAATGAAATTAAAAACGTTTTGCCAGTTCCACCAGGTGCATCGAGGAAAAAAATTCCCCCATTATTTTTGTTGACTGCTTCCATCAAAATGTCGTATGCGGTTTTCTGCTGCTGATTCAAGAGTGAGACCGTCGTTCGTACTAATTGGCTCAAAGCATCTCTATCGTATTGGTGTTCTCTTTCAAATTCTCGATTGAATGCATCATGCATGAGACGATTTGGTGCTGACATTCCTAAATCACGCAGCGTTTTGCCGGACATCAACAGACACAAATCTTCTATTAAAATCAATGTCTCGTTGTAGATCTCTTCGTTAAATTCAAGCTCGTAGTTTGCTGTCATTGTACGCACTCGATGCAGAATGTCCTCAGCCGTACTATCTTTATATTTGTCCCATAAATGAGGTGGGCTTGAAGGAAAACATGTTGAAATAATAATAGCAAATAGTGATCGAATTTGATGCGCGGTTGAAGAAATAACAGCATCGGCGAGTGTGTAATCCCAATGATTATCATCCTCGAGTAAATTTAAACGCTGACAGGCTTCTCGATATGTCGCACACAATTCACCGTTGACAGTTCGTAAAGATTGGAATGAAGTCGGTCCACGAACATTAATCAACAACAAACGCAGATAAAAACATTCGTTATTGTTCGGGTGAACTGTATAAATGCGTCCTAATGCGTCGGTTGAATACACATCCGGATATCCAGGAACAGGCTTTCCGTTTTTCCGACGATGGAATTGTTTCGACGATGCATTCCATGTAAAATATCTCGGCATCTCTGAGTAAAACAATGTTTTTGCAAATGGATCTTTTGTGCACATTTCAAAAAAGCTTGTAAGCGTTGTCGTCGGTGGTTTTTCGGCTTTCTGTGCAGCGTTTGCTTCGGTAAAGTAAACTCGTTGTCCATTTTCCAGATGCACAGCTAAATGAGTTACAGTAGGATAACGTTCGTGAATAGGGAATGAAAAAATTCTCCAAATTGCCTCATTACTGCTGACATATCTTCCCATTTGATATCTTGAAACTTCATCGTTAGGATCTAGGGTTTCAACTTCAAATACCGCCATGTCAGTGCCTTTCAACGTATACTTGCAAATATACTTGATGGAGTTGACGGAATTACAGTACTCAACATTGCAATGTGCTTTGAATGTTTTAGAAAGCAATAGTGAATACGGAACAATCCAGCTGTTGTCCACTAAAACATTTTGATTTTTCACCTTTAATATTAACGTTCTACCGTTATTTTCTGCAGAGCGTCGACGATACAGGGGGTAGCCATCATTGCCTGTGATTGTATCAGCCAACAAAGCACGTGGAAAACGTTTGGAGCATTTGTTCTCGATCATGCATGGTGACTCCTTGTTGTGACTCTCACACGGTCCATGAATCATGGTTGTCGTCACTACTTTATACAACTCTGGGTCCGTTTCTGAATCAGGAATTTCAGCGCAAATAATGGCATCAACTTCGTCCGGCCTTATTTTCTCACTCATCCATAGGAGGATATGTGCATGAGGCAGTCCTCTTTTCTGCCACTCCACAGAATACATCCAACATCGTACATCTCCAAAGACATGATATTTTGTGATGAAGTTCATGAGTGACTTAAGTTTCTGCTTGAATACTCGTGCTGTAATATCATGGCGATCGCTAGATGATTGTCCGGGTAGTAATAGTTGGGTGATTTCTTCCCATTTTGGATTACACGTAAAAGTGATAAATAAGTCTGGTCTACCGTACTGGCGCACGTAGGTCATTGCATCTTGCGCGTACTCGTGCATGTGTCTCGGGCTTCCAACATATGTCGCTGGTAAAATGGTTAGCCGACCGATGTTGTTTGGATCTTGATCTACATTCATAGCATCACGGAGATGAATGTATTCTTCCGAACGCAGCTTTTTTTGATTTAATCGTATATATGTCAAACGTTCTGTTTCAACTTTGACATACATATCAACAACAAATTGGTGAAACAATCTGCGACACTTCAGTATATGATTATCCATGTTCTGGCGAATCATCAAACGATGAGCATAAAAATTCATGGAGCTAACCTTTTTGTTAGTTTCTTGCCCTGTAAGTGAATAATGGACTCTTATTAGAGATGAAATTAAAATATAAGTGACAACATTACTAAGTACCAGTTAATGGATTAATCATCTTAATCAAAAAATGATATCCATCTTCTCCTCTCGAAAATATTAGCGGATATTGCAATGCATCATATGAACGATGGGTTTCAGAGATGCGCCGAAGGTTATTACCATCACGCCGTCTAACCACAATGTCGCGAGTTTCCAAATTCTCTCCAACAACTACAATAGCTACTTCATTCAACGTCGGTGCATTAAAGCGTCTTTCATGTTCACCTGCTGGTCTTTTATCTGCTCTGATCACTATCTTATAATCATCCGAAGGCATCATTTCTAGTGCAGTCTTGAACAATTTAACTAATTGATTGTGTTCATGCAAGAGCTGTTGCAGTTGTGTAATAATTTTCCGCTTTACCGTTCGATTGACGGTACAACGCCGATTGATTTCACTATCAGAATTACCGAGAAAATAAATTTGAAGAAATTTGTGATCAGCATTTGCTGGTGGCAACAGCGCTCCTGTCCGATGATGAATTTGGCCTTGAATCTGTAAGTAAAGACATAATTTATGAGCCTGGATAAGATAATGAGAATTATTAATGCTTATGTATATAAAATGTGTTTCTTCCGAAAAGAATTTACCTTGAAAGTAGGGTTGAAGCCTCGTTCTTCAGTTATATTTGCCCCAAATGATGTCATTTGAAAAGAACTATTGTACCTTTGAATATTCTGTAAAAAATGTTTGGACTGAGTTCCTTGGTAAGAAAGCAGTGATGCTAGTGGTTCTAGGGGCGATAGTAATTGTGGTAATTTCACTTTTCCGCTTGCGCAACATAATCCTGGCGATTCATGTCGAAATCTCAATGCATCACAATATTGACAAACGGTGTTCATCATTCCAAAGTCAACCGCGATATCAGCAGCGTAGTTGATTGTTGGATCGTATCTGAACGCCAACCGCTCATATTGAACTATCCTTTTAGGTTGTCTGTTTTGTCGACGTTCTAAATTATTTCGTGTGTAACTTGAAATAGATCGTGTAGAAATTGACTGTTTCCGTTGTTCTTGAGTCATCATTGATCGTGATTCAGTAATTCTTATTTGATTTGCTTCCAAACGCTGTTGACGGTGTTCCTCAGGTTCATTATTAACTCGATATTTATGATTCCGATTGTTGTTATGAGTACGGCGACCGATATTTCGACGTTTTACTGTTGGCATCTTTTTGAAATCATCAAAATACTAACTGAAGTCAATTAGATATTTAAATATACCAAACCATTAGATTTTACAGCCTTTAATTGATGAAAATATAATTATTACCGACATCACAATAAAATATCACCTTTAAAATAATTTTTTGAAACAAACTTTTAATATATTTAATGGTTAGTTTTTTGTTATTATAAAAACACGTGACAACAGAACTGTCAAGCTAAACGTCACTTTTTTATTAAAATCTTATCAAAACTTTTTCGAAAATTTTTTTTTGTACAAACCTTATCCTGACAGTTCTGAATTTAAAACTGTATTTGAAGAATATGAATTTTTTAACAATTAATACCCCCGCACTCTTATGAAGAAAGGGATTTCGTAAGATCCTATTCGAAATGATTTCTACATGACAAATAAAAGATTCCTACCAAATTTCAAATCTGTATTAGAAGTTACAGTGTGGAAATGGAAATTTAACATTTTAACACCCACCCCCGCAATCCTTATTGGGGGTGGGTTGTTGTAAAATCCGCTCTTAGATCATTTCCGCATCACATATAGAAGACTCCACCTAAATTTACTGTCTGTAGGATCTCTAATTTGAAAGTTAAAAATTTTCATTGTTAATATCCACCCCCGCAACCCCCTGAAGAGCGAGTTATGATAAAATTCGTTCATAGATTATTTCTATATCTCTTACAGAAGATTCCTACCAAATTTGGGAGCTATTGGAGCTATATTTTACAATCGGGAATTATTCATTGTCAACGCCCCCGCAGTCCCTTTTGGGGGAGGATATTTTCAAAATTTTCTTACATACTAACCTTCTCCTAAAAATTCTGAAGACAACAAAAAAAAATTTAGCTCAATCGGTCCAGCCGTTCTCAAGTGATGCGTGGACATACATGCGGCATTTTATTTTTCATTGTTATTAATATCCACCCCCGCAACCCTCTGTGGAGCGAGCTATCATAAAATTCGTTCATAGATTATTTCTATATCACTTACAGAAGATTCCTACCAAATTTGGAAGCTATTGGAGCTATAGTTTACAAACGGGAATTATTCATTGTTAACGCCCCCGCAATCCCCTTTGGGGAGGATTTTTCAAAAATTTTTTTACATACAAACCTTCTCCTAAAAATTCTGAAGACAACAAAAAAAAATTTAGCTCAATCGGTACAGCCGTTCTCAAGTGATGCGAGTACATACATGCGGCATTTTATTTTTATTTATATAGATATATATATAGATATATATATATATATACATATATATATATATATATATATATATATATATATATATAGAGACACTACAAAATGTCCTGATGTTACCAGCCTGGCGAACTACCACCCGAAATTTTCGTTACTGACACTAGCTAAATTAATGTGTAGCCCCGTGACGTCACAAGACGACACGAGGAGGGAAAAATCAGCTACGAACCTCAAAACTTGAGCGATGATCGACACTTCGATCTATCCTCCGGTGTCAACCACCACGCTAGATATTTCTTAGTCAATCTTACCACTATTACCACTATTACTACTATTCGGTGATTACTCAACAAACCATACTACTATCAGGTGACTACTCACCAAACCATCCATCCAAATCTTCCTATCATAGGTGACTACTCACCAAATCATACTACTACTAGGTGACTACTCACCAAATCATACCACTATAGGTGACTACTCACCAACTCACACTACTATTAGGTGACTACTCACTAAACCAGACTACTATCAGGTGACTACTCACCAAACCTTTCATCAACTTTTTTTCCTACTATCTCATCAAGTCATCCTTCCTAGGTGATCACTCACCACTAACTCCTATCATCCTACTATCCCCATACCCGGTGACGACTCACCGACTCTTTCAAAGAGCTAGCTAGGTTCAAAAATTGACGGGGTAGTCTTGACTTGGCAGGGGGGATTGAGACACTACAAAATGTCCCGATGTTACCAGCCTGGCGAACTACCACCCGAAATTTTCATTACCGACACTAGCTAAATTAATGTGTAGCCCCGTGACGTCACAAGACGACACGAGGAGGGAAAAATCAGCTACGAACCTCAAAACTTGAGCGATGATCGACACTTCGATCTATCCCCCGGTGTCAACCACCACGCTAGATATTTCTTAGTCAATCTTACCACTATTACCACTATTACCACTATTACTACTATTCGGTGATTACTCACCAAAATCATATATAAAATCTATTATTAATTATTATAAAATCTTATACTACTTTTATTAATATTATCAGTTCATATTAGGTGATAATTCACCACAATTATTGTTAAACCACGTATATTTCTATTATTAAGTGTATGTTCTTTTTATTATCAATATTCTATTAAGTTGCGTTACAAAGTTATTCATAAAATTATAACAAAAGTGAATAATTGTGCAATAAAATTGAGCTCATTGTTAATACTACTATATATCATTATTGAAACAACACCACACAACTATTTCGGCCAATCTCGTCAATCAAAAGGGTCAATCAAGGACAAAGGGTCATCTTCGCAGTCAAATTTGTAAGTAATTAAAGCAAGTTAACTGGCACGCGCGAGAACTTTTGTCTAGACCTTTTCTATTAAACAAAATACCGACATTCATACGGAAGCGGAATATTCCAAAGAGCAGTGGATCCCAAAACTTTTTATGAAACTTAGGCGACTATTCTCTTATCCGCGAGGTTTAGTGGGCTAAGGAATTAAATTTTTTTAAGATTGAAAAATTTAGTGTTTTAATATATATATATATATATATATATATATATATATATATATATATATATATATATATATATATATATATATATATATATATATATATGCTATATATATATATATATATAATACTAGCGGACCCAACAGACGTTGTCATGTACACACGTCTTAAATTTAGAAATTTTAGGAATGAGCTTGTATAGTTAAAAACATCATTAGTTAACAATATGCAATGGGCATTCTTCAATAATTAACATTTTTGTAAATATAAGCCCATTTTGATTTTATCCTCATCAAGAGCTTTCATTTGAGTACCCACATGCATTTTTGATATATTTTATATATTTATATATTTCACAAATAACATATATATAAAATACTAGCCGTTACCCGCCCGCTTCGCGTGGCATAAAATACATGCCAAGTGAAAGAAATATTAAATTATGTTATCTAGCTGCCTAATTATTTATCATGAACGGATTTTACGAAATTAAGACACCCTTAACTACTTAGGGTCTTATCGATTTATATGAGTTAAAATAATAAATAACACAGCTTTCCACATCACCATGGAGGTACTGTGTCGTACGATGCTTTCCCATTATTTTACATGGCGGGATCCCCAGTAGGCCTACACCATGGATCGACGTGAGTGTCAATGCCATCAAGTTTAGAATTTGTTACACATATCAAATCTATATAAATATAGATTGGATATAAACAACTTAAACCTAGGCATCAATACTCTGTCGTGCTAAATAAAAAGACAGTAATTTAACTTATATCTTTTTTATTAACTAATTCTAAATGAACATTGGTTATAAATTTAAAACTATGAACTTTTTACCATATTGCTATCATTTTCTATTTTATCATTGTTCTTATTTTTATACTGTTATTATTTTCATAGTTTTAAAATTTTTTTGATCACTAATTTTGTATATTAGAAACGTAAATTAAAATCCAAAAAACACATTGTTCATAGTTTTAGCTTTACAATAAACCTGAAAACTATTAAAATATATTATTTATTAAATCTATTCGTTTTCAATCTATAAATGTATCCAATCAATTAACACTAAACAAAATTGAAAGCTTGATAAACATTTCTTTTGTAACAGTAAAAAGAAATTATTATATAGATAAAATATTTAAAATAATTGAATTAAAAACCATTCTAGCGGTAGATCCAAAAATTTTTTTAAATTTTAATATTTATTGATTGGATTACTGTTTATTTTCTGATTCTATCGATCTAATTTAAAGAAATTATTAATATAGTCAAAAATAGAAAATTAAATACTTAAAACTTCTTTATATACAACATTCTTCGTTTTTCCTATTGGTTGAAGAATGACCAAGCTGTCAGGTGAACTTACTCTTGAGCATGCCACGTATAGTTGGCCATGAGAGAAACAGTCATTTCTTAAATCAATACCAGTCATCTTTAAACTCTGCCCTTGTGCCTTGTTAATCGTCATGGCATAACAAACTTTGACAGGAAATTGCAGACGTTTAAATTCGAAGTGGTAATCTGATGGAATCAGAGGGATCCTTGGAATGAATACAGTTTCTCCTTCATATTTTCCGGTGAAAATCATGGCTTCAATGACATTTTTGTGTAAGACCTTGACTTGAAGCCTGGTACCATTACATAATTTTGTCGGATTTAAATTGCGGAGCAACATTATTGGAGTGCCAATCTTGAGTTGAAGAACATGAGGTGGTATCCCTGGTGGATTGAGTGTGTGTAAGAATTCAACAGGATAGTGGACAGCTTCTTCATCCTCCAGTACTTTGTCCACCGATTCATATCTTACTTGCTCAGTTGGCAGTTTCTCCAGCAAAAAGTTGTTAATACAATTGACTTGTTCATTGGTTGGTGTGAGGATGGCTCTCTCCTTTAACCATGAACTACAATTATCGCCAGCTTTGTCAATATTCGGGTATATTTTGGCAGTCAAGGTGATTAAATCTGGGACAGTTTCACAATTAATATAGAACACGTTTATTCTTCCGTCTTCTTCCGGAATTTGGCCATCACCTATATCAATCAGTATTTTTGAAAACTCTTCTGCTTTCGAATTTGGCTGAAGATGAACACGCATATTGATAGTCAAAGATAAAACTTTGACCGAAGGCCATAAAATTGATGACTTAATACAGGCTTTAACTTCATCTGCACGTGTTCCTCGTGGCACAACAGGCAAAGTTTGTCTAAAATCACCGGCTAAGAGAACAATTACTCCTCCCATAATTCGGTCGCAACCTCTAATATCTTTGAGCAATCTGTTTAGAGCTTCAATACCATTTTTGTGAGCCATAGTGCATTCGTCCCAGATAATAATTTTTGTTTCTCGCAGCACATGAGCCATATCACTCTGTTTAGAGATGTTACAAAGTGGAGACTCAGAATAACCTAAATTGAGAGGTAATTTAAAGGCAGAGTGAGCTGTTTTACCTCCGTCTATCAAAGTCGCAGCAATTCCTGAAGAAGCAACGGCTATAGCGATGTTTTTTTCACTCCTGATTTTCGCAAGCAGTAAATTGATTAAAAACGTTTTTCCAGTACCACCTGGAGCATCAAGAAAATACAACTGCCCAGAATCAGATATAATCGAATTTAAAATTTCATTGTAAACTTTTCTCTGTTCTAGATTTAATTTAGGAACATTTTCAGCTACAACTTTAGTTAAATAGACGGTGTCGTAAGCCAATTCACGCAAATATTGACGATTAGTGACAATAAACCTTTCATCTCGGGTTGGAGAGTGGAGGCCGAACTGAAGAAGTGTTTTTCCAGACATTGATATAACAATATCTTCAAGTAGTATGAGACATTTGTTGTAAATAACGTCAAGTAACAGCTCAACATTTCCACCGTCTCGTTCTACCTCTCTCTTAATATCTTCTGAAAAATAATCTCGATATTTCTCCCATAATTTCGATGGGTCGTCAACATGACAAAAAACTAACATAATGGCAAACAGCTCACGGATCTTGTAGGGCGAATCAGAGATGCAAGCTTCATCCAGAGTGCGATACCAATTAGCGTCATCTTCTAGAAGACCAAGTGCTCTACATGCTGCTTGAAATGTTGGATGAATCACTCCATCAACAGTTTTCAAAGCAGAAAATGATGTAGGACCTCGAATCTCATGTAGGAGAAGACGCAGGTGATAACATTCAGTATTTCCGGGATGCACGGTATAAACTCTACCTAAAACTTGATCTTTCTTGACTCCTAAATAACCTGAAACAACCTTACCTTTTTTTCTTCTATCAAAGCGGTTATTTTTCCATACGTAATAAGCTGGAACTTCAACATACAAAAGAGTTTTTGCAAAGTCATCAACTTGGCAAAGCTCAAAAAAAGCCATTAGTGTTGTTTTTTTTGGATTAATTACTTTGTCAATCACATCTTGCTCAGTAAAATAAATTCTTTGACCATTTTCAAGATGTACAGCAAGATGCATCACCGAAGGAAACCTGTCATGAATAGGAAAACGAAATATTCGCCAGACTGCTTCAGAGCTACTGATGTAACGTCCCGCCTGGTACTTCGTCACCTCATCAAAATCCTGAACGGTAAACGATGCTTGGTCAGATCCTTTATTTAAATAATTACAGATGTATTTTATGGCTTTTACGGAGTTACAACTCTCAACATTAACATGAGTCCCGAAGGTATGGGATAGAACGGGATTGTACGGCACTATCCATCGGTTGTCGATTTCAACTCCGTTAAGTTTGAAAGTTTTTCCTCCGTCTGCTGGTGATCGTCTACGATACTTGGGATATCCGTCATCTCCTGTTTGAGTTTCTTTTAAAAATTCCTTTGGGAAATTTTTTGTGCACTTACCATCAACCATACAGGGTGATTTTAAGTTGAAAGATCCACATGGACCGTGAACCATGGTTGTCTTGATAATTTGATAAAGATCTGGATTTATGTCTGGATCAGGTAACTCAGCGCAGATAATTTGGTCAATAGACTCTGGTCTCATTTTCTCTTCTAACCATAATAGAATATGAACATGAGGGAGTCCACGTTTTTGCCATTCTATGGTGTACATGTGACACCTTGTGTCACCAAAGATACGACCTACTGTAAGAAGTTTTATCATATGTTTCACTTTCACATTGAAAACCCTCGCTACGATGTCATGTCTATCATAAGACTGTTGACCTTCACTCAAAAGCTGCGTTATTTCCGGCCACTTAGGATTGCAGGTGAATGTTATAAATAAATCTGGCCGTCCATAATGACGTACATAGGTCATTGCATCTTGAGTTCGCTCATGCATGTAACGGGGTCCTCCAGTAAAAGAAGAAGGCAACACAACCATTTTTCCCATTGTTGATAATTGTTCATCATTTTTTGACAAAGCATCTTTCAAGTGAACGTATTCCTCACTTCTCAGTTTTTTTTGGTTGTTACGAATATAGTTAAGTCTTTCAGTCTCAATTTTTGCGTACATGTCAACTAAAAATTGATTTAAAAGATTGCGGAATCGCAATAAATAGCACACTTCATTCTCACGCTCCATAATCCTAAAGCTGTAAAATTCTGAAGCAGATACTGTCTTATCGAGAGGCAGTTTAGTCGTCTCGTCACGCTTAGATATATTGATGTGATAGCCATCTTCTCCATAACAGAACATCAAAGGATATTGTAAAGCATCATATGAGCGGTGTGTTTCACTAATTCGCATCAACTTATTGTCTCTACTGTGAAGAACAATGTCTCTTTTTCGAAATCCTGTCCGACAATGAGAACTGCAACTTCTTTTGCCTGAGGAGCATTAAAACGGCCCTTATGTTCTCCAGCCGGTTTTCTGTCAGCATTAATTATTACTTTGAAGTCTTTTTGATCTTTAGGAATTGAATCTATTGCAGCCTTAAAATCCTTAAGATATTTGTTATGCTGATATAACAACTTCTGCAATTGATGAACTAATTCCGGATAAACGCCAGGATAAATTCCACAACGGATGTCTCTTTCATGACATTCATCACCAACAAAGTATATTTGAAGAAAAGAAGGCTTTTGGTTAGGTTCAGACATCAAGCTGCCTATTCTGTGATAAACCTGCCCTTGAACTTTGAAAGTTGGCATAAAATTTCCTTCTCTTACCTCTTTGGCTCCAAAAGATGTCATTTGGAAACATCCATTATACTTACGGGTATTTTTTAGAAAATGTTCTGACAATGGATCCTGATGAGTCAATAAGCTGTGTAAAGGTTCAGGATGGAGGCCAAGCTTAGAAAGTTGAACTTTACCACTACTGCAGCACATTCCTTGAGTCTCATCTTTCCATTTCAAAGCATTACACCATTGGCAAGGAGAACGGGGACCAAGATTGACAATTTTGTCATTGGAATAATCAATTTGACAATTGTATTTAAAACCAGATAAACACTTAGAAGTCCAGGGCAATAATTTAGTCCTTGTTTTTTCATGGTATTTAGCTGTAGCTGCTTTATTAACATGCGGATTTCTAGTCTGATAATCTTTTTGAGCTTTATTAATAACTTCAGGATGATTATTAACATACGTTTGAACTGCTTTTTTTTTGGATCTCAGGATGATTTTTTTTGTATTTTTTAACAGCCTTTCTCTGAACTTCTTTATGATTTACCGCATATTTTGAAGCAGCTTTTCGAAGTTGTTTAGACCTAATTGTACCTGAAAATCTTTTTCGCCGTTTTTGTCATCTCCTTGATGAAAGTGATGGTTGAGTGAAAGATGCTTGAACGTTATCAATACTTTCCGATTGAGAAACACCGTTATTGATGGGTTCAGTCAATGGAAGTAAAACGTCAAAGTGACCTTTATTAAAATTCCCAGTAAACCTTAATCTTTTAATTCCATTTGTTGCTTCTCCAAACGCAACTATTAGATGACCATGTTGGTACACTTGAAACTCATATGTAAATAATTCTGCCGCCGCTTTGATTTCACAAAGAGTTCCATACGTGTTGGGCCTCGACATGTCATCAAAGTACGAATGTTTATTACTATAAGGTTCTCCATTTAACTGATTGGTAAAGCATTGGAATCTCTGCCAGTTTTTAAACACGTAAAGCACAATTTCACTTCTTATTTGATCACTAAAGGACACTGTGTTATACAATAAAAACGATAATGAAGAAAAAGACACGCGCCGTCGCCGGGAATTTCAATAATTTCGAAAGAAATGCTCGATTCCATTAGTGTGCAGTAAAAATTTGTATGGGTAAAAGAAATTGTGAAAAGTAAATTATGATATGTAACCGGTAAGTATAAAATATTAATAGAATAATTAATTTAAACTAAATTATGATCATTATCCAAATAATATCAATCAATCAATAATAACCTATTAAATATGATGAAGAGATTGTGAAAAGTAAATAATGTAATACAATTAGTAAGAATTGAATGATAACAGAATAATTAATTCAAAATAAAGTATTATAATAAACAAAATAATATCAATCAATGAATTAATAATCGATTAAATACCGAAAGAAAATTCATGCAACTGGAAAATTTTAAATGATTATAACAGAATAATTCATTCAAATTAAAATATCATCATAAATAAAATAATATTAATCAAATCAAATAATAACTTACTAAATATTAAAAAAACCTTTCAAGAAATGACCTTTGATCAATGAGTTTAGTATTATCTAATTATTATATTCAAATAAAAATTGGATGAACGCTATATCAACTAATAAATTTTTTTTTTTTTTATTTATGATAATAAATTAATTTCTGGAAAATCCCAAGCAGCAATGAAAATATTTAAATATTCAAGAAAATATTAATTAATGAAAAACTTATCATTCGATGATCATTTCACATGATGTATCGATAGTCCAGATGTTGATTAAAGTCACTAAATTATTCGTGATGATAATTTCACTGAACAATTTTAATCAATTTTAGTAAATGATCATTTCACATGATAATATTAATTAATTTCACTTTAACTATCAATTAAATCACTTTTAGAAAATAATTCGTTTGACAGCTATCTGTTTTCTCTTTAAAACTTTGACACATTAAAAAAATATTAATGAAGTTAAATAATTCATTTGTTTTAGAGATAACTTCAAAGCTATTTCAAAAATAAATAAATAAAATAGAAATATAAATAAAAAACATAAATATATATCAAAAATAAATATTAAATCAACAAAATCAATAAAAAATAAATATTTAATCTATAAATCATTACACAACGATAAAAATTATAAAAAATAATGAATCTTGATAATTTAAATTTAGAAACATTAATTATACATGGAGACATGGCTTTTACGAATGATAATTGGTCGCACGAACTCAAGAAGCAGATAATTGGTAAGTCAAAATTAAAATGTATACACTTCTCAGATAATTTTTAATTAAAAAAATTTGAATAAGAAAAAAGTTCTTAGTTAAATTAAAAAAGAAATTGCTTTAAAAAATCAAAAATTGAAAATTATATTAAATAATTTTTTGTTTTATCACAGACTACGTTGAAGAAGTCAATGGAACATACATTGTTGGTTGTACAACCGTTGTAAAGGTTTTCTTGAGAGATGGGCGGACTCATGAAGCTATGTCATTCAAAGAATCTCGTAGCGAATCAATTGGCGCAGCTTATGATGAAGCACGAAATGTAATTATTTACAATATTATTTACATGTATTTTTTACATTATTATTTACAGTATTATTTATAATTCATTTTAATAACTTAATCTTTTTTTTTTTATTTTATGACAGAAATCTTTCCATCGAGCCTTGTATGACGCCTTTACGTTTTTTTGGGAATTTATGAAGATAATGGAGAAGCTGAGTAATGAAAAGGTGCAAAGAATGGTCAAGCAGCAACAGTTAAAAGCCGAATGGAATAATAAAAATATTGTAAAAAATTAATTAGTCATATTATTTTAAAGTCAAAATTAAAATTTACCTTTTTATTAAAAAAAAAAAAAAAAAACACTAACGTATAAATTTATAAGTATTCATTCTTGGTTGTTTAACAGGACGAAATAAAAAATCGTTTCAAGTTTTGATCTATTGCAGCTATTAATTAAATATTTTGACTTTTTTTTTATTTTTATTTTACACCATGCATTTTTTCTAAGGGCATTATTCCCGAACTCTATTCCAGCCTAGTTTCAGAGTTCTAAAAGCTATAGATTGGAATACACATTTTTTTTTAATTTTTAACGCCCTCGCACAACCCTCTTGGAGTTGAATATCATAAAATTAATTCTTGATAAACTCAAACATGCCAAAAAAAATATTTTGGCCAAGTTTTAAAGTTCTTAAAGCAATAGATTGGAAGATACAAATTTTTAATATTTTTAACGCCCCCGCACAACCCTCTTAGGGTTTAATATCATAAAATTAGTTCTTAGTAAATTCAAATATGTCAAAAGAAATATTCTGGCCAAGTTCCAGAGTTTCAAAAGCTATAGATTGGAAAAAACAATTTTTTTAATTTTTAACGCCCCCGCACTCCCTCTAGGGGTGAAATATCATAAAATTAGTTGTTAGTAAACTCAAAGATGCTAAAAAAAATTTTTTGGTCAAGTTTCAGAGTTCTAAAAGCTATAGATTGGAAGATAAAAATTTTTTTTTAATTTTCAACGCCCCCGCATTCCCTTCTGGGGGTGGAATATCATAAAATTAGTTCTTAGTAAATTCAAACATGCCAAAAAGAATATCCTGACTAAGTTTAATACCTATAAGAGCTGTATTTTTCAAATGTGAATTTTTTTCAATTAACACCCCCGCAACCCCTCTTGGGGGTGGAATTTCGTAAAATCCGTTCTTAGCTGACCTCTACTCGGTGAAAAGAATATTCCTACCAAATTTCAAGTCTTTAGCTCTAATGGTTCCAGAGATATCGTGATGAGTGACTATATAGGTGGAAATCTCTTATATATATATAGATAGATATAGATATATAGATATATATATATATCTATATATGTATATATGTACATATAGATATATATAATATATATATATAGATTTATAGATCGAAAAGTTCCACGTGGTCATTTTATATATTGAACTATTGAAAATTAAAATTATTATTTTATTGGAATTATTTATAAAAATATTTAACGGCGTGGATTAAGTCCCAGAAAATCAGTTAGAATTTTATAAAGAGTATTCTTAAGAATTTATTCAAAATTTAAGAAATAAATTACGAGTTGAATTAAAATAAATTTATGCGTCGATATTGTTCCTAAAAATTTATTTAATGTTGAGTATTAAACTCGTGGATAATTTAGAATAAATTCAAGCATCGGTTTTTAGTGTAGATTTTTTGAGAATTAAATTATTAGTTGTGAAAATGGTTTACGATTTAATTGCGAGCTAATAACTGAAAATATTAATAAAAATTAATGTTGTAATTTTTGGAGTTTAATTTTATAAGTCAAAAATAAAAGTTAAGTAGAGCCAGTGTGTGTGTGTGAGCGGGTTATGTGTGTGAAGATCATGCGGGATATGTGTATGTGAGTGTGTACATTCTCTACTTGTTGATGTTTTGCCGAGTAGAGTAGTTCAGACAGTCTATAGAGCGTGAGGGTCCGGTGGACAGCGCGATTTAGTTAGAAACTGCGGTATAGACGCTTCATAAGAGGGTATCGTCAGGATTAAGAATTTTGATAGAGCGTGTGTGCCAAGTGGACAACGCGATGTAGTTAGAAGCCGTTGTATAGACGCCAAGTGGGGTACAACGGTAGTAAGTTAGAAGCCGTGGTATAGACGCCAAGTGGGGTACCACGGTAGTAAGATATTGTTAAATATTATTGATATTGTTAAATAATAGTTTATTCATTCCAGATCACCTTCCTCCACTCTCTCTCCCTGTAGATTATAAGCTCAGCTCTGGTTTCCGGTTCCAGGAACCATGTTGAAAAATCCTGGTGGCACCCTTGTTAATTTAGAATCATTTTGTTTATTGGATTGTTCTTTATTTAAATTAATTAGAAGCCAATGAACAGGCATAAACAACCCGTTACAAAGTTATAAAAAATTATATGAAAATAGGATAACTTGTTATTCAATAGTGATTCTTTTATTTTGAGGATTCCGCCTGGTGCGCTCGTGACGTACGGTCGTATTTATAAGCGTGTACAATTAATTAACGTTAATTTAAATTATTTAATTATTTTTGTTGCTGATCTTGTGTGTTTTTTCTTTTATTTATTTTTTCGCCTCAAGTTATTTACTTAAAACCCAAGGAAGTGAGTCGTTTGCAATGTTCCTAAAAGAGTGAATCCGCAAACACGTGGAGGGCAGGTTATGCTGAGGTTAGGTTTCTAACAGCCAGCATGTCATGGCTGTGGATTTAAACCCGGAAGATACCGCAGAGCTTGACAGTGTAATTACAGCACCAGAATCCACTCTGAACAACGCTTCCAGGAGCAATATTTGCACAGAGAGTTTTTCTAACCTCAACCCTCACGCATCAATCTTCGTACATAACCTTACCTAATTGACAGAAGATGCAACTTTTCTCGAATCATCAATTCTGTCCACGTCAAGAGCAGTCTCTGATACTGCTACGAACCACCAAGGTCTGATTTTGTCGGATTTCATGTGCAGCAATGGCCTCACTTTACTAAATGGTCGCGCTCCAGGTGATATGCCAGGTGGCTTTACCTTTAGAAGCGCAAACGGAAATAGCACAGTGGATCTCATTTGGGTTAACTCCTCGAGTAGCTGAATTATCATCGACATGTACATAGATTACGCACTTTTTAACTCAGACCACTTTCCAGTAACCGTCCTATTTCACCCCGTCGCATATTTTTCACCAGCGCCATGTAATCCACGTACTGCCCAAGTGCTGATGAAGTGAAAACGAGAATACGCTGCCGTCTTCCATGAGAATATGCTGTGGTCTCCTAATATTGCTCAGGATTTTTCTACATCGTCAGTCGAGTCATTATACGAAACTTTCTGCTCAGAAATAAAAGAAGCTGCAGCACGCTCCAAAATGCTAATTTGTAAACCTGCAAACAACACCGCTAACAATTCTCCATTAAAACGCTGGTACGATGTTGAATGCAAAACAATGGAACAACATGTCAAAAACCTCCTGGCAGCTTGCAAAGCAGACGGTCAATTTTCTCCATTGTGGTCATCGTATCTCACAGCTAAGAGAGCCTATCAGACCACACTCAGACTTAAGTTCAAGCAATACCAGGATACACTAACCAGCCAATTCGATGCGGCTAACTCACCATCTGAATTTTGGCAAGCTGTAAAATCAGTCAGAGTATGTAAAAGTTTGAAAAAAACCATTCCTCTCGAGACGTGGTTTCAATTCTTCAAGAACGCCTACCCAGTCTTCGATTACCCTACTATAGAATTACCAGATGTTCTCAGCCCACTAGATGCAGAATTTACCATTGAAGAATTGAGGTCCAGTCTCAATAAATGCAAACTGGGAAAATTTGCTGGTCTTGATTCCATTAGCAATGAATTCTTGAAAGATTTACCTGACAACTGGACTCTATACCTTCTTACACTTTTTAACGAAATCTGGAGCTCCAAAGTTTTGCCAACAAACTGGTCTAGCATCGTAACTTTTATGCTCCAGAAGAAAGGCAACCTCGCAGACCCAGGATACGGGATTGGGCTGCGGTGGAAAAGATTATCCCCGAAGAACAAGCCGGCTTCAGTGAAGGCAAAAGCTGCGCCGATAATGTGTTTATTCTCCAAACACTATTGCAATCTCAACTTCGGCTACTCAAAGCAGCGGCGTACGCACTATTTATAGATTTTAGACGCACCTTTGACTCGGTCCCCCATGACAAGCTTTTGGCAAAACTAGCACACCTAGGTTGCAGCAATAAAATTATAAGAATTCTGCGGAATTTTTATGAAAGCGCAACCATGCAAATAAGGATCAACAGGGAGCTGTCGGAATCTATTCCGATCACTGTTGGAGTGCTCCAAGGCGAAATACTTAGCCCATTACTTTTCAACTTGTTCATTTCGGATGCTGTTCAGTTCTTCAAGTACCACAACGGGGAGGGTTTCAGCCTCGGTGGTGCTCATGATGTGATAATGCTTCTGTACGCGGATGACATAGTACTCCTGGCTCATTCTGATACGATTCTCAGGCTCAAGCTCAAAACACTGGAAAAATACTGCGCGCTTAAAACCAAAGTTATGATATACAGAGCATCTGGTCGTCTCAAAAAATACGACAAAGACTTCACCTATAATGGTTATTTACTAGACATTGTCAAGTCGTACGTTTACCTTGGTGTTCCTTGCAATAATACAACCTCAGGAAAAACAGCAGCTGCTGAAGCCTCAAAAAGATGCAAACAAGCTGCAGGAACAGTGATTTCATTGCTAGCACGCTTAAGATCTAACTCATGGCGCAGTAAAAACAAGGTATACAACAGTGTGGCTCATTCAACTCTTCTTTACCTAGCTCACATATGGGGTCTACACGACGACTGTATGGAAAGGCTGGAAACTGCCCAACTACATTTCTTCAAACGTCTTTTTCATTTACCCAGCTGTACGCTTAACTACGCGGTTCGTCTTGAACTAGATCTTTATCACGTTTCACTAGAAGTAGTAAAAGCTGCTTTCAACTGGATGATAAAAATTATGGAGATGCCTGACGATAGACTTCCCAAAATCTGCCTCTTCCGTTTAACATCACTATGCAATGCTGGCTATAACTCTAAAAAACTCAACTGGTTTCAGCGACTGAAGAACAACCTTAAACTAATTTCTGAGGAAGGCATGCTCGAGAATCTTACGCCTGATCACTGGAAATCTAACAAAATGAGAATCCTGCACAAGTATCAATCCTATCTGAGAAACAAGGATTTGACCAGATATGCTCAGTCGTTTACCTGCCAATTCATCATCCACAGAACTCAACACGACACTTTTCCCGGATATTTAGCGCATAACTCCCATCATTTGCTTGTACCTAAAATTCAGCTCAGACTGGCGAACCGCTTCTCATGCAACATCTCTATAAACCAAGTAACGATTAAGCTGTATCCTGACCAACCATGTCGCTTCTGTCACAGTTTCGACACCGAAACAGTGGTACATTTTCTCTTGGAATGCTCTTCCTTTCACACGCCTCGTACAGAACACCAGACAATCTCGCCAGAGCACAGTATCAACTTAAATCTATTCCTCATACTCGGTGATCATTCGGTAGCATCTTCCAAGGCTCTCTTCAACTTCCTAACGGAATGTGCTAAAATAATCAATGGTTCCTTGTAACCTAATGAATCTACTGGGTTGCAACAAGTGCTGGTGACTTTTGATTTTTGCTTTGCTTTTATTTTTATGTATATTTTTATCTCTTATGTTATATCCTACTATAATTATTATCTTTTGTTTTGTACATAATTTTATTCTAACTTTTGTTTTTAAGTTTATAAATGTTTTTATACCATATATACTTTTACTCTGCATTATTGTAAATCTTATCAGGTCGGAATCTAATTTCGACAGTGTATCAAAGGTCGAGTACAGTATAAACGCACTTAAAAAAAAATAAATAAATATTGATTCTTTTGAGATTTTAAAGATCACAGTTACTTTTTTTGATACAATATAAAATTGAAACATAAGTTTAATAAATTTTTATCATATTTAATGACGATTAATATGTGTATACTTTATTTTTAAGGACTGAATTAAATTTATCAGCTTAATAAAAAATTAGCTTCAATAAAATTCAGAAAATTTTTTATATAGCATATTTAGTATTCAAAAATAAAAATGAGTTCGTTTTTTTGTATCATAATTTTTAAGAGGAATGAAAATTTTCATCTATACTCAACAACATAGACAAAATTTACTATCATATATATAGCATCGGCAAATATGCGTACAGCTAAAAATTCAAAATAAAAATTGACTCCTCCTTGATAGAAAAATTGTAAAAAATAATATCATTAAAAATGAAAAATGCTCCCCGATGAAAAAAGATTTTGTCTAATTATATATAATCATGCATAATCGTCTATATATGATCAGATCCAAAAATTGGCCAGATTTGATCATACATAACTTGATCTGATTATATATGAACAGATATATTTATATATGATCATGTATAATCACTCATATATGATCAGATCCACAAATTGGCCAGGTCTAATCATACATAACTTGATCTGTTTATATATGAACAGACACGTTTATATATGATAGTCATATGTATTCAAAATTTATATATGTATTTATATATGATAGTCATATGTGTTCAAAATCATAGTCAGATGTGATCAAAATTTTTTCTTTGAAACAATTTTTTTTTGGTAATCACAAAAAGTGCAAAATGGCGTTTATAATTACGTTTAAATAATTCTGAAATACAAATTTTGTTACATTTCCTACGAGATGTTTTGGTCTGCTCTGCTACTATCTAATGGTAAAATCATTATTTATTTTATTATTTAAATAAGTGTTATATTATAATGAGATTCGCCAAAATAAATAAATTATGAATTATGACTATCGAAATATATTATAAAATCAATTTTTATTTTACAATTATGATAATTAAAACTTGTATGATACATTATGTAGATCATAGAATCATTATTGTCTAAGACAGCAGCACAGCAGACAGAAACTTCAAGACGCACGGAGATCACCAAAGTTGAGCAGCATTGAGCAGGGTTAGTAGTTGGATGGGTGACCGCTGGTGTTATGGCCGTAAAATTATATCTAAACATTTTTTTTTGCATTTTAACTATTTATAGAGAATTGCGTAGGACCATATTAAATACTCTATCCATAAAACTAACCCAACCCTTGCGGTTTTACAATCATTCTGAAAACACTCTGGAATTATTTAGAAATTATTCTGTAACCTCGATGATTCTTGAGTAATTTCAGAGTTAAATTGTTTCCTTTTTTCAGAATATTTTTGAAGTTAAATCAGAACGAATTCATAGTATTTTCATAGTTTTTTTAGTGAAACCATAAAATTTAGGCAGGTTACTCCGAATTGTTTTCAGAGTGAAGTCAGAGTAAATTATAAATCGATTCAGAATAAATTTATGATATTTTATGGATAGATGCATAGTTTTTTCGGAGTTACACCAGCGTGAATCCAAAATATTGTTACAGTGAATCTAGACGAAATTTCGGCTTATTCTAAAATGAGACTAGTGAACGCTTAAATATTATTTTTGCTCTATTTTAACGATTGTATGAAAAGAAAAAATATTTTCTCTACTCTTGTCATAAATTCGAAGTAGAATTTATGGTTCTTTTGAAAATTAACGGTAAAATTTCGTATATTTATTTAAAAAATAAAAAGTATTCACTTTTTCAATGAGATAACCATCTCATACAACGGAGGGTCCTGCAATTCCCTACTTAATTTGAGCTCTTGAAATATTATGTCTCGGTATAAATGCGGTTTTAAAAATTTGTGGTTCCAATTTTTCACTTTCTAAATTGCATTTTTTTGGGTAATTTTAAACATTATCTTAAAGATCGAAAAGTATTGTTGGCAGTACAAAATCGACTGATTGAAAAATCTCGAAATTATTAGAAAAAAAAAACCCCTTAGTATGACATTTTTCAAAACCAGTCATTCCAACATATTGATGGAGATTTTCATTTGCTCTTCGGGATTAGATACAATTTTTTTTTTTTTATAATTACTGATTGATTCATAGATTTGATAACATCATTTGTAAATATGTATGTATGCATGTATGTTTTAATACATAATTAGGGGAGTATAAATAAAACGATTGGAGTTTTGATTTAGCTTTATCTGTAGAAACCTCGTCTAACCAGGATATCGAAAAACTGTGTTCTATCTGTTAGAAAATTATAGAACTTATAGATAATTATTACTCGTTAACCTATAACGAACAAATAATTTAAAACAAAAAGATACAAATAATCTAAAAATTGAGATAATATCTATCTATCGATTTTGTAGTTAAGTAGTTCATCGCGAACAAACATTGTGATACTAAATTTTTATACAGAAAATACTATCATATTACCTAAATTTCTATTTCAGAAAAATTACGTATTCACCGAGGACTTGGTTTACATCCACACAAATTACACTCTAAAGATATGTTATGAATCTGTGTAAGACTCAATCAAAAGTATTGTGGGTTCACTTCGAAAAAACTCTAGTTCTATTTTGAGGATACTTTTGATTCACTCTAAAGAATTTTCGTGCTTATTCTGATTATTTAATAGTTTCATTCTAAATTCACTCTGGATTCATTCTGAATTCACTCTGATCTACTCTGAATCAAGTCTGAAACCACTCTGATTTTACTCTAAAAAAAGGTTACATAACCACTCTGAAAATACTCTGAATTCAGTCTGTTTCTACTCTGACTCTGAATTCAGAGTGTTTCCAGAATGAGTTGAAGGTTGCAAGGGAATAATTAATTAGATGTAATAAATATATAATTTAATATTGTTATATATAATTATATATAGTTACTAGCTGTTACCTGCCCGCTTCGCTGAGCACTTTATAGAATTGTATTTTGAGATCTAGACTTGAAATTCAATTGGAGTATTGTTCTGACTTGCACAGATTCAAAATTCTATCGGATTGGCCTGTACCTTTTATCCATGTCATAATTCTAGCGAATATCCATTGTAACTTTCAATCTGAAATCACTATAACATTCCCGTGGTTTTCTCCAAAAATGAATAATCATTTTTGGATTTACGATTTTAATTTTCGATTTTACGAAATCTCTTAAAATGAATAGTCAAATTTCTTTTCCACATCTCAAGTGTTTAGAAAATGTTTTTATTTTAATCTGTTACATTCCCGCGATCCCGTAATAAGAACAATTCATTGGTTATGTGATCAGCAAAAATAAAATGTATGCAAAATACTTAGTCCGTTGACTATATAGCTACATGTAAAGTTAAATTTTAGAAACCTTACAATGACTTTTTCGCCGCTGCCAAAGAGACGATTGTGGTAAGAAAATATAATTATTAAAAAAGGAAAATATTTATTCCGTTGACCTTGGAGGCCATCCCTGTAATTACCTGTTTCTCTTAAGATTCTATCAAATTTTATATCTCTAGGAAATATATTTGAAGAATATGAATTTTTTGACAACTATCACTCCCGCACTCTTATGTGAGAGAGAAATTTCGTAAGATCCTATTCGAGATGATTTTTACATTAAAAATAAAATATTCCAACAAAACTTCGAGTCCATAGAAACTATTGTTTTGGAAAGAAAGATTTTCATTGTTAACGTCTCCGCAGTCCCTTGGAATTTGATAAAATTCATTCTTAGCTGAACTTGACATAATACATGAAGACTCCCACCAAATTTGAAGTCTGTCGAAGTTACAGTTTGGAAATTAAAATTTTAGATTTTAACACCCACCCCCGCAATTCCTATCGGAAGTAAACTTTATTGAAATCCATTTTGAGATGATCTCTACAGGAGAAATAATAGATTTCTACCAAATTTAGAGTTTTCAGAAGCTATAATTTGGAAATGAACATTTTTTATTGTCAACACCCACCCCGCGATCCTTATTGGAGGTGATTCGTTGTAAAATCCGTTCTTAGATCATTTCTATATCACATATAGAAGACTCCTATCAAATTTGAAGTCTATAGGAGCTATAGCTTTGAAATTAAAAATTTTAATTGTAAATACCCACCCCCGCAAACCCCTGTGGGATGAGCTATCGTAAAATTCGTTCCTATATT
Organism: Cotesia glomerata; assembly: GCF_020080835.1. Lineage (NCBI taxonomy): Eukaryota > Metazoa > Arthropoda > Insecta > Hymenoptera > Braconidae > Cotesia > Cotesia glomerata. Next base: position 21,428,929 of record NC_058158.1, on the reverse strand, counting down.
ATTTCTACATCTCTTACAGAAAATTCTTACCCAGTTTAGAGTCTATTGGAGCTATAGTTTGAAAACCGGAATTTTTTATTGTTAACGCCCCCGCAATCCTCTTTGGGGTAGGATATCGTAAAATTCGTACATAAATTATTTTTACATCACGTACAGAACTTTCCTATAAAATTTGGAATTTGTAGGAGCTATAGCTTGAAAATTACAAATTTTCATTGTTAATACCCACCCCCGCAACCCTCTGTGGGGTGGGATATCATAAAATTCGTTCATAAATTATTTTTACATTACTTATAAAAAATTCCTACCAAATTTGGAGTCTGTAGGAGCTATAGCTTGAAAATTAAAAATTTTCATTGTTAATACCCACCCCCGCAACCCTCTGTGGGGTGTAATATCGTAAAGTTCGTTCATAGATTATTTCTAGATCTCTTACAGAAGATTCTTACTAAATTTAAAGTCGATAGGAGCTATAGTTTACAAATGGGAATTTTTGATTGTTAACGCCCCCGCAACCCCCTTTGTGGGTGGAATTTCGTTAAATCCGTTCTTAGCTGACTTCTACTTGGTAAAAAGAATATTCCTACCAAATTTCAAGTCTCTAGGTCTTATGGTTCCAGAGATATCGTGATGAGTGACTATATACGTGGAAATCTCATATATATATAAATGTAGGTGAGTGCATGGATGGATGCGTGGGTGGATGTGTGGGTGGATGCGTGGGTGGATGCGTAGGAGTGCATGGATGGATGCGTGAGAGTGCGCGGGTGGATGCGTAGGAGTGCACGGATGGATGCGTGGGTGGATGCGTGGGAGTGGGGGGTGGATGCGTGGGATGGTGTGGATGGAGAAGCATTGAAAGCGTAGAGTTGATGTTATACATTTTTCCGACTTCTTTATAAGCTAGAAAAAAAAAAGAATGAAAAAACGATCGTCTTTTCTTTTATTGACGGAAACAAAAAACAAATGACTACACACATAAATTAATAAAAAAAATGGGAATTTTATATTGTTAACTCCCCCGCAAGACCCCTTGTGGGTGGAATTTCGTAAAATCCGTTCTTAGCTGACCTCTAGTCGGCAAAAGGAATATTCCTACCAAATTTCAAGTTAATCGACCTAATAGTTTCTGAGATTTCGTGATGAGTGAGTTCAAAAATGGGATCTATTATATATCTATATATATAATATATAGATATATAATTATATATAACTATATATGATTATATTTGGCCATTTCTCATTTATAATCATATATAACCAATTTATTATAAATATATATATAATTATATATAAATATTTTTTCTCGGGTGAAGCCTAAGTAAAATTGATGAATAAATTTATAATCCACAGATTCGGTAGAATCTGGCGCCAAGTTCCGTTCAAATCCGTTGTAAATGGAGCGCCAGACTACCGAGTGTGTTTACTGTAAGCAGAACGGTATTTCGAGGTTGCAAAATTTTATTTAATTCGACGGTACTTCTTGTTCCTAAATTTTATATTATAACAGTAATTCATACTTTATTTTACTGATATCAATTAATTATATTCAATTATAACCATTAATTTACTTGAAATTATTAAATTTTATCAGCACAAACTATAGCAAGCTCAAAAATTTCGATCCTGACTTTTTTTCGATGTAAAAAGTGACATGTCACAGACTAAGTAATTCGAGAATGCATGGTAATCCTCCAATAGATGGGAAACTACAGTTAAAAAAATAAATTTCACAGCTTGCATCTACACCCGCCAGGGTGCGCTGCGATTATTTTTACATAAACTGTAGCTTCAAGGGGATAGTTTGCTATACAAAATGCAGCCAACTTGAGATTTAAGTTAGTACCAATTGCAAATTTTTATTATAATTACAAAAAATACTGAAATCCGAACAAAAACAGTTTCACTGTAAAAAAATCGCGCCAAGTCCACGTTCATAAGACTATTAAGAAAACAAAATTTTTTTGTTTTTCTTTACAAAAAGATATAAAATAGAAAAATTAAAAAATCCAAGTAACCGATATGATTGTATATGATTTCGGGAAATTAAAAAAAATTTTGTTGTAAATTTAAAAATTAAGAAAAAAATTTTGGAACGTACTTGGTGTGCGTCATTGTGTATTTCAATTTTTTTAAAGTCCTCGTAAATAGATTTTATGAATTTCATTAAAAGTAAAATATTTTGCAACCACGCACACTAAATACGTTCCAAAATTTTTTTTTTAATTTTTAAATTTACAACAAAATTTTTTTTAATTTCCGAAAATCATATACAATCATATCGGTTACTTGGATTTTTTTATTTTTCTATTTTATATCTTTTTGTAAAGAAAAAAAAAAATGTTTTTTTTTTAATAATCTTATGAACGGTGGACTTGGCGCGATTTTTTTTACAGTGAAACTGTTTTTGTTCGGTTATAATAAAGCTGATACAACAATCATTTAGGTGTCTGTACAACTTTATTCAAAAACAGATACACTCTGTATTAGAATACAAAAATTTTACTCTTTTATTCGGAACTTAACACTTCAAAGTCAAGTATCTAGAAAGAAACAATTCTGCGGCCATGCGCCATCCATCGAAGACTTTTAATACTAGTTTCGACAGTGCGGAACATGTGATAGCTCCATTGTGATGTCTTTTATTTGTAACTACCCTGATTAAAAAGAATGATTTAAAATGATTAAAAAATTTTTAATCATTTTTAATGATTAAAATATCATTCAAAATGATAAAAAATTTTTAATCATTTCTAATCGTTAAAATTTGAATTCATAAAGTATTTTGTGATGAAACATTATTTTAAATTTTTAATCTTAATTCAAAAGTTTTAAATCATTACGGTTACAGAAATTTCATGATAAGAAATGATTCGGCATGATTAAAAATTCTTAATATCCTAATTGAATCATTTTAAATCAAAAAGCGACAAAAATTCACTGAATATTTCATCATTACAATAATTCGATGTGAATAAAAATTATTAATCTTAACGCAATCATTTTGAATCATTACAGATAACAGAAATTTCAAAAGTATTTGATAATTAGAAATGATTCGACATCGTTAAAAATATTCAATCCTAACTTAATGGTTTTGAATAAGATAACTAGTCCAACGGCTAAAGAATGAAGTCCGTGTACATTTTATGTCCATGGGAAAATCCAACGAATTCTTATGTATTTTAGGTCAAGGATTACGAAGATCATATTTAATTTTTTGACAGATAATGTAAACGATTGCAAATAAAAATTTAATTGTTTAAACCACGATAATTCAGGAACGGCAGATTTGACTCTCTGTCGTGCGGAAGCATCCCATGGACTCTATCGACAAACGACAAGCAAAAAAAAATACAAAGACGAAAGAAAATTAGAAGCGTGGTGTGGACTAGAGATTAAGAAAAGAAACATACAACTGAAATTGGCCGCCAGCATTTTCGGCGGATATAGAGAACATGGCTGACAAGACGTTGACCAAAACCGCTTTTTTAAAAAAATCAAAAATAGATGCAAGCGTGCCGGATTCGCTATATTATCGAGAATTTCGGGCTGTATTAAATTAAACAGTTTAACCGTCTCAAAAAAAAATATTCCAAAGACGTTACGAGTTTGTTGGAGAAAGAAATGGTACTTAGTTGATATTTAATTGCAAAAGTTAATATAATTGTACAATTTAGGGATTTTTTTTAAATTCACATTAATTTCATGAAATTTTGGAACGTCAAAAAAAAAATTGATCGATTGTCGACGTTAGAGGGAGTCATAAAAAAATCTAAAATAGGCCCAGAGAATTAATTGAAATAAAAATTCGAGGCGTATAGTTTTGAGATTTTTTTTGAAATGACATCAATTTCGGGGGTTGTCTACATCTAGAAGTAAATAATTCATAAATTGTTGACGACAGAGGAAGTCATGAAAAAATAACGAAGGTTAGGCCTTAAAAATTAATTGCAATGGAAATTCCGGGCATATAATTTTGGGTCTTTTTTCGATTTGACATTAATATTAAAGGTTGACTACATCTAAAAAAAATTACTTGATTAATTGTCGATGACTATTGGAGTCTAGAGCAGAATCTAAAGGGGTCCAAAGAATTACTTAAAATAGAAATTCTAGGTGTAAAGTTTTTCGACTTATTTAAGATTGACATCAATTATAGGAGTTGTTTAAATCTTAAAAAATTGATTTCATTAATTGTCGATGATATAGGGAGCCATAAAAAATATCTAAAATTGGGCCTTCAGAATTAATTGCGAGGGTAATTTCGGGCGTATAATTTTGGGACTTTTTTTGATTTGATATCAAATTTGGGAGTTGTCTACATCTGAAAAAAATTAATTCATCAATTGTCGACGACATAAGGAATCATGGAAATATATTTAATATCGGGTCTTTGGAATTAATGGCGATAAAAATTATAGGCATGAAATTTTGAGACTTTTCGATTCGACATCAATTTTAAGGTTGTCTATGCCTATAAAAATATTATTTAATTATTTGTCAATGACAATTGAAGTCTGGAGCGAAATCTTAAGGGGCTCTAGAGTAGTATGGGGCGCTCTCCGCGAGACACAACAAACCCCCACTCCGCGGCCACTGGCGCCAGACCTTTTCCTCGCCCCTCGGCGGGGGTAATCTGAGCGGGTGTCTGGGTCTTTTGGTTGACAGCTGTCGTGAGTATTAATTAGGGGTTTTAAAATATAAAGATGTAGGTTGGGACCTGTTCGGGGGGGGGGGGTCTTGGTGTTTTCTTGAGATAATTGGGAAAATGTGGAAGTTAGGATGGGTATAAAGGAAAACATGTGAATGTTTCGGCAGGGGGTCTTGGAGAAGTGTGATATAAACCTCGGAGACAAGGATCTGCAGAAGTCATACTAGAAAATTGTATCCATAGTATTATATTACGTGGCTATAGTAAGAATCTTATTGTTTACTGTGTTCGATTTAATATGTGGATTAATACTTTTTTCATGTATATGTATAAATGGAATAAGATGATTACATATTTATATGATAAAATTGTATTTCCTATACACCCATGTCGAGCATATGTTTATAACTCTCAATGTAAAAATTTTTGCCATAAAAAATATCAATACTGTGAAGCGCATTATAGTGAAATGAAAAATATTGTAAGAACTTATCATTTCTATAATATGCGAAAGAAATATGGAGATTGTAATTTATGGTATTTAATTGAGTGTGAGATTCAATCACGAAGAATGTACACTGAAAAATTTAATATTGTTAGCGATGATAACCATGCTCATTGGATTAACTATTTGTTGCAAGAACAGCAAAATTATAATTTAGATAGTTATTATTATAATTTAGGTTTTAATGATTTTATAGATTTAGATTTAAACGATAAAATTATATCTGATGTAAAATATATAATTAAATAATAAACAACAAGTATATAATATTTTTTTTTTATTTATCAAATTCACATACAGCTGCAACCTTATAAAAACAGACATTTTCATTGAGAAATTTTAATAATCTTAATAATAATATTACTACTGATAATAATGACAATAATAATAATGATAATAGTAATAATGATAATAATAGTAAAAATATAGGGTCCATATTAATAGCATGTGTCTTGTCCTTCGTCGGCGTTATAATACAGGTTGTAGCGTTGAGACAGCTGGTTGTCAACTTTGTGTACTATTTTTTGAACAAATTCTTCATGGTAGTGTAGCAACTCCCAGAAAAATGAAAACCCAAGATCTCCAAGATTACTGTGAATTGAAGGAGTCCTCTCGTTATATTTGAATAAATCCAGAAAATGTTTTTCAAAATATTTTGATATTGTATTTGTGTTTGGTGTTTCTCTGGTCTTGGGTACAAGATTTTTCAGAATATATCTTGATATATTTTCTTCTATGGTGTTTATGTAGTCCCCAATAGGAAGTTGCTCAAGATGGTCGAGCCAATGGTTGATACTTTGATTGATGCACTTTAATGTGTTTGTTGTTTGGGCTAGTAAGAAAATGCGTGTATCTTGATGAGTTAATATAATACAACGCTGTTGTTTAAATTCGGAAAAGTCAATTCTCAGGTCTTCGCACTGAATAGAACAGAACTTTCGATAAAAGTTGCTGTTTAATTCTTCATGAAAATAGTTTGAAAATGTATCACATGAAGAACACAATTTCTTCCATTCGTTTAAATTTAATTGAATTAGGCTTCTTGAATGAGTAGCTATTATTTGAACCACCGGATAAAAATTATTTTCACTATACTTTAAACCACAGCACACTTGCTTGGTTTGTGACTTATTCAATGCTACTACTTTTGATAAATATACAAACTGGTGACTTTCCATTTTCAATACTTGCGTTAGGAGCTACAAGATGAAACTGATTACTAATTGTAACAGAATAGTTCTAATGACTTTAAAAAGGGAAGGGGTATGTATTCTATAGCTATCTATTATTTATAGCATTTGAACGAGGAGAGGGGATATTCTAGACCAATTATTATACAGGTTATTATGTTTATATAATGACAGAGCGCGAAGAACCCTACTATCCTAGGGAAAATTTTGAATTTTGTATCAGCTTCTAGTTATATCCTTGTTATCTGAAAATGTCTTTCCAAGGTTATAATTTAAAGCTATTATGTGGTAAAAACCTAAAAGATGTGCTATCAGAGCGTAGACGTAGGATAATTACGCGGAAGTTGAAAATAAATAATGTACAAGTAGTGTACAAGTTTACCATTGCGAAAATACACATTCAAAAAACCTTAAGTGAGAAAAATCAGTGTAAATTATGTAAATCAGACAAGTCAGGAGTGTACATTAAAAATTGGAAGTTTTCAGCTTTAGTAGATGATGAATCGAGACACTTTGAAAAATCTATTGAAATTCCACAATTATGTATACCATCGGGACTAGGAGAAAACTATTATCAACAGGGATCCTGGAAAGTGAGACATGACCCCCCATCACTACGTAGTTTAACATGTGCTTTTATTTTGACTCATTGTGACAAATTACCAAAAACCATAGATTTGAAACATCTTAGTTTTCTGATGCAATTCAACTCCACTACAAAAATCATTGAGATGAAAAAGTCTTCTACTCTAGATTTTGGGATAGTTGAACACCCAATGGCAGTGAAGGATGTATGGAAAGATAATGTCTGGGGGGTAGGAATTCATTATTTTCCATATTATCCTCCTACGCTATACCATGATGAGGGAAAAATACCATATGATGACCAAAACTAAGATGGTGGTGGGGAGGGGAGGGTAGCTTACAAAAGCTTTACTGTTTTGGGGAAAGAACCTCATTCTCAATCTTCCTTTTTGAGTATAAAGTCCTTTTGAGTTTTGTGTTGTGTTATAAAAAAAACATGGAAAACGGTTGGGAAGACGCTAGTGATGAGTGTTTTTTAAACGCGTATGATGCGTTTGTTTGCGAATCAAGCAATAGTATTAATAATGATAGTTTTGACTATGGAGTGAGTGATAGCCAAATTATGGTTGGTGTGGATGGCTGGACACACAGAGTCCTCGAGGGCCCCTTAGCTACTTCCACCCAAACAAGTCCTGGAGAGAAGTCCTTTACTTCAGCTCTCACGTTAGCCGAAGAATTTATCAGAGAAGATGCAGTTGACGCTCAATCCACAAGTTTAAAGGATTATTTAAAGGAGACAGTCGCAAACATTGTCTTAACAATCAATAACAATTATTCGATGGAACAGAATATCAATATCGGCCCATTTCTCATGGCATATAGTCATCAAGGTAATTATCAAAATTTTGTTGACAATTGCAATATTTTTGAATTTGTAATAAACTTTTTTTTATTTTTCAGGACAAAGCGGACTTTCAGACTTCATCCTGGAGAAGTCATCAGAATTGCTTTATAACATTTTAGAGGCCTTTTTTATTAAAGGAGTCGGTATGTATAATATTTTATGCTGTTTTCCTATTAGACTATATATATTTATTTATGTTGTATTTCTATAATTTCAGATTTGTGTGCATCCCAAGAAATTAATGACTTGGATGCAAAGGAGACGGAGGAGGAGAATTCAGCCACTACATCTACACCAATAGTTACATTGGATGAAGAAGAGGAGCCCTCTGACATTACAGCAGTTCCAGTGATAACTCTGGAAGATGAGTCAAAAGATATTTTTGATTTGTCATTAGAGGATGCTGAAACCAAAGAAAAAAGAGCGACTGCTTTATCTCACGATATGAATAGAATAGTTGAGGAAATCGTCAAAATTCAGAAGGGAAATAAAAAAAGAGGACCGCAAATAACTGCAAATGAACCATGTACCAAAAAAATTAAACTGTTTGGAAAAAATATGTAATAACAATAATAATAATAATAATAATAATAATAATAATAATAATATGTATTTCTTTTTAAATATTACAATAAAAAAAATAAAAAAAAAAAAAAATTGTAAAATTTTTATATATTTTTTGTATATTTTGTAAAACCTTCTTGTATTCGACAAAATTTTTGATAAATCCTCAATAAATTATATACAATTATAAATTTGTTGTTTTTACTTAGATTAAGTTACTTTCTCCTATAAGTATAGTTGTAAGTTAATTTCTATCCATAATTCGAAATGGACCCAAGGTGGAAACATCCATTTACTTCAATCATTTGCGGACCAACAGGATGTGGAAAAACTTTTTTTGTGAAACGTTTTCTCAAAGAGATTCATAAGATTTGTGATATAGAATTCAATAAGATAATATTTTACTACGCCGAATGGCAGCATGGGTACGACGAGTATGATAAATCATTCGTAGAATTTCGGGAAGGTTTACCACAACCCGGGGATTTTGACGATGGTTCAGCAAAATTAGTAGTGGTTGATGATCTGATGAGAGAATCTTCAAATGGTGCTATTGTCGACTTATTTACTAAAGGCAGCCACCATAAAAATTTAAGTGTTATGTTTCTGTCACAAAATTTATTCCACCAAGGAAAAGGCCAGCGAGATATATCTCTGAACACAAACTATATTGTAGTATTTAAAAATCCCCGCGACAGAGCACAGATCTTTCACTTGGCTCGACAGGTATATCCAGAAGACCCCAAGTTTTTACAAGAAGCTTATTTTGATGCTACATCAAAAGCACACGGCTACCTGCTCTTAGATCTTAAACAATCTACTCCCGAAAACTGTCGCTTTAGAACATGTATATTTCCAACGGATCAATATCATTATGTTTATATTCCTAAAAAAGTTAATAGTATAAAATCAGTTAACTCTTCTACTAATGTACCAGTTCTACGTTTATGATGGAAGGAGGAGGATCTTCTCGTAGGAATTCTGCGAGTAAACCTTTCAGCCGTAAAAACGCAGCTCTACTTCAAGCTCTTGTATACGCATCACCCGAACAACGTCGTGCAATACTCCGTCACGCAAACAAAGATTTAATTCGTGTTATATGTGAATGTTGTTTAAACATTTTACACGGAAACATTCCTCTGAAGGATTCTGAAAAAAAATTACTTTATAAATATAAGACTATTTTACGAAAGTTAAGTAGTAAAGATAATAATATTTCGACAAAGAAAAAACTAATTAAACAAAGAGGAGGAGCATTTTTACCAATGTTACTAGGACCATTGCTTGTTAGTTTAATATCTAATCTATTCTAAAATTATGGAACATGCGAAAAAGATGGTGCTTATTCCTTATGAGGATATTGATAAAGTGAAATCTGTACCAAAAAATTTTGAACAAGTGTTAACTTCTCTTAGTAATAATTATTTGCCAACGTCTCAAACTCCAGGGGATCCAGAGACTCGTCTTGATGCGGAATTAACTAAAATTTTGAACGAAACTTCGCTAGACATTAACACTCATGATAAAGTAAAACAATATTCTGAATTATTAAGACGTTATTTATTCTTCAAGAATAAACATCACGAGGATAATTCTACGGTTGAGAAAATTGAAAATAATGAAGTTATTCCTGACACTACTGATTTTTCTGTCATTAATGGAGCTCAAGAAATTAGTAGTATAGCGATAAATAATAGTATTGCTGAACAAAATAAATCGTATAAAGTTTCTGACATAGTAAATGGTGTCCCAAAAACCTATCAAACAGCAGCGGAAAATATTCTGCGTCATATTGAGTCTGTAGATAGTGGTAAACGGTTAAAGTGGGATGATAAAGGAAGTGTGACTTTGGATGACCGTAAAATACCAGGTGCTAATATAGTTGACCTTATAAATGATGCTGTACGTCATAGAAAAACTGTAAAGGCTACAGGTAGAAATTTTTTTGCTTCATTTTTACAAGAAATCAACACTCCAAGAGAATTTGTAGGAAATAGTAGCTTTTGGAGTAAAAGTTTACCAAGTTTAAAAAAATTACCTATTGACACCTCTACTCCTAAGCGTAACATGAGAAGTAATGATTCATTAGGAAATTCACAAAATTTTCTATCCTTCACGAACAATACTCTGCAAAACGGTGGCAATAAAAAACAGTTGTATAAAAATTCATTTAAATGGCTTCGCTTGTAGAGGAAGAAAATCTTGAAAAAGAGTACTACAACCCTTCTAACCCTGTGTCATACTCCGGAGCACGTAATTTAGTGGAAAAATTCAAAAAAAATATACCTGAAGAAAAAATAAATGATTGGCTAGCTACTCAAGATGCTTACACTAGGCATAGACCTACTAGACGTAAATTTCCAAGGTTACATTATAATGTGAACAATATAGATGATGTATGGGAGGCTGATCTTGTAGAAATAAAATCTTTAAAAACTTATAATGATGGTGTTTCATTTATCTTAGTTGTAATAGATGTCCTAAGTAAATATGTATGGGTTGAACCCTTATTAGATAAGTCGGCAAAATCAGTTTTACAAGGTTTTAAAAATATTTTTGACCGTAGTAAAGGTCGTATACCTTTTATGATCCAGAGCGATAAAGGAAAAGAATTTGTAGCAGGTAGTGTACAAGAGTATTTAAAATCAAAAGAAATACATTTTAGAACTGCACGTAACCCTGATGTAAAAGCTGCGGTTGTAGAACGTGTTAATAGAACCCTTAAGGAAAGAATGTGGCGATATTTCACTCATCGCAAAACTTACCGCTACATTGATATTTTACAACAGTTAGTTGAAGCCTATAATCATACGAAGCATAGTTCAATAAGAATGGAACCTGCAGCAGTTACTCTAAGTAATGCTAAAGAGGCTCTGATGAATATACAAAAAAAGTTTCCAAAAGTTAAACCTCGGAAAATACCCTTTAAATACAAGGTGAATGATTATGTACGAATCAGTAAATATAAGTCAACGTTTGAGAAAGGATATGAGGCTGGTTATACAGAAGAAATTTTTCAAATTACTAAAACTAAACTTCGTCAGAATATCCCTACTTATGAATTAAAAGATTTAAATGGAGAAGTGATTGATGGTTTTTTTTATGAACAAGAAATAGTGCAGTGATTAAGGACCTTGAAAAAGAAAGAATTTTTAATTGAGAAAATAATTAAATCCAAGGGAAAGGGTAAAAATAAGCAGTATTTAGTAAAGTGGCAAGGATATCCAGATAAATTCAATTCTTGGATTCTTGCATCAACAATATCAGAATGAATAAAACAGAGTTTCTTATGGTTTTACCAAGTGATAGTAGTATGAATTATTTTCCGGACAACACGGCAGCTCATTACACAACAATGCTACCAGATCACATTAAATTGGAAGGGCGATGGGTAGTAGGACTAAAAGAAATACAGTTCCCTGCAAGTTTTTTTCACATTCAGTCAAAAAAAGAAGGAGGGGTGTATTTAGTTAGCGCTGGCCCTGCCGTCTATGGAGTTCCTGATATATATTCAGATTTTTACTTACCCAGAGGACATTATACAGACCCAAGGAAATTCATCGCAGCTTTGAATAACTTCCCTGATACTGCAGATCATTTTCACTTTAAAATAAATGATTCAGGATTTACCACTGTAAAAAGAATTTGTAAACCTCCGGAATGTAAAGATACCAGTCATCGTCTTTTGTTATCTCCAACTTTATTAGATATTTTAGGTTTTAACCGCTATGACGATAGAACCAATCAAACAGACTTTCTTTTAGGTACAAAAGACAGTGATAGTTATGAATATATAAATGTAAGTGAAAGACCCTTCAGCTTGACAAGAGGGATACCCGATAGATTTTTCATTTATTGCGATATTTGTGCTCCATATGTAACTGGAGACATAAATTCGTCGTTATTAAGAGCAGTAACTTTAGAAACAAGTTTATATTCATACGGAATGACTATCACCAATAATTACGGCTCTCCTAATTATATACCCATTATATCGAATTCTTTTAGAACAATTGAAATAGATATAAGAAATAATAATGGTGATCCTATGCCATTTGAGTACGGACCTTTGAACGTGACACTTCACTTTAAGAGAATTGATTAAAGAATGACTCATTATATTGAGTATTATAATACTCAAGCGGGTGGAGGTTATAAAGAAAAATATAATAGATTTGGCAAAGTTTATGTTGGTTCTTATCAACACGGTCATGGTATAGGTGCTTTTCTGGGAGGACTCTTTCGCAGAGTTGTCCCTTTTCTCGGTAAAGCGGCACGAGCTGTAGGAAAAGAGGCTCTTCATGCAGGTATGAATGTATTGAGTGACGTTACAACAGGGCAAATTCCTTTCAAATAATCATTGGAACACAGACTTACAGAAACAGGGATGCGACTTAAAAGAAAGGCATCAGAAAAATTGGATAATATAATGCGTGGATCGGGGTATAAAAGACAACGAATGCGTAAAATAACTCATAAAGCAAGTAGTCGCGGGAGAGTGCGGAAGCGTACTAGTAGTAAAAAAAAGATTTCTAAGAAAAAGTTAACAAAAAAATAAAACCTCAAAAGCAAAATAAACGCAAAGTGAAAAAATCTAAGAAGCGTGACGTTTATGACATATTTAATTAATACAAAATGGCATTTTACATTCTCACTCAGAGGAGTGTGCAAAATCAGAACTAGATTTATTCACACTACCTCCAACGCAAACAAGTATTGAACAATCGCAATGGACATATTACAACCCTATGGCATCTTTATCGGACGATACTCCGATAGAATTTGTTATACCTGGACACGGTGAAGAATACATTGACTTATCACATACTATGATAAAAATTAAAGCAAAAATTGTACAAAGTGATGGTACAGCTGCTGAAAATGATGTTGTGGGTCCAATAAATAATTTTTTACATTCAATGTTTAATCAAGTAGATGTCTTTTTCAATCAAAAAATGATTTCACCACCTAATAATGCCTACGCTTATAGAGCTTATATTGAATCATGTTTAAATTATGGAGTCGATGCAAAAACTACTCATCTTAAAATGGCATTGTGGAGTATGGATACATTAGGAGAATTTGATAGTGTAGAAAAGGATAAAAATAAGGGTCTAAAAGATAGAATGACATTCACAGCGAATGGAAAAGCGTTTGAAATGATGGGTCATTTACATTGTGATGTTTTTAATCAAGATAAATTTTTACTTAACGGAGTAGAAATGAGAATTCGTTTAGTTCGATCAAAAAATACATTTTGTCTTATGAATGGAAGTAAAAATAACTACATTGTCAAGATTTTGGAAGCTATGTTAATAACGAGAAGAGTGAAAATTAACCCGAGTATTTTAATAGCTCATGCAAGAACATTGGGTCAAACAACTGCAAAGTATCCACTTACTAGAGTTGAAGTAAAATCGTTTGTTTTATCCAAAGGAATACTTGGAAATACTATCGATAATGTGGTATTAGGCCAATTACCTAAAAGAATAATAGTTGGTTTTGTGGACAATAGAGCATACAACGGTTCCAAAACACATAATCCTTTCAATTTTCAAACTTTTTCATTAAACTATCTTTGTTTATACATCGATGGCCAGCAAGTGCTAGGTAGGGCGCTACAGCCGGAATTTGGTAAAGATAATTACTCTGAGGTAGAAGCATATAACACCTTATTTAGTGGAACGGGTGTCCACTTCGGAAATACGGGGTCATGGATCACACGCTTAGATTACCAATATGGAACCACTCTTTATGCTTTTGATTTAACACCAGACCTATCCGCAAATTTGGCTTCTCATTGGAATTTAGTTAAGAACGGAAGTCTCAGACTAGAAGTACGTTTTAGTAAAGCTCTTGAAGTTAATGTAAACTGCATTACATACTTAGAGTTTGATAACATTTTGGAAATTGATTCATCACGTCAGGTTATAGTGGATTATAATTAAAGAGAAAATAGTGTATATAGTTATGGCCGATCATGCGCTGCCTCAATTATTAGACAAAATTATTGCTAGTAATTTTAACTAAAAGTATATAACTAAAAAAGGTTGAAGAAAATAAATCAGTATACTGTGTGCTACCACGCTGTGCAGTCAATTTTATGGACACTCTTCAATTAGTACGACTTTTACCTTATACCGATGCAACCGTTGGAGGAGTCTATCCCGCAGACAAGATCCCATGGATCTGGCCTAAACCGTGTTCAATCATCGCCAATACCGATGATCACACAAAACCGGGAACTCACTGGGTCGCATTCTTCGTTAACAAACATGGAGACGGGATCTACTTCGACAGCTTCGGTCTCCCACCAAGTGATCATAGATTTATTCAACGACTTAGTAGAAACTGTAGAAAATACCGATGGAACAAACAACATCTACAAAATATTGGTTCTAATTATTGTGGTCATTATTGTATTACTGTCTTACATTGGCTTTCTAATAACAACTCCCTATCATCATTTTGTAAATTGTTTAATGGCAACACAGAACAAAACGATAGAATACTCTTAAAAATGTTCAAGAATATTGTTAGAAAAAAGTTTAATAAAAATAAATTAAAGAGACCCTTTAAAAATTTAACTGGTAAAGGTCTAGCATGCAATCAAACAAGTGTTGATTAATATTTGAAAAATGTAATTTAGCAATTAAGAATATTTTTTTGTAAACTTATATATTATCTTTAAAAATAAAAAATTATTATCTTAATAAAAAATTAGCATTATTGAAAAAAATCCTCTTATGCCTCCTAGTCTTTTAATGTATATTATAATTATAGTTAGAAAAATAACTCCTTATTACTAATGAATGAAGAAACAAGCTGCTTTTTTATTTTTTTTTATTTTTTCTTCAAATATTTACAATAATTTTTTTTATTTCTTAAAATATTTACAAAATTTTTTTTTTATTTCATAAAACATTTACAAAAATTTTTTTATTTCTTAAAATATTTACAAAATTTTTTTATTTCATAAAACATTTACAAAAATTTTTTTATTTCTTAAAATATTTACAAAAATTTTTTTATTTCTTAAAATATTTACAAAATTTTTTTTATTTCATAAAGCATTTACAAAAATTTTTTTATTTCTTAAAATATTTACAAAAATTTTTTTATTTCTTAAAATATTTACAAAAATTTTTTTTATTTCTTAAAATATTTACAAAAAATTTATTTAATTCTAATCTTTTTGTAACCATAAGGAAAAGTATCGGCTTCACCTTCCCTACGTCTTTTAGGACCAGTGACTCGTATATTCTTTTTTTCTTTTTTGGTTAATACTTGATGATATTGATCTCTACGTATACCTGAGTATTCTACATCGAACGAGTCAGAATTATTGACTACCAGTGACCGTACGGTGCTGTAATTAATGAAATTTTCGGTAGCACCGTTAATTTTAACGCCCTTCAGTTTACAACACTCAATAGTCTTATCACCATTTTTAACTATGTAAGAATAAAATTTCGGCCCTCCTGACACAAAAGATGTTATATAACTACCTTTTCCATAAGTTTCTAATTCATCCGTCAGGTCACCCAAAAAGTCACCAATAGGTAAATCATTGTTACCGTTACTTACATATATAACAGAGTCGGTATCATAGTATAATACTTTTTCTTGTAGTTTATCTAAGTAACTGTACAACTTAAGGCGAGCTTGTGCAGTTGTAAAAGCAGCAATTACAACATTCGCGCGATCTGATGGTGTATAACACTCAGAATTACTTTGCCAGGAAACAAAAACTGTTTCATCATTTACAGGTAGTAATGATGTTATTTGAACTTCAGGGTTAAAAGCTAAGTCGGCTAATTCATTGTAATCCTTTACTATCGTTTTCTTAGTCATATTTTCCCGTTGTCCAAACTTTCCCCAAAAAGAATTTAGAAACAACTTTGCCAATGATCTTAACCCAGGATTTTTTTCGATTTTTTCAGAGTCTAATTTAATACCTTCGCGTGCCTCGTAAGTTTCAATATATTCCTGACGCGATTTACTATCTACACAATGTGAGGGCCATCCTGAAGCCTCTTGTTTGATTTTTAAAAACGTATTGATGTACTCAACAAAGAGACCTTTATTATTTTCATCCCCTGGAGTATACTGTACAGTATCATATGACCATATTTCGTCTATTTCCTGTATGATATACCCCTTTTCTACTGCTTTACGGAGCTCACATGATACCCATGTACCGTATAATTCTCTCTCTGACTCACATTCGTGATAACATTCCTCTTGGACTAAATTATCACAACATGATTTACAAAGAGGGAAAAATAATTTTCCATGTGCTCTGTAAGGAAGTACAGGATGAAACAAATTTCTAGGTGGGAGAACCCTACATTTGATCAATCCTTCAATGGTTGAAATATTATTATTATTTTTACAAATATTTCTACATTCATCGCCAACGTAAACAGTAGGATGACCAATTGGAAAATACCCCCGCTTTAATACCCATGGGTACAAGGAACATACATCTACATATTTAATTTTTTCATTTCCTACAATGTCATGATAAGTTTTTGCATTTCCTGTGCGACCACCAAAAAATGCATCACGAGGATTAAGAGGATAAATACATATTGCTCTAGATGATGATAAAAAGGCTTGTAATTCGATATTATTTTTTTTTTCCTTATTAAACTCACATTCCCAGATTTCGGTTAGATTATAATTATCGCTCTCTATTTTCCGAGACTGAGTTTGGGTATTTTCATACCTTATATTATGGCTAATGTGTTTTACATTTTTATTTTTAAATACTGATTGGTTACGATCTGATTGAAAACATTTTATACAACCATGCCAAAAGCAACCATGAAATTGGTACGCGAACTTTTGACCGTTTTTATCTTCTCTGTAACCATCAAGTTTAACACCACTGGGTGTTACTACTTCCCTACCCCGTAACGCATGTGTAATTTTTATATTTTGTTTGTGTTCGAGCCAAGTTAACCACTCTATTGCTACTCGAGACTGGTTGTCAGCTAACCTATATCCTGAGCGTGGTAAAATACCAATCTGTTTCTCTTTTAAATAGTTACGCCTGTAAAACAACATACAGGTAGAAGCAATAGTTGTACATTCTGTAAAAGGACAAACATTGCCACACTCAAGAATAAGTTTTCGAAATTTACAACATGCAATTCTTAAAATACTTACATCTAATTTACAATAATGGAGAATTTCCTCCTTAAAATTAAAATTATTATTCGTATTAACTCTTTTCTCATACCATGCGAGAAATTCTTCTTTTTCCGACTTTTTTGGAGGTGTGGTCTTCTCTGACATAGTGTTGAAACCGTAAAACTTTTTATCAGGCATTACTCCGATGTAATCTTGATTTTCGCTGGTGTTGAAAAAATGGGGAAAGTATCCTTTTTGTAATTTATCTTCAAAGCCAAATGATTTTGGTAAAGCTGATAATGGAGCCGAAATGAAATTCAGACTATCAATAAATTTAATTTTTTTATTGTTGAGTTCAATCAAAGTAACACTAGTACCGGTCATTATAGTATCAATATCTCTTATCTGCCTATTGAACAACTCAGTAAGGATAAATTGCGCATCAAAACCTTTAGCATTGTGTGCTATGCAAATTACCTTCTTACAACTCTTGGGTTTACTTATTTCTAAGACATAGTCTACAAATTTATTGACACAGTCTTCACCATGAAAAATTGTTTCACAAACGCCACACTGGTCACATAAAGGACGTTCCTTACCCAACTCAAAGTCATCAGTATCACAACACACATTGCACACCTGCTGAGCGACGCATAAATTTGGTACATGAATGTTCATCTTTTCACTTCCATGAAATTTATCATCTTGACGCGTCTCAAGATCATAGAACACAAATTTTACACACTGTTTAGTTGCTGGAGGTATCTTAACAGGTGTCATAAAACAAAAATGTCCTTCATCACAAAGTTCTTTGCATGTGGAGCACAAAAATTTCCCACAACTGTGTAAAATCTTTTTCGGAAATATAATTTTGTGACAAGTTAAACAAAATTGCTCGTTATCACACACAGTTTGATCTTTACCTTCATACGACCCTATGATTAAATGATTATCATAACAACGCTGTCCGTAAAAAAAGCGGTTACACTTGCCACATGTTATTTTACGCAGGGTTGTATCACAAACACCTCTTGCATAGCATTTGGTACAAGAGTATGGGCAGTTTTTGTGACTGTACTGATTTTTATACTTCACTAAACATGGTTCACAATAATGTCTAGCAGATTGTAAACCTTTAACTGCGTATATATACTCAAAATGCTTTACCTGTGGGTAGTAAAGGATTCTTAGCGTAACCCCTACACTTCCATAGACTTCAACTACTTGTTCAGTTCCATTAAAAAGTATTGGATATCGTTTTGCACTATTATCTTTTTCAACACTATACACTATGATAGCCATTCCCTGGTATCTCAAATAATTTTGGAAAGATTTTATTTCCTCGAGCCCACATCCTTCTTTAGGGACCGCTACACCAGCCAAATTTGATAATTCTATTGCGCGAGATTTTTGTTGTTGACGTCTATAATCACGTATAATTTCCCAGTCCTCCAACAGTGGGCCTGTTGATGCTTTTTTGAGTAATTTCTTTTGACCCGCTATCGCCGTTACCAGTGCTCTAGGTAAGCAATATTCATCTGTGTTACACAACTTCATTACACCTTTTGGCCTTATTAAATCAACAGCAGGGGTCCACATTCTGCCTCCAAGACCGTCAATGATATATAGCTTGATACGGAACGTATTTGTTACGTTGAATCCGCCTGCACTTTGACTAATTTGTGAAACCAAGTTCCATAGATCCTCGAACGTGTATCCATCAATTTGACGTAATCTTTGATACGCAGGCATATTCTCTATACCTTCAAAACTGAAGCTCATCGTGAAGCGGTTATGCCCATATCTCCCCACACCAATGATGCAGTCGTATAATTCTCTAAAGGCCTTCATAGTCCAAGTAATAGGGTTTTGACCCGCGGGTGGGTCTGCAATGCGAAATTCCATATCGAAATTATCCATTAAAAATCGAGGGAGTCGCTGCCTTCCATAATTGAGTTGAATTAGCGCACGGGGTTGTTCTCCTTGATCCATATTAACAGCTTCATTAATATTATCCACCACATTTTCCTCAATATTATTTTCTACTTCTGCGTCAGGCTCATTTCCCCCACCAACTTGAATGTTACCTATAAAATAGAATCATTATTAAATAAAATGTTAAAATAATTATAATAATATCTTTATATCATCAAACCTAC
Organism: Cotesia glomerata; assembly: GCF_020080835.1. NCBI lineage: Eukaryota > Metazoa > Arthropoda > Insecta > Hymenoptera > Braconidae > Cotesia > Cotesia glomerata. The sequence goes on along the minus strand of NC_058158.1, from coordinate 21,409,290 downwards.
CTTCATAGAAATTTTGTCGAATTTCATCGTCTTGCAGTGCCAAAAAAGGGTCGTTATTTAAAACGGGTAAATTTTCAGGCAAAACATTTTCACCAAACCATTGCTCTTCAAAAGAGTCATCTAAACCGCTAGGGTCCATCGTAGTCAGATGTTAAAAATTGAATGTACTCTCAAGAAATAAATCCACAAATAAAAGTTAAAATTTTTTCTAATTTCGAGAAACATTCACATGTTTTCCTTTATACCCATCCTAACTTCCACATTTTCCCAATTATCTCAAGAAAACACCAAGACCCCCCCCGAACAGGTCCCAACCTACATCTTTATATTTTAAAACCCCTAATTAATACTCACGACAGCTGTCAACCAAAAGACCCAGACACCCGCTCAGATTACCCCCGCCGAGGGGCGAGGAAAAGGTCTGGCGCCAGTGGCCGCGGAGTGGGGGTTTGTTGTGTCTCGCGGAGAGCGCCCCATACTACTCTCTAGGAATTAATTGAAATAGAAATTCCACGCATAAAATTTTGGGACTTTTTTTGTCTTAGACATAAATTTTTCAGGTCGTTTACATCTTAAAAAAATTATTTCCTTAATTGTCCATCAATTCGGGGGTTGCCTACATAAAAAAACAATAAATTCATTAATTGCCCTTCGACAATTAGAGTAAGAAAGAAAGGTTCAATAAAGGTCTAGATATTTAATTGCGATTGATATTCCGGGCGGATTATTTCGTGACTTTCCCTTGATTTGACATCGATTTTGGGGGGTTGACTTAACCTTATAAAAAATAATTCATTAATCATCAATGACATTGGTAGGTAGGAAAAAAATTCAAAGTAGGCCTAGAGAGAATCAATTGCGATAGAAATTCCGGGTGTCGAACTCTGGGTCTTTTTTTCATTTCCCATTAATCCTGGTAGTTAATAGAGCTTTGAATCGATCCTGAAAGTCTACAAAATCTTGAGAAAATTATTTATTTGTTAGACAGTAAAAGATATGCACAATTCTATTTGTTATCAGAATTATATTAACAAAATCTCAACTTCTTATTATAACAATCAATTTTATAACAACAAAATTTATTAATTAAATATTATTTAAACATAGATTAACAGATTAATAATATAATAGACATTATTGACGAGCCTTCACTGATAAAAAATTTCACTTGACTCAAGAGCAAAAATCTTGAACCAAGAACATCGATTCAAAGAAAATGAATTTCTAGAGCCAAGAGGAAAAATTCTTGAGTGAAGATATAATTCTTGGTTCAAGAAAATATATCTTGACTCAAGAATTTTTCCTCTTGGTACAAGAAATTCATTTTCTTCATTTTAGTGTTCTTAGTTCAAGATTCTTGCTCTTGAGTCAATTTAAACTTTTTATCAGAGTATTGAAAAAACAATTTTAATAATACTTGTTTTTAAATAATTGAAATCATTAACAGAATACATTTTTCTGTCATTGTACTATGCACTCTTAACATTTTGAAAAATTCTTTTTTTTTCTCATTGAATACGGTTCATTCGCTATCATGTATTTCAAGGAAGCACAATATTCAAACGTACTGCGGAAGTAAAGTGGTGGTTTCGTAGATTCTGTCAATTTTTCGAAATTCAAATCTTCAAACTTGTCGTTTGAATTTTCAAAAAATACTTTACGGTATTTGACTGTTGAGGATTTTTCTCGTTCTAATTTTTTATTGCACCAAAGTAATTTAGAAATTCCTATCCTTGCGTTTGTCATGTTACTCTCGTCAAATGGACAGTAAGAACTGGTAACAATGCAGTGACCCCAGGTTATGACATGCACTCCACAATTGTCCCAGGTCATCTCAGGATTTACGTTTTGCAACGATATATCTTCTGGTCTTACGATTTCCCAATTTTTATTACCAGTACCTAAATCTTCGTTCCAGAATTTCTGAACTAGTTTACTATAACCTTCAATCAAATTTACTGGTATTGGTCTCTAGTTCCCTAAAGAGTCAATGGAGAGAAATATTTTGTGCTCTCGAACAGTAATTAATAACGTCCAGTGGTTGTCGTAGTGAATTGGCGAAATCCAAACTCCGTAAGACTCCATCTTTACACTTTTGGCCCAGTTCTTAAAACCGCATCGTAATGTACCATGATCAATAAATTCGGAGGAAAAAAAAGTTTCCAAAACCAGCACTCTGAAACCTCTCAATCGTCCCATGTCTTCTAATAATTTAAATGTTGCGTTAATTATATTATCATCAAGTCTTTCATTTAACATTAACGTTTCAAAGTTTCGCGCGGTCAAATTAATTCCATACATTATTTTATTATTTTGAAGAAAATTCTTTGGATATTTTAAGTTTCTCGCAAAAAGGTCTTTGAAAGTCTCTGTTTTTTCTTCCTCTGGATAGTTAATTTTCACTTGAGCAGTATTGTTTCTTGTTTCATTATAATTGTTTTCAGTTTCTTCTGTATTAGTTTTCTCATCTAAGACTGCGCTTTCTTCCATTTCACTGTCAATAGCTTCGGTTTTAAGTTTTTTATTATTATTTTTTATATCACAAGATAACCTCTTAAATTTTTTTTGTGTAAAGTAAGTTCCACCTTTTTTACGTTCCCATCCTTCACTTTCAAAAAACCAATCATCTTCATAGTTATCACAATCTTCTGTCATCATTCTTTTCTTTTTCTTCTCGATGTTTTGTCGTTGCCTCTCTGTCAATAGTGTGTGTTGTCTTTCATTCAGCTTACCTTCGATTACCTCTTCCATTTTTTCAATGAATCTTGGCAGCAAAATTTGTTTTTCTTTTTCAAAAATATAATTCTTGACGTCATTAAAAAATGTTTCAGCTGTCGCATTATTATATCTTGCGAAATTTACATTTTTATGTTTCAATAAACATAAGATTATACCTGACCAGAGAGAAAAAAAGTGGTAGCAAATGTTCCATAACGTAATCGACTAGAAACTCAGTAGAAAAATGTGGGTTTTACAAAGTTCCTTTAGATGTAACATCTAATTTTTGAATTAGGATCCAAATCGAATTGAATATCATAAAAACCGGTGATCCATGGCGCAATTTCGTTTCTGTTTCTTTACTTATCTCATCTGGTATTGTTTCTTCTTCTTCTTTTTCTTTTTCTTCGTTTTCTTTATCGTCTGATGATTCATTTTTAACTTCCCGCTAAAAATCTCAGATTTTCAAAAATCGGGAAGTTATTGTTTTCACCCCGTTTTGCAAAAATCGAGTTTTCATCAGATCTCGACGTTTGAAGGTCACAGGAAGCTTCCCTGACTATCCCCGCGAGGTTGTCACTATGTCTGTATGTGTGTGTGTGTGTGTGTGTGTGTGTGTGTGTGTGTGTGTGTGTGTGTGTGTTTTTTTTTTTTTTTTTAATCTTAGGGGGGGGAATCCTTCTTACGGATTCCAGGCATAGCTGTTCGGCCTGGATATGTGGCGACTCGACGCAGCGTCATACTAAAACTCGACGCTAACGCCCCTACCCACTAAACCCTAAACCCCTTTTCTTCTTTCCTCTAATCCCTCATGGAAACCGCCGTCAGGCATTACTTCGTGAGGGGAGGATCTAGCTACTGCTATTCCTTCTGGTGGCTAAGGTGTTATTTTTCCTTCCTTCTAGTTTCTGTCATTTGCCCTTTTTCTTTCAATGGAACGCAGCTCTGTAAGCACTTCGGTAGTAAACGTGCTTGTGGCGTTCCAGGCAGCTTCGGATGACAGCAGTTCTTCTACTATTGACTCTGGTGTGATTTTCTTGTTCAGGATCTTCTCTAACTCATCACGCTGTGGGTTAAAACGAGGGCACTCAAAGAAAACGTGCTCCGCATTTTCAGCAACTCTTGGGCAAGACGGACACTCTGGGCAATCATCGTGCTTAAAGCGATAAAGGTACTCCCGGAAACAGCCGTGTCCTGACAACATCTGGGTCAGATAGTAGTTGGCCTCGCCGTGATTCCGGTTAAGCCAAACGTCAATCCTTGGTATGAGACGGTGTGTCCATCTCCCTGTTGTCGCGGCGTCCCACTGCGATTGCCATCGCGCGATGCTGTTCTGCCGTTCTTTAGCTCTGAGTTCCTCGGCACTTTGTGCAGTTGTCCTCTTTCGTTGGTAAAGGTTACGCCTTTCCTCAGCTAGGACTCTGAGCGGCAAAGTTCCGGAAATGACACACACTGCTTCCTCTGATATTGTTCGAAAGGCGCTGGCTACTCTTAGCGCGCTCAGTCGGTAAACTGGACATGCTTTCCTCCATGATTCTTGGATCTCAAGTGCGTCGGCCCAAATGGATATACCATATGTGAGGACCGATGTAACTACTGATGATAGCAATGACCTCCTTGTCTGCTTCGGGCCACCGATGTTGGGCATCAATCGTACTAGGTTGGCTACTACTGCTGATGCTTTGGTGGTCACGTGTTCAACTTGTTGTTTAAAGTTAAGTCGGGCATCGAGCATCACTCCCAGATATCGAATGAATGGTTGGGATGTGATTTCTTGGTCTCCGACGTTTAGGTTGATCGTTTCCACCACTTTTCTGCTAGTGATAAGTACAGCCTCGGTCTTCTGTTTAGCCAGTTGTAAATTTACTGTGTCCATCCACTGGTTAATTCGCTCAAAGGTGATAGCGAACATATGTTTTATCTCATCAAGATGCTTGGCGACTATTACTACGGCTACGTCGTCCGCGTACGCTACCAGTTTGACGTTTCTTGGTAGTTTCAGTCTCAGCAATCCGTTGTACATGACATTCCAGAGAAGTGGACCGAGAACAGAACCCTGCGGTACACCTCCAGTAACATCATACTCCTTTGGACCATTCTTCGTGTCATATCTCAGGACTCTATCTGTGAAGTAGCTAGCGACTATCCTTCGTAGGTATCCTGATACGTTCATCTCTTGAAGGGCTTGCATGATGCAATCCCAGTTGGCGGAGTTAAAGGCATTTTTTATGTCTAAAGTTGCCACCAGGCAATATTTCTTCGTTCCTCCCTTCCATCTGGTACCGGCGATTGCGTCTTTGGCTATACCGACAACCAGGTTGATCGCGTCCAGGGTTGATCGTCCTTTCCGAAATCCGTACTGATTGTCTGCCAAGAGTGGATCGACAACTGCTTCTATCCTTTGGTGGATTATACGTTCTAGTATCTTACCGGCTGTATCCAGCATGCAGAGTGGACGATAAGATGACGGTTCTTCCGGTGGCTTTTTCCCTTTAGGAAGTAGTACCAGCCGTTGTTGTTTCCACTTCCGAGGAAAAATCCCTTCCTTCAAGCAGATGTTGTAGACGTCGAGGAATAACGCTGGCGCTGCTTTAATAGATGTTTTCAAGGCAATATTAGGGATTCCGTCCAATCCCGGTGCTTTATTATTCCCGACGCGGTTACAAGCTTCCATCAGTTCTTCTTTCGTGACAGGTGGAATATCATTCAGTTCGTCCTGTGTCAACAGATAGTTGAAAACGCGCTGTCGTGGAAACAGCGCAGTCACGATCTTCTGTAAGAGTTGAGGACACGTAAGAGACGGCATTGGCTGATATTTCAGGTGTGCCATGACTACCTTGTAAGGTCTACCCCACAAGTCTTTGTCCACCTCGTTGATTAGCTCTTTCCAGCAGTTCTTCTTGCTATCCTTGATGGCTTTGTTTAAATATCGACGAGCTTTCTTGTATTCTGCGACTAGTTCCGCTGAGTCAGGCCGCCGATAACCACGCTGAGATATTCTTCTTTTCTTGAGACACTCTTTCCGTAGGAAGCTGATGTGTTCGTTCCACCAGTGCACCAAAGGTCTTTGGTTCATGCCCCGTTTACGGGGCATGCAGGTGTCGCAAGCCTGGGTCACTCTCTTCATCAAGTCCTTGGTCATTTCTTCTGCAGATCCAGTAGTAAGCGGTTCACTATTTAGGGCAGCTACTAGAGCACCTGGGTCAAAGGATTTCACCTTCCACCCAACGATGTCAAGTTTCTTAGCCGGTCTTCTAGGATTCTGGTCCTTTGATACTTCCCAGAGAATCGCATTGTGATCGCTGGCCGTGTAGATCTCCATCACCTTCCAGTCGTAGTTTCCTCTGATGAGGCTGCTGCTGACAAAAGTAAGATCCACAATAGAACTTGCGTCTCCTTTAGTGTACGTCGGCGCATCGCCGCTGTTTAACAATACTACATCTAACGTAGAAAAAGCTTCCAGTAGTTCTTTACCTCGAGCGTTGGTGTGTTTGCTGCCCCATTCCACTGCCCAGGCGTTGAAGTCTCCAGCTATTGCCACTGGGTAGTACTGCTTCGCGTCCTCCGTCAGTCGATCCAGAAAGTCCATGAATTCAACAATAGTGAGGCTAGGTGGTGTGTAGCAGCTGTAAAAGCGGATGCCATCTACCGATGCTGCTACAAAGCCGGCGCTGCCATTGTTAACGACACTCTAGAAGGGGAGCTTGCGACAGGACCATATGACAGCTTTTTTGGTGCAGTCAGTTTCCCATGGTTGGCCGCCGAGGTGTTTATACGGTTCCGATATAAGCACAAGGTCAAGCTTCTGTTCACGTACTGTCTGCATGAGCAAATCATGTGCCGCTTCACAGTGATTGATGTTTAGCTGCAGTATTCTCATTTTCGTTTATCAGTTATCTTCTTGAGTGCCTCTTGGTATACTGGGCATCTGCTTGTGCCGGCATGATGGGCGTTATTCTCTGTACCGGATTGATCCGCACACAGTGCGCATTTAGCAGGCTTATTACATTCGGCGATTTTGTGTCCCTCTTCTCCACATTTAATGCAAAGTTTGGAGCGGTCGACTTTACTTGTGCACTGAACCGCACGGTGTCCAAAATGCCAGCATTTATAACATCGGACTGGTCTTAGTACTGTTCTAATACGACAATTGGTCCAGCCGATCCTAATCTTACCGTGTTCTCCTACCACTTTCTGCGCTACCGTTGCTGCCAGAGTCACCGACGCAATTTGTGTTCTGCTACGTAAGACCTTACGAATTTTAATGGCCTCTACTGTTATACCACAATCGTTTCCAGCTGCCTCTTGTAAAGCTGTTAGAATGTCATCTTTAGTTGTAGTATCGTCAATATCGCGAATTTCCAGGTCTTCTTCAGGTCCTGTACTAATGACATTTGCGTCCTCCTTAAGTATTCCCGCGATAGTCTTCTGCAGGTCTTTACCTCTATCACTACTGCCTTTCGACAGCGTGATGAGAATGTTCCCTGTCGCGGTCCTGCGTATCTTCTCGACTGTGTTGCGGACCTGATCTGGGCGAACGTCCGCCTTGATCCGTGTAAGTATTTCAGAATACTTATCTTTGTTCACTGGACGGATAATAAGTGCCTCCGGTCTCGTTGCTGTTCTTCTTGGCTTCTGGTTCGGCTTCGGTGGAGGCACCAGAGGTTTTTCTGGGAGCAGTTTCTTGCGCTCCTTCTTCTTGTCCTTTCTGGACTGCACCTTTTCCCAGCCTGGCTTCTTGTTCTGTTCACAAGAGTTTTGTGGAAGATCCTTAACCACTTCCTGCTTCTTGATGGGATGACCAGGTCCAACGTCTTTCAGCTTCTTGGGAGTATGAAAAGCTCCGCCTTCGGGAGAACGAATTTTTCTTTTCAACTTCCTCAGGATGCGGCCGTCTTGGTCAAAGGATTCAGTCTCTGCCGTTGTGATAGTTTTACTTTCTTCTTCAGCGACTGATTCTCCGTCACCTTCGGCTCCAGTGTCCATCGCTTCTTCAACAACCACTTGACTGTTTCTCTCCGATGTAGCACAAGGGGTGCGGTGTAATGATGAGCGCCATTCTTCGTCTAGTTTCTTGAATCTTCCAAGAGCATTGACTACACCGGTTGTCTTGGTCTTTATCTCCTTGTGGATATTGACCTTAGTTTGGACAAACTCTTGCAGCTCAATGGTCAGCTTCTCAAGGCGCTCCAACGCTTGCGTTCTCTTCATGTCAGCGCTTGCTTCAATCGCTGCTTGTTGAGCATGAAGCCCGTTTCTATTCATGTTTGTTTCCTGTAACGTACTCATACTTTTTTGATTTACCAGCGCATCGTACGGAGTGGAGCGGGTTGCCATAACTAGGAACGGGTGTACCCTCGGAGATAGTACTCCTACCCCAGTTCCCTGAGGCCTAGCCGACACTTAGCCAGTCCCGGAATACACGGACGGACTAGACTCGCTCGGAGCGGTGAAGATTCCGATCTCTAACACTCACTGCGTACTTCCTGATCAAGGCCCGAAGTGGCTGGCTCCTGATCCACTGCTGCAACTTTCACCTCGGCAGAGCAAGCTCACATCAGCCGTGGCCTGCATCGTCGGAAACTACGATACAGGTTCCGGACACTCCCAGTGAGTTACAGCAGGAACCAATCGTCTTGCTAGGTCAGTTAGTGTGACCAACCCATTAAAGGGGAGTTTTGTCCACGGGAGCTTATTTTGTTTGGTTATTTTGCTTGGCTCCTACCCGCTGTACCTCATCAACTCAGAGATTAAGTGTCATCCAAGGACAGCGAGCGTTCTCCCATCCGCTCGGGGAGACGCGCCCGGTAGCAGTATCTCTTCTGCCCCGAGTGTGTGTGTGTGTGTGTGTGTGTGTGTGTGTGTGTGTGTGTGTGTAAGTATGTGAATCACTTATAACTTTTGAACGGTTGAACCGATTTCATCGCGGTTGGTGCCATTCGAAAGGGCTTCGCCGAACTTAGATTTCCTGAGAATTTGAATCGATTCGGACCGATAGATTTTGAGAAATTTTGAAAAATCTCAAAAAAAATTAGAAAAAAATCATTTTTGAAAGTGGTTTTTTTAAAATATCTTTTAAACGGCTCGATCGATCAATTTCAAAAACTAATCAGCTCTTAACGTCAAAAAACCACGCCGATCGGCGCTAATCCGGTCAAAATCGGTTGATTCGTTCGAGAGATAGCGTGAACGAAATAAAACCGAAAAAAACCGAAAAAACTGTTTTTTTCACATAACTTCGTCATTTCTTCTCGGATCGTTTTTGATGATATAGAATAATTTCAGAGGTTAAAAAACCGCGTCGATTGCCGCCAAAAACGTGGAAATCGGTTGATTAGTTCGAGAGATATCCTCGACGAAATATTTGGAAATAAGGATTTTTTCAACATAACTTCGACATTTTTTGGAATAACTTTCAAACAGCTCTACCGATCGATTCCCAAAACTAATCAGCTCTTAACATCATAAAACCACGTCGATTGCCACCAAGCTGGTCAAAATCGGTTGATTCGTTCGAGAGATATCGTGAACGAAAGAAAACCGAAAAAAGTGTTTTTTCAGAGTTACTCCGAAATTTCTAGTTTGACCAATTGAAACTTAGAAATTATTCATAAGGCTTAGAAACTACGTAGAATGCCGCCAACCGCGTAAAAATCGGTTCATTCATTCAAAAGTTATTGCGGTATGAACATTCAAAAAATAGTGTTCCATGAAACTTCTATCAGACTTTTGAGCTCAAAGAGCTCAAAAGCATAGAAAAGGTATCTTTTTGAGCTCGGAGAGCTTAAAACAACACACAGATTGTACTTTTGAGCTCGAAGAGCTCAAAAAAGCGGCCAGGTATTAACGGAATTAGCGGGAAGTTGCAGGGATGGCTTTTAGGGTCAACCGTTTTCCTAATTTTCTTCATTGTCATCATCGTCATCATCAACTTCATCTCGTTTTTCGGTTTTTGTAACTTCATAAGCCGGTAAAATTTTCTTCACATACATATCAAGATTTTCATCAGACCATTCTTTTCCAAACACTATACATCCATCGTTGAAAATCGTTTTGGCTTCCTCAATAGATGTACAGTGTACTAATTGCGAGATCCAATGCAACGCAAGTTTTTTTGTTGCTTTTGACATCGAACACTCTTTTAATTTTCTTCTTACAGTGTTCAAAAAATGAGTAGAACATATATGAACTACTGTAAAAGAAATGTCTGTAGTCTTTTCATTTACTGCGATGTCGTGAATTATTTCCAGATATTTTTTCAAAGTAAAACGATTGAAACCCATGATAATTGCCTGGATACCAGCCAAACAGAAGTCAGATTCTACTTTATCGACTATTAGTTTTTTCTTCGTAAAGCGACTCAAAGTATCCATAACGGTAGAAAGAAAAATCGTTTGATAGTGAGCATCATGAACAGTAGAAATGAATTCTGCTACCGGGCAGGGCCCATATTCATTATGTTTTCCCGGTAATGATAGTACGTAGTACAATATTCGCTTAGAAACATTTTTAATTGGGGCAATAAGACTACCGGTTGCATCTAAATTCAGAAAAACCGTGTACTTTTGAGATATGAGGTGTTCAATTTGTCGGACCGTTTATAAAATGATGTAAAAAGGTTTTGAACTAATATTTTGTATATATCTGGGATATTTGTAATGGGGCCACGAAATTTTGAATTTTTCATCTAATTTTCGGACGTAACTTATTAAATCTTTATCAAGGTCGTTTGCCGCTCGATTTTCACTTGAAATTTTATGAAGGATTGTACTACTCAGGACGTGATTACGATTAACTGCTTGAAGAACTTCTTTATCGGCATTGTTTAACATCCTGAACTTCACCATTCCAGGTTTATTTTGTTGTATCGCTGCAGCAACTTTTACACGTTCTGCTCCATTACAATTTCGTCGATGAATATCGTTTGGGTCATGATCAATCGCTCCTTCTGTTTCAGCATGTATTGTGATATCGACAAAAGGCTCGGTGATTGGAGTGTAGCTGATAAAATCGATTTTTATACACAGACGATTCTTACAAGTAGCATTAGCAATGAAAAACTTATTATTTTTTTTCTTTTTACTGTAACATTTGTTATCTCTAAATGAAAAAACACAAAGCTTAAGCTTGTCGTGTTTTTTAAGTAAATCATTAAAAGAATTAGTCCAGCCTTTATTTAAGCGAATAGTTCCATTCCAATACTTTTTCCAAAAAGATGCTGGAAAAATAATCGTCTCACAAGACTGAGAATCATGACGACAAGTATTAGAACCGGAAGCTAATGATTTGTTAGAACCGTCCTCTTTTTCATCATTCACTAGTGATGGTGAGTCATCGATTGATTGTTTTCAAATATAAGATTTTCATCTTCGATAGAATGGTCCTCTTTCTCATCATTCACTAGTAATAATTCATCGTTTGGTACAGGATCCTTGAAAATCGATGAATTGTTTTGAATCACCGCATTTTCATCTTCAATAGAATGGTCCTCTTTCTCATCATTCGCAAGCAGTGATTCATCGTTTGAGCCAGGATCATTGAAAATCTATGAACTGTTTTGAATTACCGCATTTTTATCTTCAATAGAATCGTCCTCTTTCTCATCATTCGCAAGCAGTGATTCATTGTTTGGGCCAGGATTATTGAAAATCGATAAATTGTTTTGAAGTATTGCATTTATATTTCCAGTAGAATCCTCCTCATTATTATTTGTAATTATTGGTATGTCATCGTTTTGTGAAATATTATTGCTAATCGATAAATCGTTTATCACCGATAAATTATGAATTCCGATATTGTCGGTAGAAATAAGCAAATTCGAATGAATATAACCGTCATCCAATTGAATGTCTAACTCACTTATATCTATTTCATTTAAAGCGTCGTCATCCAAATTACCTACATTATTTTGATCATTGACTAAATCCAAATCAACAGTAGACAAATGACCGATAGAATTACTGATAACATTGAAATTTGAATTTTTGTCAGATTTGGGAATGATATATTGTTTCAATTTTGACTTGACAGAATGATGATGAGATTGAGGAGGATGGAGATTTTGGAGATTTTGAACAACTGCAGGGGTTACTGAAAATTGATGGTAATGTTGGTGTAATTTGTTTCAAAAAAATGTCGGCCAAAAAAATTAACAAATTTTTTATAATGATATCGCGCTTTTAATACTGCATATCACGACTATCTTAATGGAATACAAAAAAAATTCAAACATTTTCTGTTATTTTTAATCGACTGTTTAATGAACAAAATTCAAAAGAAAAAGGAAAAAAAAAATTGAATAATTACTGAAAGAGCGGAAAAGCGGGGATCAGGTTTAGGTCTGGATATCTCAATTAAAACGCGTAAATTATTATCAAAAATAACACTAGGAATTTATTTACATTAAATACACTCAATATTTAATATATTTAATAGCGGATTGTTAAGATAAAAGCGGATTTGTAAATTACAGCGTGGTTTGCAAAAGTGAAGCCGGTTGACACGTGGTTGAACACTTTGCCGGCACTGAAAAAGCGGTGAAATAAATACACTGTTAACACAATTTACCTATAACAAATTAAAGCGAATTATTAGCGGTTAATTTAAGCAGTTTAAATTATAAAATAAGCGAAATGCGGTTTATTAACGAAAAGCGAAAGTAAAGAAAAAGTAATGGCGACTTGATGCAGCGAAAGCGTAGAAGCGAAAGATAATAACAATAGTCCGTCTTCTTCCTCGTTGAGTTGGGGAAGAAGGCTATTGCGCATGTCTAGTGGGAGCGATCAGCCAATAAAGTGGTCGATTCATGACGTGATCGAGAGGCTGATTTTCTATTGGCGGTTCGATTTTTGCGGGAACTAGCGGTGGACAGGTGCGTTTCTTGAATTTGGGTGTCCCCCAGGAGCGAGTTAATCGCTACTGGGCCTTGTTCACCGAACATTCTCCCCCGGGTTGGCGGCTGCGTCGACAAGATCTTCTTCATGCGTTAGCGGCAGGACACAGAGCTTTGTAATTGGACGTACCAGCTCTATGTTAACTGTCTTAACAGTTACTACGCGGATTTGTCCATCTTCACCTGGATGGACAGCAATTACTTTGGCTAATGGCCACTTGGTTGGCGGGAGATCCTCAGTGGTGATCAGTACAACTGAACCCACCTTGATCTGGTTGCGTTGATGATGCCACTTTGAAATGGCCTGGTAGCGGTGGATGCAGTCCTGGTAGTAGCGTTTCCAGAAATGTTGAACCATTTGCTGGACTTGTTCCCAGTGCGAGAGCCGAGCAGGTTGTAAATCTGTCAGCGATGGCTCTGGGATAGCGGTCAGTGACTGTCCGATTAAGAAGTGACCTGGAGTCAGTACAGCCAGGTCAGCAGGATCTTCATTCAGCGGTGTGAGCGGTCTGGAATTCAATATGGCTTCAATTTGAGCCAGTAGCGTTGAATATTGCTCAAGCGTCAACAGCGAGTCTCCGATTGTTCTTCGAAGGTGAAATTTGATAGATTTCACAGCGGCTTCCCATTTTCCTCCAAAATGTGGAGCTCCAGGCGGATTGAATTTCCAGTTCGTGCCATCTTGAGTGATCAAGGTTGATAATTCTCGTAATGTGCGGGATCCTGCAGCGAATAGGCGTTTCAGCTCTTTAACTGCTCCTACAAAATTGGTTCCACAGTCTGAATATAGCGTGTGGCAGATACCTCGGTGACTAGTAAAGCGGCGATGAAAGCGGCAGCGGTGTAGTCAGTTACTAGCTCTAAATGTACAGCTGAACTGAACATGCATACAAAGACTGCAATCCAGCCTTTGTATGTTTTTGCTCCACGTCCTTGAAACGTTTTCAGCGTGATAGGTCCAGCGTAGTCGAGTCCTGTATGCAAGAAGGCTCGAGTTGGATTTACTCGTGCAGCGGGTAGTTGACCCATCAACTGTTGAGCGCGTTCTCCACGGTGTCTCGTGCAGATAACGCAGCGTAAAATAAATGATCTGACTGGAACACGGCCTCCAATGATCCAGACACTCTTGCGTAAGTCAGCACGCGTAAGCTGAGTACCTCCGTGAAGCGTTTTGCGGTGCGAATCATCAATCAAAATTGATGTAAGCGGTGATTGTCGCGGTAGAATCGCTGGATGCCTCTCTTCTGGGTCCAGCAATGCGTTTTTCAAGCGGCCACCGACTCTCAGGACCCCCTGATGGTCGATGAACGGAGTCAGCTTAGTGATGCTGTTATTTTTAGGCAGACCATTACCATCTTGTAGCGTGTGAATCTCTCTAGCGAAGTATTGTCCTTGAGTGAACTTAATCAAGGTCAATTTAGCGCGCTCCAGGTCTGATGGAGTAAGCGGGTAGGCCAGCGAAGATTGTGGAACTCTTTTAAAGCGGTCGATGGCACGATGCCAGATGCTGAGTTTCCGTAGCAGTGGAAACAGCTGCGTGTAATGCGACAGTAATTGTTGGAGCAGGCAATTTTCTGCTTTCCAAGTTACTAGTGTCAGACCTTGGCGTTCTTCTCGATACGTTGCGTTGTCGGTTGGAGGTTCCAGAGTGGGCCAAGAGGATTCTGGTTCATGAAGCCAAGTTGGTCCATGCCACCAGAGAGCGTGTTGTTTCAGTTTTAGCGTAGGTATACCTCTTGAAGCGCAGTCAGCGGGGTTTTGTTTTCCTGGAATAAATTTCCAGGAGACATCTCGAAGCGTTTCTTGGATTTTTCCCACTCTATTGCGGACGAATGTCTTCCAGCGGATTGCTGGACTTTTAATCCATGCGAGAGTCACGGCGGAGTCAGTCCAGAGATTGATCCTGACATTTTCAAGCGACTGAACTTCTTTAACATGAAGTATCAGTTGTGTTAGCAACCATGCGGCAGATAATTCCAAGCGTGGGATTGTCATGGTCTTCAGCGGTGCTACTTGCGTTTTTGAACACAGAAGTGAGACCTTTGTGTTCCCATCAGCGTCAGTGACTCTCAAATAAACAGCGGCAGCCATAGCGTTTTGCGAAGCATCTGAGAACCCGTGCAATTCCATAGTTGCTCCAGGTGCTATATTATTCCAGCGTGGAATGCGGATGGATTCGATGTTTCGAAGATCCTCGCGGTATCCAGTCCATTTGTGAATGAGTGATAGTGACAATTGTTCATCCCATGACACTCTATCTAGCCACAGATTTTGCATCTGTGTTCACCGAACAAAAATTTTAACTGTAAAAAGTTCAATTTACAATTTTACTCCTGTCAAGTCATAACTGCTGCATTTACATTTTTATAAACTTAATTTTCACATTACAAAAACTGTCAACCTGAAAATATCAGTTTTACATTTTTAGAACTTTAAACTTTACATGATGATAAGTATAAATTTAACATTTAAAAAAACTGTCTAATGTACTGGAAAAAACGCCAATTTAACATTTTAAAAAATAGTTAAATTGACATGGAAAAAACATAGATTTAGCATTAGGAAAAGTGTAATTTTTATGTTGAAAAATCGCAAAGCTTACATTAGAAAAGACGGAAGTAGAGGCAAAATAGGATAGTAAAACTGAACGTGAAATCCCAAAAATTTTGTAAATGATTATAATCTCCTAAAAGCTCTAAAATTATTAAAAAACATAGTTTCATGCCATGTTCTATGAATTAAGAGGTAAAAAAAATATTGAGATTGATCTTCGAGCACCTAGTTTTTAGATTCGGTTGTGAAAATTTATGATCAAGTATGGTTCTATAATAAATCTAGAAAAACTACTGAATAAATAATTATTTAAATTTTCACCTATCTTGAAAAAAGTCTATAAGATTAAAAAATTATTTTTTCAATATATTATCGCTATGGAGTTTGTTTTTTATTTTTGTAATTTAATGATCTCTTATTTTACGTAGTTAATGACGTTGTACGATGATTTATAGGCGTAGACTTATCATCGATAAAAGCACAGAAGTCTTCATTGACATTGACAATAAATAATTCGAGAAAAAATTATAATACAGAAAATTCAAGTAAGATTTTAAAAACTGCAAATCACTCTTTAAAAGATAATATAAATTGCTTTTGATGAACATTTTTTTTTTTTTTTTGAGTAACTATGTTCATTAAAAGGAAGAGTTAAATTTTACATATTGACAGATATTTAGATAATTCGATATAACTTTGGATATAATTCATAAACAAAAGATATCGTAGGTAATTTTTAAACCTTTAATTGTCATGGAAAATAATAAAAATTTTAAAGCACTGTAATTTTTGTACCTTCTTGCCACAAATTTTTAAATTTAATTTAAAATTAAATAATTGTCTCAGCAGAGTTTATTTAATTAAGGTCGTAGAGACAAAATTGAGTACTTAAAGAACTGCTTGGTTTTTTGGAACCCACGTAAAATAAATCTTTTTTTTTTCTAATTGTATTAAAGGTAAATATAATAAATTGTGAGCTGTTAAAAAAAAACTATTATATGATGTTAACCTTGCAGGCCATCCCTGAAACTTCACGCTGTACACTAATTTAAAACGCTTGACAAATTTCCAGCTAAGTTTTGAGCTCTTCGAGCTCGAAAATATAACTAGTAGTTGTTAAAAACAATTTTTTTTTTTCAATTTTGAACTGCGATATATCCTAAATTATCCGATTTTTACGTGGTTTGCAGGATTCAACATAAAAACATTTACTTTAGCTATAAAATGATCCAATCAGAAATTCTACAGTTATGTCAAAAAAACTTTTTTTTTTTATTTTAATTTTTGACGATCAAAATTCTCACAAATAAATAAACCGATTTTGATGAAAAAGGTGGCGTTGGACGCAAAGTTCTTTGAGCACTAATAGTTGACTTATTATACCAAAGAATATTTCATTTAAGTTTCCTAATAAAAATCTAAGAAAAAAAAATTTTTTTTTTTAAAAAAAATAGAAAAAAAAAACTTGGTTAAATATACTAGTATACATATATTTTTTGTTGGGATAGTGGAAAATATCGTTGCAATATATTTTTAAACATTCAGGAAGCTTTAATTTTAAATAAAATTTTGGAGGTACCTCATTTTGCCCCGCCCCCCTCTCCCTTCCCTCCTCTAATAGCTATTTTTGCCCGTTTGTTCAAAATTTTGAAATAATTGAAGAAGCAATTTTCATTCCTTCACTTGTTAATGTTTAGTTAATTTATTTTAATTACAATAAATTTTTTTTTCTCTTTTTTTTATTATTTTTACTTTCACTAACAGAGAAATCAGAAAGAAATATTAAAAGAAAAAAAAGATGAACAATGAAATTATTCGCGATTGGATTTTTTTTTTTTTTTTTTGTAAAAGATAATTTTTTTTTTCAACGTCCCTTAACATTAACCATAAAAATTGGAATATAGGTTAATAGAAAATTGTAAAAATTGATTAATTTTATTGGCCACAATGAATATATTGAACATCGATTTTTTACCTTCAGTGGAATTTAAAATCAACTGTGTTATAATTTTTTTATTGTTACATAATCGAGTAAAGAACTTATTCAAATGCGCTTGAATTGTTCGGTCGGTTGAGGAAGGAGGTAATGCTTTTTTGCAGGCCGTAAATAATGGTGAAGATTTGAACCACCGAGATGACTTTAGTAGTTCCTCGATTTTAGCAGTAATATTACAACCAAAATAAATCTCACTGATTGCTTTTGCAATCATCTGATTCGCAAAATGCATCATCGATATCAATAATTGACTAATAAATACATATCAATAAATTAACTTAAATTTATAGAAATTCATAAATTGTTTGTAAAAAAAATTTAAGGAAGTCAGAAAATATAAGCTCACTTTATCAGCAAAATTTACTTACTATCGATACTTATTAAAAAAATTATTATATGTTCATTTATAAAACCAAAGAAACTAAACAAATGAAGATAGTACCATTTAATAAAAATAATAGTATTGTGATCGAACAATAAATTTAAAAAATAATACAACAAAACAAAAGATTTCTCGTTATGAATTAGTTGTAAGTTTTTATTTATTCACGTCAATGTGCCATATTTATGTATTTTGGTCATTCTACGATACTACAAGAAAATTAAATAATTTTCTACCATCAACCCAATAATAGTGAATACTATCTAGATGATTATATAAATCATATAGATTGTAAAATTAACCATATTTATAATAATTGCTACAATCCCGGGTAAAAAAGATTATATATAATTATACATAATTATATATGAAAAAATGGTCCTATATCTAATATATAAAATTCTCGTGTCTCAGTTTTCGTTGCCATAATCCTCCGAAATTATATATAATAATACTAGCTGACCCGGCAAACGTTGTTTTGCCATATAAATAATTTCCTAGTAATTTCTAGTGTAGACAAAAAATAGCTTACTTATTGTAAGTATGTATGTATGTTAGAATGTGTATATTGTATGTATGTAAGAATGTGGTATATGCGTGAAATAAGCATGGAGCGCTGTGAACGATGAGGGAATATAAAAATAACAAAAGGCAAACATTATTTTTAAGTTATTATAATTTATTCCTTAAAATTATATATCATTAATTAAACAATTATTGATTATCGCTTTGTAATTGGTGCATATGTGATTTGAATATTTTCAACAACTCGTTGTGCTCGTTCAAAAGAGCATCTAGCTCGCTGACGATGCGCCTGGCATAAAGTGAATCAAGGTTATTATAATCACAACGTGCATTCACGCGATTGGCAAGTGCGCTTCCGGAATCCTCGCCGCCCATAAAGTAGATTTGTAAGAATTTATGTGGTTCGTTTGGCATTGGCAGCAGTGAGCCCATTTTATGATAAACTTGGCCTCTGATTTTGAATGTAGAATTGAATTGTTGACCATTTGCATTAGTATTTCGAACTATTTCTGTTGCTCCGAACGATGTCATTTGAAAGCATGAATTGAATCTTCGAATTGACTTCAGGAACACGTTAGAATCTGGATCCGTGCCGATAAGTAAGCCGTTCAATGGTTCAGGTGGTGTTTCAATTTCAGGTAGTTGTACTTTTCCTGACGCGCAACACATCCCAGCTGGCTCATTTTTGAATTTCAGAGCATGACAATGCGGACATTCCTTGTCCATAGCACCAATTACCACTTTTGAATGAGCATAATATTCAATATCGGGCTCATACTGGAATGCTAGACGCAGGAATGAATCAGATATAAATGCTCGATGTACCTGTAGTCGTTGTTGGTCATTTGTTCTTCGTCTATTGACTGTGAAACGGCGTGATTGTCGTTGTTCTAATCTTCTGACTTCATTGCGTTCAGCTCGTGTATCTTCTGGCTCTTCTTGATGCAATTGCGCCATTCTGACACGTGCATCAGTATTTTGTTGCTGGATTTGTTCTTCTGTTCTTTCGGATCTGCTATTTCGCAAGTTTCGAGCTTTACTTGTACTGCGGCTCAAATCAGCCCCTTTGCGTTTTCTTGGCATTGCTCACTGTACAAAACATACATAAATAGAATTCATGAAATTATTTAATGATGAAAAATGTTAAAAGTATAATTAGGGCCAGGATTTTTTCCGCAGTTTTGAAATGATTAGTTTTAATTTATGAAATTATAACAAAAATATAAGTTTTATGGAAAAATTTTTCAAACAAAAGTAAAAAATTAAATTTTATGAAAACATTGTCTCTTATAATTTTTTCATACAACCAATATTTCCATTGACATTTCAAAATAAAGATTCATAATGATTGATTTTTTGGAAACTATGAAAATCTTAATTGTTCAATTACATTTTTTTGATAAAATTAAATTAAAATTACATTTTTATAAGATCAACAACATTTTCGATATAAATAAAAAAAAGTATACTTACAACACGAAATCCGTTGTTATTGGAAGCTCGTGTCACGTGTTGAGTACTTTTGAGGGTATAAAATCACTTGATTAATTAATCGTGCAAAATACACTCAAAATTGATAATTTAATTATTATTGATAAAATAGGAATGATTAAAAGTTAATATGAGAGTTACACTGAGATAGCAAAATAATAATTGTCAACGTTACTACTACACTTGATGCATAAACAATAATGATGGCCGACAACTGTGTAGGGAGTGAGAAAGAAAGGAGACCGGCTTCGTTCTCATCCCTACTCCGTGCTGTTTACTGGGTCAGAAGTGACACCTGTAGACATCTGGCGGGGATAACTAATTAAATGACGATTGATCAGTTTTCGACCGGAGAGAAAAAATGATTAAATTACTAAAATGGCTATTAAAAAATAAGGGTTGATCGTAGAAGGGTGAAAATTGAGAATTGTATGTATTTTTGTATGTTGTATCATAAAAAAATAGAAATTAAAAATTTTGTCTAAAAAATAAAAAAAAAAATTTAGGGGTGGACTACCCCTAACATTTAGGGGGATGAAAAATAGACGTTGGCCGATTCTCATAGATACCGGATAAGCACAAAAAATTTCATCAAAATCGGTCAAGCCGTTTCGGAGGAGTATGGCAACGAAAACTGTGACACGAGAATTTTATATATTAGATAGATAGATATGCAATTCTTTGATGACATCACGGG
This sequence comes from Cotesia glomerata, assembly GCF_020080835.1. Classification (NCBI taxonomy): domain Eukaryota; kingdom Metazoa; phylum Arthropoda; class Insecta; order Hymenoptera; family Braconidae; genus Cotesia; species Cotesia glomerata. The sequence continues at coordinate 21,389,036 of NC_058158.1, read as the reverse complement.
ATTTTTATCTGAGTTTCAATGTCAACTTCTCATACTTGGTGACTTCAATGCTCCTGCCTTCTGCAACCGCTACAAGATTTCTGTTTGCGATCATAAATCCAACATTATTAGAAACTGGCAAGAACATTTTGGACTTAATCAGTTTAACTCTATTTTTAATATTAATCACAGATGTCTTGATTTAATCTTTTCGAATATTAATTGCCTTGTGGAAGGATCCTCTTGGCCCTTAGTTGACCCTGATAATCATCATCCTGTTCTTATTATCTCACTCAAACTAAATAATACTCATAATAGTAAAATATTTCCTGCTCCTAAACATGATATTAATTTTAATAAACTTAACACTGATCTTCTCATTAATGAACTAGTTTCAATAGAGTGGAACCGGATCCTTCCACCAGGTGAACCTAATATTCTGTGTGCCTCTTTCTATGAAAAAATTAACTCTATTTTTAGATCATGTAGCCCTACTAGACGACTTAGTAATATAACTACTCGTACTTTTCCTCCCTGGTTCAATTCCAAAATCAAATCTGATCTGAAGCTCAAAGAATCGCACAGATTAAAGTTTAAATGTACTGGGTCTTCCTTTCATTTCCAGCAATTCTTAGAACTGAGAACTTCTATTAAGTCCCAGATTGCTCAGGCTCGGCTAGAATATATTAAATCCTCCGAGCTCAACTTCGACAAGCAGCCCTCTACATTTTGGTCTCTTATGAAAAAGCTTCGATCTGAAAAAAATAACACGCAGTCTATTGTAATCAACAATCAATTAACCACTGATACAAGTCTTATTGCTGATAGCTTTGCTGATTACTTTGGATCTGTCTTTCTTCCGGCTTCAGATCAGTTCAATTCATGTTCATATTTAATGAATCACTTGGGCTCTGTGGAACTCCCCTTGTGTGAGGATGTTTTAAATTCTATCCAAAAGCTTCCTGACAAATGGTCGGCTGGTATTGACGGTATTCCATGCAGTGTGGTTAAATCATATGCCGGCTTGTTAACTGAGCCACTGACAATTATTTTTGGCTGTTGCCTTAAATCTGGTATATTCCCGGACTGCTGGAAAATCGCTAAAATCTATCCTATTCTGAAATCTGGTGATCCGTCAGACATAAAAAATTATAGACCGATTTCCATTTTATGTGCCTTCTCAAAAGTGTTTGAAATTTACCTATACTCAAAACTATTTTCTTATTTTAAACCTTTATTATCTCCGTATCAACATGGGTTCGTCCCTGGTAGATCGATGGTTACTAACCTCTTATGTTTTACACAATTTGTACATGAATCATTTTTAGCTGGTTTGCAAGTTGACACGTTATATACAGACTTCTCCAAGGCGTTTGATAAAGTCAATATCTCGAAGCTTTTGGAATCTCTTGCTGAATTGAATCTTCCTGGAGGCCTCATGTGTCTATTATATTCCTACCTATCTAACAGGAAAAACAGAGTTGTCTTTGGAACTCACTTATCTAAAATTTATCTTTCCATGTCGGGTGTTCCACAGGGCTCAAAACTAGGTCCATTGCTTTTTATTATTTTCCTAAATGCCATTTTAATTTCACTATGTAGTTTTAACTCGGATTGTTTATGTGATGCGTATGCGGATGACACTAAACTCTACTTAGCAATAAAATCCGTCCGTGACTGTTCGAAACTTCAGAGCTTCATCACGTTTTTTGAAAATTTATGTACTGATTATGACTTATTTCTGAATCTCGATAAATGTAAAATTATGTCTTTCTGTAGAAATAAGTGTCCGATACTATTTCATTATGAGATTGATAGTGTTTCTATCAAAAGAGTTATCTGTCACACGGACCTAGGCGTTACATTTGATAATAAACTCACCTTTCAGCCTCACATTAATAAAGTGGTGACTGGCTCTTGGAAGATGTTAGGGTTTGTCACACGTTCTAGTCGTAACTTACATACCACTAAGGCAATGAAAAGTATCTACTATTCACTAATCAGATCTCGTTTAGAGTATGCATCGATTGTATGGTCTCCCATATATGATGTCTACTCTAATAAGATTGATAAAATCCAAAAGAAATTTCTTAAATTCCTCTCGTGGAGGATTGATGGAGTTTATCCTGACCCTGGGTCGGACTACGTTAACCTCTGCCGTAAATTCCGTGTACTTTCCTTGGGAGATCGTCGGCTATGTGCATCAGCCATGTTTGTTGCGCGTTTAGTTCAAGGATATATTGATTGCTCACGGCTTCTTAGTTTAATAATGTTCAAGGTGCCAGTGCTTAGACGTGGTCCACCTTTTCATCTTCCAATAGCCAACACCAACTTTGCCACTTCTGCGCCTACTTATCGTGTGATGGACGCATTTAATAAATTATATAATTCCAATAATAATTTGGATGTCTGGCTAATTCATAATATAAGCACACTATGTTCTACTTTATCTGCGACTAATATGTAATACTGTTGAAGTTATGATTATCAATGTATTCTTGATTCTTTGTATTTGTATTGAACTCTACTATGTCAATAATTTACATTCGAAATTTAAGGAATCATGTTAATGGCTCTGCTGTTGGGTTCAGTGTATGTTATAAATAAATAAATAAATATACAATTATATATAATCATATATAATTATATGTAATTGTATATGATTATTAAAAAATACTGCATCCAATTATATATTATTATACATAATTACATATAATCATATATAATTATATGTAAGTAATATATAATTATATATAAATTTTTTTACCCGGGATACTGTATGTTAACTAGAGAGAATTATTATTATTATCCTAAATAGTTATATTTATAATCCAAATAGTAATAGTTACCATCAGAAATTATAATATTTTTTACTCGAAATAATTGTGCAATTCTTGATGATTTTGTAAATGACGAAAACAAGTGTTGGAACCCTTTGAAATAGACAAGACATTTAGTGGATAGGTTTTCGGAATGATAGAATAATAATTAATTCAGTTATAATAAAACCGTCAGACGAACCATAATGTTACAAGGTTAAAAAAAATAGTAAATGTTGATAATGACCAAATTTTATTTATTACCCAGTAGTTGAATGATTTTTACTTTGATGAGCATACTCAATCATTAAAAATTTTCAACAAAAATATTTGTTTACAATTTAAAAGTAAAATTAAAATAGGGCTAGTACTCCAATGAAGAGTTTATAATATGAATAATGTGAATACTTGTATTTTAATTTTTAACGAATTGTCATTTTCTTATAAAAATTTTATAAATAAAACTTGAGTATGTTTGTCATTATTTTTGTATTAGAAAATTTACAATTTTTCAGCAGTACTTGAAAATTATTGAATTTTCGATCAATTTTATCATATCATTCAATAATATTAATTACCATCCTTGATAGTGAATATTATTATCCTGATAGTAAATATTACCATACTGATAATAACTGTTACTAAAAAAATGGTAACTGTTATTAAAAAAATTAAAACCAAACTATTTTTACACTGAAAAACGTTCCAATCATTTTAGATGATTAGAATTAAAAATTTAGCAAAATAAAAACAACTATTTTATTTTTTCCGTGTAGGTCGTTCTTTTTTACTTAAAATTGCGAACAACATAAACGTTAGAATCTTCATCTAATTTTTAAATATTTTTATAGAAAAAACCCATTCATGCATATTTGCGAGGTGACCAGTAAATTTTTTAATTTTTATCGTTTTTGAAAAAATAGGGGGAGAGACTGTACTTATAAGATGGTGTAATGTTCATGTGTAATATAGAGAGTAAAATCTCTCCCCTGATCTCTATAAAAACAATGGAATAATGATAAATTAACTTGTATTTTTATAGATTTGAGCAAATTAAAATGTATTGATTCATTTAAGGTAGTTTGGTTGTCGCAATCCGAGGTCAAATTAATAGATATTTTTTTTTATCTTTTTTGCAAGTGATCACTCGAAAAATAGCATAAAATATAAAATTATTTCTAATTAGAATTAAATTGAATCAATCCAATTCATAATTATGGTTAAATAATTTTAAAAATATAACTATTAAAATATCAACTGACAAGTACTGGGCTCTCACAAAATAATACCAACTGTTATAGGTTATGTAAGGTCGGTACTTAAAACAGTTGCTCACGGTGTTCATTTATCGTTTAAATTTGCAAATATCACTTCAATATGTTTAATCTGCTATAATTTACGTGAACTATTAATGTATGTTTAATAACAATTTATTTTAATGCAAAAAAACTTTATGATTATATTTCAATTTTAAATTTGCCGCGCACCGAGAAGTCGCCATTTTTCCCCTGATAAAGATGGGGGAGTAAAGTCTCCGACAAACAACAAAGATAGAAACCAATTTTTGATAATAAAAAATTAATGAAATTAAAACTATGTGATAAATTGTTATCAAATTTTGATATAATATGTATGAAACATTGTTCTATCTATTAAAAAGTTTTTTTTATGGGGTCAAGCTGGCCGATTTTTTATAAATCCTCCATTTCCGGAGTTATTGAATAAGGACACTCATAAGAGATCGTGTATTTTTGCAAAACTTTAATTAATTATACCTCTTAAACGGTGTGGTAAAAAAATCTGATTTTTCTTCTATAGATGTATTAAATCATAATCTTTCGAATGAATACAAAAAAATATAGGGTCAAGTTGAAGTCATTTGGCACCCAAACTACCTTAAACAAATATTCATCTCTCCTCTGAATATTTTAGAAATTAATGCGAAGGAAACTCAAATGAAATATTTTTCCTCAGTCTTTTTATAAGACATTAGACAATGTTTGAGAAGTCAATTTTTATGCTTTCATTCTTCATAAGACTTTGATCAATCGATCCGGATGAATAACTAGATAAATCGATTTAAGAATTCACAGGATTATTAAGGGTACGTAGCCAATAAATATTTTTCGAAACATTCGCCCCTCGATCCATATGAGCAAAAATGCACTAAATTAACCAACCCTTTTGATATTCCAATTTTTTTGAAGTTCATAAAGTTGATATTAAGAGTAGAAAAGAAATGCTTTTTTATCAAAAATTATGAACGAATCATACGAAGAATGCATCTCGAGAAAAAATATTTATATATAAATATATGTATTTATATATAAATTGGTTATATATGATTATATATGAAAAATGGCCAAATATAATGATATCTTTCTTAATATATATAAATCTCCTGTCACGATGTTTGTCCGCGATGGACTCCTAAACTACTAAACCGATTTTAAATTAAATTGGCACACCGTGAGCAGTCTGGTCCAACTTAAGAGATAGGATAGCTTAGATCTTTAATTATAGTCGCAATTTTATTTTATTGCAAATTATTTATCTAAAATTAATTGACAGTCACAATTATCTGTTAACTCCAAAAGATTCTAACAGATGTCGATACTTTTCGACTGGATTGAGTAAGTAATCAATCGATGGCACTGCTATGGTAAACCGACAAACGTTTCATATAAGCTACAATTCAATATCATGATTACCACGTGTTATTGAGGCTAAAGTATAAATTGAATTTATTTTGTAGTAAACGAAATACCGTGAAATTCAATTATTTCTACTTTTTTAATTTTTGGTGTTAGCATAGCCAACCATGTGTTACTTAGACCGAAGTGTAAATCAAATTCAAATTATAGTGACGATAATACAGTGAAATTATTCCTGCTTTTTACTTATTTGTGCTTCATTATTCAAAATTCTATAATTATAAAATATATACATGTAAGTATTATCACATAATTATAATAATTAATTAATATATTAATGAGAAAATGGTACAAAGCTCCTCACACTTTTTCAATAATTTTACAAATATTTTTAACTTCCCGCTACGAAAATCGAAGATTTTCAAAAATCGGGAAGTTATTGTTTTCACCCCGTTTTGCAAAAATCGAGTTTTCATCAGATCTCGACGTTTGAAGGTCATAGGAAGCTTCCCTGACTATCCCCGCGAGGTTGTCACGGTGTCTGTCTGTATGTGTGTGTGTGTGTGTGTGTGTGTGTGTGTGTGTGTGTGTGTGTGTGTGTGTGTGTTTTTTTTGTAGGGGGAATCCTTTTTACGGATTCTAGGCATAGCTGTTTGGCCTGGATATGTGGCGACTCGACGCAGCGTCATACTAATTCGACACTAACGCCCCTACCCACTAAACCCTAAACCCCTTTTCCTTCTTTCCTCTAATCCCTCATGGAAACCGCCGTCAGGCATTACTTCGTGAAGGGAGGATCTAGCTACTGCTCTTCCTTCTGGTGGCTAAGGTGTTAACTATCTTCCTTCTATCTTCTGCTATTTGCTCTTTTTCTTTCGGTGGAACGCAAGTCTTTAAGGACTTCTGTTGCAAACGTGTTGGTAGCGTTCCAGGCAGCTTCTGATGACAACATTGCTTCTACTAGTGAATCTGGTTGCATTCTCTGGTTCAGGATCCTCTCCAGTTCTTCACGCTGTGGATCGAAACGAGGACATACAAAGAAGACGTGCTCCGCGTCTTCAGCAGCTCCTGGGCAGGACGGGCACTCCGAAGAGTCATCGTGCTTAAAGCGGTGTAGATACTCTCGAAAACACCCATGTCCCGACAACATCTGCGTAAGATAGTAATTGACCTCACCGTGATTCCGGTTAAGCCAAATGTCGACCCGAGGTATGAGACGGTGCGTCCACCTACCCTTCTCTGCAGCATCCCATTGTAGTTGCCATCGGCCTATGCTCTTTTGCCGTTCTTCAATTCTAAGTTCTTCCGGGCTCAGTGCAGTTGACCTTTTTCGTTGGTAAAGGGCCCGTCTTTCCTCTGCTAGAACTCTAAGAGGTAGGGTTCCAGCAATGACGCACACTGCTTCTTCTGATAGAGTGCGGAAGGCACTAGCTACTCGTAGGGCACTCTGTCGGTATATTGGTCCAGCTTTTCTCCATGATTCTTGGGTTTCCAGTGCATCAGCCCAAATGGATATTCCGTAAGTGAGCACTGATGTGACTACTGATGACAATAGTAGCCTCCTGCTCTGCATTGGGCCTCCGATGTTAGGCATCAGCCGTGCGAGACTAGCCCTCACTACTGACGCTTTGGCACTGACATGTTCCACCTGCTGTTTGAAGTTGAGTCGTGCATCCAGCATCACTCCCAGATAACGGATAAATGGTTGTGATGTGATTTCTCGGTCACCGACATTAATCTTAATTGTTTCAACTTCTTTTCGGCTGGTAATAAGCACTGCTTCGGTCTTCTGCTTGGCCAGTTGTAGGTTCACTGTATCCATCCACTGGTTGATCTTCTCAAAAGTGATGTCAAACAGATGTTGAATCTCGTCGAGGGTGTGTGTGTGTGTGTGTGTGTGTGTGTGTGTGTGTGTGTGTGTGAAAGTATGTGAACCGCTTATAACTTTTGAACGGCTTGACCGATTTCATCGCGGTTGGTGCCATTCGAAAGGGCTTAACCAAACTTAGATTTTGAAATTTATTTGGACCGGTTCAGATCAATAGATTTTGAGAAATCTTCAAAAAACTGAAAAAAAAATTTTTTTCAAATGTGGTTTTTTTGGAATAACTTTTAAACGGCTTGATGGTTCAATTCCAAAAACTAATCAGCTCTTAACCTCAAAAAACCACGTCGATCGCCACCAGTCCGGTCAAAATCGGTTGATTCGTTCGAGAGATATCGTGAACGAAAGAAAACCGAAAAAAGTGTTTTTTCGGAATAACTCCAAAATTCCTAGCGCGATCAATTCAAAATTTAAGATTCTTTGTGAGGCTTGAAAAACTGCGTCGAATTCTTCTAACCGCGTAAAAATCGGTTTATTCATTCAAAAGTTATTGCGGTTTAAAAATTCAAAAAATAGTGTCTTATCAAATCTCTATCAGACTTTTGAGCTCGAAGAGCTTTAAAGCAAAGGAAAGCAATCTCTTTGAGCTTGGAGAGCTCAAAATAACCCATAAATTGTATTTTTGAGCTCGAAGAGCTCGAAAACGTCATTGGTGCAATTTTATGCGCCTAAGTATGGAATTAGCGGGAAGTTGCAGGGATGGCCTTCAGGGTCAACCGTTTTCCTAATTTTTTTTTTCATTGTTTTTATTTAACCTATATTAAAAATTATTTTGCACTTATTATTTCAATGTGCTGTAATAACATGTTTTTCAGTTTTTTTTTTCTAATATTCAAACGATTAAATTAATATTTTCAGTCAAATGCCACCGAAAAAATCTAACCTCAACAACACAAGCACCAGAGAGGCACGACGCAAACGTGTTAAAAGAGCTCATCAGTTGGCAGAACAAATCGAAACAGGAAATACAGCTCAAAGAATCAAGACAGCAGAAGGTCGTGCACAAGAACAGCCTGATACACGTCTGCAACAGAATATTACGGGAACAAGAGCAGCACAAGAACAAAACATAGCTTCAGTACGATTACAGGAAGGACAATTTCAATATATACATGTAAGTATTATCACATAGTTATACAAGTTAATTAATATATCAATGAAAAAATGGTACAAAGCTCCCCACACTTTTTCAATAATTGTATAAAGATTTTTCTTTTATTGTTTTTATTTAAACTCTATTAAAAATTATTTTGCACTTATTATTTCAATTTCAATGTGCTATAATAGCATGTTTTTTAGTTTTTTTTTTCCGATATTTCAACGATTGAATTATTATTTTCAGTAAAATGCCACCGAAAAAATCTAATCTCAACAACGTGAGCAGCAGAGAGGCACGACGCAAACGTGTTGAAAGAGCTCATCAGTTGCCAGAACAAGTCGATACAAGAAATACAGCTTAAAGAATTAGGACAGCAGAAGGTCGTGCACAAGAATCTCATGAACAGTGTAGCGAACGTCTGCAACAGAATATTACGAGAACAAGAGCGGCACGAGAACGAAACATAGCTATAGTACGAGCACAAGAACGACAAAGGCAACGGATCAGCCGCTCATTAATACGTACATCATTCGTTCGTCTTGCTTTTAAATATGCACCAGATATTAACTACTCTGCGAATTCAAAAATTGCTATCGGTGGAATGGATAAAGTATGTCAATATTGTCAGGCGTTGAAATTTCGAAATGAAGCTGCCGGTATGTGCTGCGTAGCAGGAAAAGTCGTGCTGCCACCTCTACCCGCTCCGCCAGAACCTTTATTATCCCTTCTTGCTGGGAATTTAGATGATTCAAAATTATTTTTGCGTAAGATACGCAAATTTAATTCTTGCTTCCAAATGACGTCATTTGGGGCAACTAAAATTTGCGATCTTGCATCCGATGGACGTAATTTTGAAACCACATTCAAAATACAAGGCCAGGTGTACCACAAAATTGGATCATTGATGCCAATGCCTGATGATAATCCGAAATTTCTTCAAATTTATTTTATGGGCAACTGTGAAGAGCGCGTAACTACTCGGTGCCAGTATAATTTCATTGAACAAGTAGAGGAAAGAGCAATTGTGATATTACTGGAAAATTTTTTAGAAGATCAGAATCAACTACTTCAATTAATCAAAAGAGTTTCGCCACGATTGCAAAATGACAACTATTAAATCGTCATAAAAGCCGATAAAGTACCATTAGGTGAACATGCTGGTAGATTCAACGCTCCAACTGTTGATGAGGTTGCTGTTATCATGGTTAGTGATCCAGTTGACAGAAGATCTATGAAAATTACACGGCGAGACAACACTATCAGTACGATTTCGGATCTACACCGTTCATATGATGCACTACAATATCCATTGATATTTTAGCAAGGACAGGATAAATATCACCTTAACATCAAACAGTGTGATCCTAATACCGGTAAATTTGACAACTACCTATTTATTTTCTTACTGTATGTATGAATGTTAATTTCGTATTGTATTTTATTTTTTATTTTTTTAGGTGATTATGGAAATAAAAAAGTGAGCTCAATGAACTACTACGCACACCGAATAATGATTAGACTAAATCAGGACAACTATATCCTTCGATATCGTCAGCTATTCCATCAATACATTGTTGATATGTATGCTAAGGTTGAAAGCGAACGCTTGCGATTCATTCGATTCAACCAGGCTAAATTACGATCGGAAGAATATATTCACTTACGAGATACTATTGCTGGAAACATCGACGGAAATTTAAATCTTAATGACATCGGTAATACTTTCATTTTACCTTCAAGCTACATCGGCAGTCCACGGAAGATGCAGGAGTACATACAAGACGTGATGACTTACGTACGTCATTACGGCCGACCGGATTTATTTATTACATTTACACGTAATCCGAATTGGGAAGAGATACAAACTTTATTATTATCAGGACAACAAGCAATTCATCGTCATGATATAACTGCACGCGTGTTTAAACAAAATTTGAAATCCTTGATTGATTTTATTGTTAAATATTCAATTTTCGGTATCACACGTTGTTGGCTGTATACGATTGAGTGGCAAAAGCGAGGTTTGCCTCATGCCCACATTTTGATTTGGCTTGAAGATAAAATCCGTCCAGAAGAAATTGATCAAATAATTTCAGCCGAAATTCCAGACCCATTAATTGATCCAGAATTATTTGATGTTGTCACTAAACACATGATCCATGGGCCATGCGGTGCTTTTAACATCACGTCACCATGCATGGAAAATGGAAAATGTAAGAAAAATTTCTCAAAGCCGCATACGAATGACACTATCACGGATATTGATCGTTATCCTATATATCGCCGCAGAAATACTGAGAATGGTGGCCACACATTTACAATGCGACTGCCGAATTATCCAAATCAAGCAGAATTTGATAATCAGTGGGTGGTATCATATTCACCATTACTTTCAAAAACTTATAAAACTCATATCAACGTTGAGCTTTACAGTTCTGTAAAATCAATTAAGTACATTTGTAAATACGTAAACAAAGGCAGTGATTTGGCCATATTTGAAGTACAAAATATAAATAAAAATGACGAAATAGCATGATACCAAATGGGCAGATACATTAGCAGCAACGAAGCTATTTGGCATATTCTCAGCTTTCCCATACACGAAAGAGATCCTTCTGTCCAGGATCTAGCAATACATCTTGAAAACGGTCAACGTGTATACTTCACTGAAGAAGATCTTCTCCAATGAGCGTTCGAGTCCCCAAAAACGACACTAACTGAATTTTTTACATTGTGTCAAAGATTTGATATTTTTGGCCGATTCGCAAAGACATTGCTATATGGTGATGTTCCGCGTTATTTCACATGGAACAAATCCAGTAAAAAATGGGAACCACGAAAACAAGGAAAACGACATCCTTCCATTCCAGGCATATTCAAAGCTAAGACATTGGGGCGACTTTACACAGTACATCTAAAGCAACGTGAGTGCTTCTATTTACGTTTGTTATTGGTGAATGTGCTTGGACCAACGTCTTTTGAATTTCTGCGAACAGTTAATGGTCGAGTATTCAATACATACCAAGATGCATGTCGTGAACTGTAATTGCTAGAAGACGATAACCATTGGGACTTAGCGCTTGCTGATGCTGCGTTGACATCAATGCCCAATAACATTCGTCAGCTGTTTGCAATTATTTTGACGACGTGTTATCCATCGCAAGCACAAACTTTATGGGAAAAATATAAAAATTGCATGACAGAAGACATATTGCACCGAATTAGACAAACAGATCAATGCCAAAACATAGATTATACGCCAGAGATGTATAATGAAGCATTGGTGTTGATTGAGGATTTATGTGTTCTAATTTCAAATTTACCACTTAATCATTATGGTATGCCATCACGTAATCGCCCAGCTACTGACTTAGTCAATACTAATTTACAACGAGAACAACAATATGACCATGGAAATTTAGCCACGATTATCACGAACAGTGAGCCATTACTAACAGCAAAACAAAAAATTACTAATAGCAAAACCGGTAAGACATTTTTAATATCGTTGATTCTTGCCAAAATACAGTCGTAACAGAAAATCGCATTGGCAGTTGCATCGTCAGGCATTGCGGCTACTTTACTAGATGGTGGGCGAACGGCACATTCAACATTCAAGCTGCCATTAGATATTCATCATAAACCAGATGCAATGTGTAACATCAAAAAGAATAGTGGAATAGCTGCAGTGTTGCGGAAGAGTTCTATAATAATTTGGAATGAGTGCACAATGGCGCACAAATATTCACTTGAAGCATTGCATAGAACTATGCAGAATTTAAACAGCAATAATAAACTTTTCCGTGGTACTATCTTACTTTGTCTGTTGATTTCCGTCAGACCTTACCGGTTATACCTCGCTCAACTTTCGCGGATGAGATTAATGCATGTTTGAAACAATCATTCTTATGGCGAAGTGTTGAAACACTTCGATTGACCATAAACATGCGGGTATAGTTGCAAAATGATACATCAGCACAAATATTTTCCGAGCAATTACTAGATATTGGGAACGGTAAAATAGAACTGCAACCAAATACGCAATGCATCAAACTGCCAGACAATTTTTGTACTGTTCTTCAAGATAAAAATGAATTGATTCAGAGTATTTTTCCGGGTATACAGAATAATTACTTGAATCATAATTGGCTCAGTCATCAGGCGATTTTGGCAGCCAAAAATGTTGATGTTGACGAAATTAACTTCCAGATACAACAGTTGTTACCAGGCGATCTGATGTCTTTTAAATCAATCGATACTATTGTTGATGAAAATGAAAGTGTAAATTTTCCAACTGAATTTTTGAATTCACTAGATATACCTGGAATGCCACCCCACAATCTTCAATTAAAGATTGGTTTCCCGATTATTCTCCTACGTAATTTGAATTCACCTCAATTATGCAACGGTACACGTTTGATCATCAAAAAGATCACCGGAAACATTCTTGAAGCAACCATTTTAACTGGGAAGTTTAAAGGAAAAGTGGTCCTATTGCCACGTATTCCAATGATACCGTCAGATTCTACCATACCTTTCAAACGGCTACAGTTTCCAATTCGTTTAGCTTTTGCCATGTCAATAAATAAGTCTCAAGGCCAAACAATGTCCATTTGTGGTTTAGATTTGGAAAATCCGTGTTTTTCTCATGGGCAATTATATGTTGCATGTTCACGTGTTGGGAAACCGTCAAATCTATTTGTGTTTGCTAAAGACAGGTTAACCAAAAATATTGTGCACCGATTAGTGCTAAATTAAATTGAAATTGAAAGTATTTATAATTTAAAATAACAAATATTACTGTTAAAGATTTAAGACTATCTGCCTTACCTACCTCATTCATAAGTTTGAATGTCATATGTTATTTACTAACAACGTTGTAACATGCTCATTCGTTACAAAATTAAATGGAAATAATAAATTTAGAAATTAATTCTTTTGTATTGATTTCTGCTTAATATAAACTGTAAGAAAATTTTAATCAATCGTGTTCAACGTCCTTTCCCTTCAAATCCCAATCTCGTAAATTTGTGTACCAACTTCAACATTTCCATCTTGGTTCGTAAATAATTTCATTGTACTAAAGGGTTATAGTCGTAGAAAATCTGTCATGAAGGTCACCATATTTTTTTACAAATACCATCTATGTAAAAAGCATGGTGGTCCCCATGACTGATGTTCTCCTACCGTTCCTCTTAAATTGTATACTACAATGTAATATAACAATAACTTTAGCCACAGCAACGCGTGGCCGGGTCTGCTAGTATAATTATATATAGCTATGTATAATTATATATAACAATATTTAATTATATATTTATAACATCTAATTAATTATTGGGTTAATTTGATGGATCGAGTATTTAATATGGTCCGACGTAATAACCAAATAAAATGCAAAAAAAATTTCTAAATATCAGCAGTCACCCATCCAACTATTAACTCTGCTCAATGCTGCTTAACTTTGGTGATATCCGTGCGTCTTGAAGTTTCTGTCTGCTGTGCTGCTGTCTTAGATAATGATGATTCTATGATCTACATAACTTATCATATGAGTTTATCATAAATATAATATAAAAATTGATTTTATAATATATTTTGATAGTCATAATTCATAATTTATTTATTTTATCGAATCTCATTATAATATAACACTTATTTAAATAATAAAATAAATAATGATTTTACTATTAGGTAGTAGCGGAGCAGACCAAAATATCTCATAGGAAATTTAACAAATTTTGTATTTCAGAATTATTTAAACGCAATTATACACATCATTTAACACTTTTCGTGATTACCAAAAAAAAATTTTTTTTCAAAGAAAAAATTTTTATATATGTTAATTATATATAAGCATAGGGTGTGCCAAAATGTAACTTCCGTGGAGAACCTTTTAAAATTGGAATTTTGAGTTCCGCTTTTAACAGGGGCTGCGCTTGGGCATTTCCTGAGATATTTTGGTGTGAGATGATGTATTTGATTTTCATAGAATTTTTAACAGGAGATTTAATTGGGCACTTCCGGCCAAATTTTGAATTTTCACCGGAAATGCCCAAACTAAGCTTCTGTTAAAAAATTCTATAAAAATCAAATTCATCATCTCACGCCAAAATATCTCAGGAAATACCCAAACGCAGCCCCTGTTAAAAGCGGAACTCAAAATTCCAATTTTAAAAGGTTCTCCACGGGAGTTACATTTTGGCACACTCTAATAAGCATATATAATTATTAGGGTGATTTTTTTTTTTACTTTATTTTTTTTTTTTCGGTCCCATCGTGAATTCTTGTTGGAAATACCCAAAAAAAAATTCCCTGAAAGTTTGAGCTCTTAATATAAATTAACGTCCTCGACCAAGGCATGTGAATATTTCCCATTGAAAATACACAAAAACTTTGCTTTTTAATTTTTGAATTTCTAAAGCTCAGCGGCATTTCATGGGATCACTTTGATCGAAGATGGTTTTTTCTTAGAATTGAACGCTCTACAAAAGTGCCTATTGCCGCAAAGTCGTAACTCACACTGGCGAGGCAGTACGGGCCACTAAACCTGATTTTTTCATAAAATTGGCGTTTTTTCGCATTTATCTCGTAAATATCAAGAGCTACGGAAAAAATGTAAATAACAAACTTATAGAAAATTCAATTTCCAACAAAAAAAGTCCTAAAAAGTCCTATATTAAGCCTTGAATATATTTTTTCGTGAAATTTTGGCCGATCATTGATTTAAACTTATTAATATCTTGTTTACTTTCTCTGTTTTTTATATTTTTTCTTCAATATATTTTTTTAAGGCTAGAAAAACAGGATATGATAAGTATCATATATTATAAAAGCTTATATCTTAAGAATCTTTAATAAATAATGGATTTACGAGTTTCTGCATAAAACTTATGAATTCAATTACACTTAAATAATTTATATATTATTAAAAGTTTATTAAATTATAATAGTTCGAATTATATTAACAACAATAAGTATTTAATAAAAATAAAAACAACAATACCAATTAATTATTATTGAAAGCAGAAAAATGAATTGTTAGATTAATTCATTGTCAATATATTGTGACTTTTTACACGATGTGTATTGAGATCGATGTTGCTAAACAGTTTGAAAAATTCTTTGTCTTTCATCTTAGTTATAAGTCAATACTTCATTAAAACTTTCGGCTAGCGCTACTCCTCTTTCCGCAGTATCGTTTACTACTTTTAACTTTTTGAATGTATCATAACATCGTTTATACTCAAGATTTGATTCCCACAAACTTGGATCTGTATGCAAAAATTCATAGGGGAGCTCAAATTGCTCAAAAATAAACAACGAGTTTGGATTAACAAAATCGCTTATGTTTTTCTCAGATAACGACGTTATTTCTTCATAAGCGACTGATAAACGTTTATTAGGCTTTTTGACCGCTACCTGGGAATTTATTTTTTGTACGATCTTTACTTTTTCTTCTACTGACACAGTTTCATCAAAAAGAGCTAAACAAGCAAGATTTTCGTGTAAGTACCACAAATGCCGAGACAATTTATCGAGTGCTGCATTTGCAATTTCTGGATGTATTTTTCTGTAGTCAATAAGATCTTTTACTAATTGCAAATCCGAGTTTGGAGCATTTATTGCATTAGGAGCAGTAAACCATATTTTTACATAAAATATTACGATGAAAACACATATTTTCTGCAAATTTTTTTTTTCGTTTGCTCCCATTTTAAACTGGTTTCTAAACATATATATTTATAAGCAATAGAGAGCTTTCGATAACCACCGTGCGTGATGAAAAGCACCAGGTGCTTTAAATTCGGCTCTATGACTTTTGATACCACCCAAAAAGATACAGCTCAGCTTCAAAAACTCCTTGTAATCATTTCTCGGATGATGATTCTAACAAAAAATAAGAAAAATTTAATAATTGCGGCCAGAAAAGAAGATATTTTCAGAATTTTAAAGTAAAAAATATTATTTAAAAAGGCAAAATTTATAAAACTAAATCACTTAAAAATTCGAGTTATATCGAAGTATGCAAAATAACTACACTGATAAAAGGATTTATTTACTATTAATAATTTGATTTATTTGAAGATAATAATTTAATTTAATAAATATTATAGGGTTATAAAAAGTGTCAAAAGAAAATTGCTATTTTTGCTTTTTATCCTAAATAAATATTTGTTAACAGTTAACAAATATTTATTAACTATTAATAAATTAATAAATATTTATTAACAGTTAATAAATTCTACGTAATGAATACTAATTAACTGTTAATAAATATTTATCAAATCCCATGATGTTAAAAATCCATTTATTAACAGTTAATAAAGCTTATTAAATATTGTTTGGTGAACAAGGCCCAGTAGCGATTAACTCGCTCCTGGGGGACTCCCAAATTCAAGAGACGCACCTGTCCACCGCTAGTTCCCGCAAAAATCGAACCGCCAATAGAAAATCAGCCTCTCGATCACGCCATGAATCGACCGCTTTATTGGCTGATCGCTCCCTCTAGACATGCGCAATAGCCTTCTTCCCCAACTCAACGAGGAAGAAGACGGACTATTGTTATTATCTTTCGCTTCTATGCTTTCGCTGCATCAAGTCGCCATTAGTTTTTCTTTACTTTCGCTTTTCATTAATAAACCGCATTTCGCTTATTTTATAATTTAATTTGCTTCAATTAATTGTTAATAATCCGCTTTAGTTTGTTATAGGTAATTTGTGTTAACAGTGCATTCATTTCACCGCTTTTTCAGTGCCGGCAAAGTGTTCAACCACGTGTCAACCGGCTTCGCTTTTGCAAACCACGCTGTAATTTATAAATCCGCTTTTATCTTAACAATCCGCTATTAAACATATTACATATTGAGTGTATTTAATGTAAATAAATTCCTAGTGTTATTTTTGATAATAATTTACGCGTTTTAATTGAGATATCCAGACCTAAACCTGATCCCCGCTTTTCCGCTCTTTCAGTAAATATTCATTGGTCCCTCGAGCCGGATCAGGCTGGCTCTATCTCAATTAATTTGATTAATCATACCGCAAAAAATTGTTTTGTGTTAAGTGAAGTGTAATACCGCTAGGAAAGGTCGAGTGTCAGGAGCATTGCAGAGCACATCGGGTGCTGCTCCTAATAGTCATTTGTACACCAGTACGCTGAACTTTCCGTTTATTAAGACTGAAAACTTGATTTCGGGCCTTAAATAACCTCGCTATGGAGAATTACACAAGATAGTTGAAAAATGCAATTTGTGCTTCAACTTTCGTGTTCCGCACCGCGCCGCAGATTGCAAGACCACTCAAGATTGCCAAAAATGAGGTCAACGTCACTACATGTCCATCCATTTTGGATGCACCAACGAAACCAGCTTCACCGCAGTCTACATCTTTCGCACAGGCAACTAATCGTTCCCTTGAGACCGTTTACAACTTGAAATTAACTGTTGATTATTTCAGATTCGCTTTCCGCTCAAGTTTTGCTAGCTACCGCTTTAGTCCAGGTCAGTCCGCATCATGGTAATCCCATCACCGCAAGAGTTTTGATCGATCAAGGCTCAGAGCTCTCATTTATGAGACAGACGCTCTTCAAGAAGCTTGGACAACCGCTACAACGCGACATGGTCATGCTCAAGGGCATTGGCAATGTCTCCGCAGGAAGTTTACTAGGTGTGAGCACAATTGAACTTCATTCGCTGTGTACACCCGCTTCAATGCATGTCAGCATGCATATTCTACCAACACTGACGGTAGATCTTCCATCGTTCGTGATCGCTGATCCGAAATGGCCGCATCTTGAGAATCTCAAGCTCGCTGACCCGCAGTATCTACAGCCACGCCCTGTAGATATTATTCTAGGTGCATCACCAGCCGCAAAGATCATGAACGCAGAGATTCAACGAGGACCTCGCAATGCTCCTATTGCACAATCCACCACGCTTGGTTGGATTGTCTATGGAGCTGTCACCGCTAAACACGCTTCAACATCACACGCAGCACTACATGCGTCAGTAGATACTGAATTCCAAGACGCTATCGCTAAGTTTTGGGAACAGGAAGAGGTTCCATCAGGTAATTCACCGCTCAACACCGCTGAAGAAGACGAATGTGAAATTCACTTTCATCAAACGCATTATCGACAGCCTGATGGACGCTACGTAGTGAGATTACCGCTTAAGGCCCTTGAGAGTCAACTTGGCGACTTTATCAACGCAGCCATGGGGTCACTCCGCAGATTAATAACTCGCTTGTCGCGAGAAAGAGAATATTCTGACATGTATCGTGCATTCATGGCAGAATACATTCAACTAGGACACATGGTATGAGTACCAGTCAACGAATTGCCCGCAAACGCTTACTTCTTGCCTCACCATGGGGTATTGAAGCTTGATAGTGCCACTACGAAGCTCCGCACAGTGTTCAATGGTTCCTGTGCAACATCTACAGGAATTTCATTGAACGACATTCTCCACGCAGGACCCAAAACGCAAATTGACATTTTTGATGTGATGTTGAGAATCCGTTGCAGCAGGATTCTATTCGCTACTGACATCACCAAGATGTTCAGACAGATTGAGGTCGACTCGCTTGATTGGCCGCTTCAGTGCATTCTCTGGATAGATGAGAATGACTTAATAGACGCTTACTGTCTCAAGACAGTCACATACGGTACCGCTAGTGCACCTTTTGACGCAGTACGTGTGCTTATACAACTAGTAAAGGATGAAGGACACCGCTTTCCGCTAGCTGTTGCTCCAATGTTGAAAACACGCTACGTAGATGACATCTACGGTGGAGCAGACAACGAAGAAGACGCTATCAAGGCTGCAGTACAAACAAAAGCTCTGTGTGCAGCAGGCTGCTTCCCGCTTGCCAAATGGGCTAGCAATAGTCCACGGTTACTCGCTGAAGTCGCTCCAGAAAAGCAGCTGAATACACCGCTTAAAGAAATCAGTGATGCATCAGTAAAAGTCCTGGGCATGTACTGGAATTCACGCACTGACGCTCTTCAGTTCAAGTACACGCTACCGCCAGAGATGCCTAAGACAAAGAGAGCTATTTTGTCTGAAATCGCAAAGCTGTATGACCCGCTAGGACTTCTCGCATCAATAGTCGTCAAAGCCAAGATCTTTATGCAAAATCTGTGGCTAGATAGAGTGTCATGGGATGAACAATTGTCACCATCACTCATCCACAAATGGACTGGATACCGCGAGGATCTTCGAAACATCGAATCCATCCGCATTCCACGCTGGAATAATATAGCACCTGGAGCAACTATGGAATTGCACGGGTTCTCAGACGCTTCGCGAAACGCTATGGCTGCCGCTGTTTATTTGAGAGTCACTGACGCTGATGGGAACACAAAGGTCTCACTTCTGTGTTCAAAAACGCAAATAGCACCGCTGAAGACCATGACAATCCCACGCTTGGAATTATCTGCTGCATGGTTGCTAACACAACTGATACTTCATGTTAAAGAAGTTCAGTCGCTTGAAAATGTCAGGATCAATCTCTGGACTGACTCCGCCGTGACTCTCGCATGGATTTAAAGTCCAGCAATCCGCTGGAAGACATTTGTCCGCAATAGAGTGGGAAACATCCACGAAACGCTTCGAGATGTCTCCTGGAAATTTATTCCAGGAAAACAAAACCCCGCTGACTGCGCTTCAAGAGGTAAACCTACGCTAAAACTGAAACAACACGCTCTCTGGTGGCATGGACCAACTTGGCTTCATAAACCAGAATCCTCTTGGCCCACTCTGGAGCCTCCAACTAACAACGCAACGCATCGAGAAGAACGCCAAGGTCTGACACTAGTAACTTGGAAAGCAGAAAATTGCCTGCTCCAACAATTACTGTCGCATTACACGCAGCTGTTTCCACTGCTACGGAAGCTTAGCATCTGGCATCGTGCCATCGACTGCTTTAAAAGAGTTCCACAATCTTCGCTGGCCTACCCGCTTACTCCATCAGACCTGGACCGCGCTAAATTGACCTTGATTAAGTTCACTCAAGGACAATACTTCGCTAGAGAGATTCACACGCTACAAGATGGTGATGGTCTGCCTAAAAATAACAGCATCACTAAGCTGACTCCGTTCATCGACCATCAGGAGGTCCTGAGAGTCGGTGGCCGCTTGAAAAACGCATTGCTGGACCCAGAAGAGAGGCATCCAGCGATTCTACCGCGACAATCACCGCTTACATCAATTTTGATTGATGATTCGCACCGCAAAACGCTTCACGGAGGTACTCAGCTTACGCTCGCTGACTTACGCAAGAGTGTCTGGATCATTGGAGGCCGTGTTCCAGTCAGATCATTTATTTTACGCTGCGTTATCTGCACGAGACACCGTGGAGAACGCGCTCAACAGTTGATGGGTCAACTACCCGCCGCACGAGTACAGCCAACTCGAGCCTTCTTGCATACAGGACTCGACTACGCTGGACCTATCACGCTGAAAACGTTTCAAGGACGTGGAGCAAAAACATACAAAGGCTGGATTGCAGTCTTTGTATGCATGTTCAGTTCAGCTGTACATTTAGAGCTAGTAACTGACTACACCGCTGCCGCTTTCATCGCCGCTTATCGCCGCTTCACTAGTCGCCGAGGTATCTGCCACATGCTATATTCAGACTGTGGAACCAATTTTGTAGGAGCAGATAAAGAGCTGAAACGACTATTCGCTGCAGGATCCCGCACATTACGAGAATTATCAACCTTGATCGCTCAAGATGGCACGAACTGGAAATTCAATCCGCCTGGAGCTCCACATTTTGGAGGAAAATATGAAGCCGCTGTGAAATCTATCAAATTTCACCTTCGGAGAACAATCGGAGACTCGCTGTTGATGCTTGAGCAATATTCAACGCTACTGGCTCAAATTGAAGCCATATTGAATTCCAGACCGCTCACACCGCGGAATAAAGATCCTGCTGACCTGGCTGTACTGACTCCAGGTCATTTCTTAATCGGACAGTCACTGACCGCTATCCCAGAGCCATCGCTGACAGATTTACAACCTGCTCGGCTCTCGCACTGGGAACAAGTCCAGCAAATGGTTCAACATTTCTGGAAACGCTACTACCAGGACTGCATCCACCGCTACCAGGCCATTTCAAAGTGGCATCATCGACGCAACCAGATCAAGGTGGGTTCAGTTGTACTGATCACCACTGAGGATCTTCCGCCAACCAAGTGGCCATTAGCCAAAGTAATTGCTGTCCATCCAGGTGAAGATGGACAAATCCGCATAGTAACTGTTAAGACAGTTAACACAGAGCTGGTACGTCCAATTACAAAGCTCTGTGTCCTGCCGCTAACGCATGAAGAAGATGATCTTGTCGACGCAGCCGCCAACCCGGGGGAGAATGTTCGGTGAACAAGGCCCAGTAGCGATTAACTCGCTCCTGGGGGACTCCCAAATTCAAGAGACGCACCTGTCCACCGCTAGTTCCCGCAAAAATCGAACCGCCAATAGAAAATCAGCCTCTTGATCACGCCATGAATCGACCGCTTTATTGGCTGATCGCTCCCGCTAGACATGCGCAATAGCCTTCTTCCCCAACTCAACGAGGAAGAAGACGGACTATTGTTATTATCTTTCGCTTCTACGCTTTCGCTGCATCAAGTCGCCATTAGTTTTTCTTTACTTTCGCTTTTCATTAATAAACCGCATTTCGCTTATTTTATAATTTAATTTGCTTCAATTAATTGTTAATAGTCCGCTTTAGTTTGTTATAGGTAATTTGTGTTAACAGTGCATTCATTTCACCGCTTTTTCAGTGCCGGCAAAGTGTTCAACCACGTGTCAACCGGCTTCGCTTTTGCAAACCACGCTGTAATTTATAAATCCGCTTTTATCTTAACAATCCGCTATTAAACATATTACATATTGAGTGTATTTAATGTAAATAAATTCCTAGAGTTATTTTTGATAATAATTTACGCGTTTTAAGTGAGATATCCAGACCTAAACCTGATCCCCGCTTTTCCGCTCTTTCAGTAATTATTCAAATATTAACAAGCCCTTCTATCAGTGTATCAGAAAGATCCAATGACTGTAAAAGAAATTAACTTTATAAATAATAATTCTTTCAATGGTAAAACTATTTATGAATTAATTAATACCTTCAGTTGATTTTCTATGAAGTCAAGAATATCGTCTTTTCTTTGATTTAAAATAAGTGCAATATCTTTATCCTCTGTGCCGATTTCATACGCAGATTTATCAATTTTTTCCCAATTATCTCTGAGTCTTTTGAAAATTGGTACATTTGGACTATTCGTCACTGGCCAAGCAACTTCTGCAACATTTCGTAACATCAATTCAGAAGTATGATGGCGACAAGCAAGATATAATAAGTCACGGCCAATTTTATCTTCTAATAATGCACATGCGCCATTAAAACAACCTATAACAAAGAATTAGTTATTGATAAACTGTTATTTAATTATCAGTTATTCAAATTTTTGACTCAGCTTATATTTTAACTCAACATTCGTAAAAAAAATTAAAAAAATTAATCAAATTCTTATTTGAAATTTTCTTCCCAAGTCAAAAAACAAATACTGTGATATAAATTCATTCAACCACAACATTAACTTACCGGTATTTGAACTAGTTGTATCAGAGCACATTGCTTTAACATTATCGCAAAGATCCCACTCTATCAGCGTTTCAAAAATGGCTGAAGCTTGGCTTTCACCTGTGCCATCAGAGAGAATCGGAGTTTTTAAATTTTTATCAGTATTTATTCCGGTGACGTGTATTGATAATAGTTCTGCTTTTGGTTGACCATTTCCCGCAGGAAGCATCTTTCCATCCCAGTGCACTACGAGAGAGTCATCAAAAATTTCTTCTTCTTTGATCGTATCGACAATTTCTTCTCTTTTTGAAATACGCGCATTGCGAATAGTGGAGTAATTTAAATTATATTTATCAATCTCAAGTCCTAAACTTTAAATAACAGCAGAAATGATGTACATCGCATTTCTGTTACTAGTTTTAGTTCTATCTAGTGCTAATAGTAATTCCGAAGTCAGAATATCAATTTTATTTTTCTTAGGCGCTGGCATTGTATCTTCAAAGTCTGAACAAGTTCGCTTCAATTCACTGGAATTTGATATGGAACTACAGAAACTATTTAAGCACGACTGTTGGAATAATTTCATTCCTGAAATGAAAAATGTTAACAGTAAATTAGTAAACATATTAGCTGAATGTTAAACAAATCAAATAAAATTAAACAAAACTATTATAATATTAGAACTAACCAATTTCCTCATTATTGGGAGTTTCTACTTCCATCGCAGACAGATTTCCAGAAGTTTCTTCTGGTATAACGTCAATTGCTGGTAGATGGATGTTTCTATTTCCTTTACGACAATCTGTCAAAAATTGCTGCAAATTTTTCGGTAAATTTTTTAGTGCAGCACAATTTGCAATGTCAAATAATTTATCAAGACGTTTGCTAAACTGTTCCACATTTGTTCGTTGTCTTTTCGATGTCTTTGCACGACTTCGATGATTCTTTAGTTTCATGTAGTCACTGTGAATTTTTTCCAATTTTTTAATACTGTGCTGAGGTCGAGAAGTTGGAATCAAAAGATTAGCCCAAATAGCATTCGTATCACTGATCACACTACTAGCACTTGCTCGTATACTTAATTTTAAGGATTGATGTTTGTACATAAAGAGATTCAATACATCCCTACACGAAGGTAACTTAATATTATTAATATTATGAATTTCAAATCCAATTAAATAATTATAAACTCTATTTCCGATTTGTTCAGACATCTTTGACAAGAATAAAAATGATAGAAAAATAAAATGATAGAAAAATGTAATGCAACGTAAAGCATACAAATGCGACGCGAGTACATTCAGTGTTCACTGAGCTTTGTTCTCGATATTTGCGGCATTAGTATCACACAATAAAGAACAAAGAAAGCGCTGCAATTAGGCGGGAGATTTATTAAACTAATTCAAGGTTACGTAAAAGAGGGGATTTTTGGAGAGGAGAGAGGCTTTCGATTTGCGGACAATGACTGAGCTTTCGCTGGTCGCGTACTTTTTGTCAAACGTTGTTGATCAACTGGTGGGGGAATCACCGCGATGTTAGTTACATCGCAACGTTGCCATTAGATTATTAAGTACCTACTGACGGAGAAGAAACAAAGAGAAAAGAGTTTGATTAAATGTTTATTATCATTAAAGGTTAAATATTGTAGATTATTAATTTTGCTTTAGTTTTCTAGCCTTAAAAAAATATATTGAAGAAAAAATATAAAAAACAGAGAAAGTAAACAAGATATTAATAAGTTTAAATCAATGATCGGCCAAAATTTCACGAAAAAATATATTCAAGGCTTAATATCTCGCTTAATATTGATCTTAGCGATTTGGTCCATAGGATTTTTTTTGTTGGAAATTGAATTCTCTACAAGTTTGTTATACACATTTTTTCCGTAGCTCTTGATATTTACGAGATAAATGCGAAAAAACGCCAATTTTATGAAAAAATCAGGTTCAGTGGCCCGTACTGCCTCGCCAGTGTGAGTTACGACTTTGCGGCAACGGGCACTTTTCTAGAGCGTTCAATTCTCAGAAAAAACCATCTTCGATCAAAGTGATCCCATGAAATGCCGCTGAACTTTAGAAATTAAAAAATTAAAAATCAAAGTTTTTGTGTATTTTCAATGGGAAATATTCACATGCCTTGGTCGAGGACGTTAATTAATATTAAGAGCTCAAACTTTCAGGGAATTTTTTTTTGGGTATTTCCAACAAGAATTCACGATGGGACCGAAAAAAAAAAAATAAAGTAAAAAAAAAAATCACCCTAATGAGTACATAAGACTGCTTATGTGCTGGTAAGGGTATGAGTATATCAGACCATATGAATCCATATCAAGTTATATCAACCCTGATCAGGGATTTTTTATTTCAAGTTTATCAAAGTATATATAACTTTATAAGGTCATATCAGGGCATATCAGGACCTATTAAAAAATAATGTAAAATTAGATATGAGCATATCAAGCTATATCAAGTCTGATATAGACATATCAAATTGATAAGGCTTGATCAGGCCTGATATGGCCAATTTTCATATCAGGCCATATCAGGACATATCAAAAATTAAATATGGACTTATCAGATCATATCAGGCCAGATATGAACATATCAAAAAATTTTATATGGCCTTATCAGCTCACATCAAGCCTGATCAGGATATTTTTTCACGGGATAATTTGTTGATCGGGCGGTCAAATTGAGATTTGGCCGTCTTGACGGTGACAACCCGGGTGATTCCATCAATTCCAGGGTGGAGCTGGACAACCCTCGCCAATGGCCATTTGGAAGGCGGATAGCGCTCATCTGTGATGAGTACAACATCATCAATTTGAATTGCTGATTGTAGATGTTGCCATTTATATCTAGCTTGTAGTTGTTGTAGATACTCAGTTCTCCATTTTTCCCAAAATCTTTCAGTCAACTGTTGAGTTAACTGCCACTAAAAGAGTCGAGATTTAGGAAGATGAGTTAACCTTGGCTCTGGTAATGTGGTAATTGGTCCACCAACGAAGAAATGTCCAGACGTTAAATAATCCAAATCAGCGTCATCAGTTAATTGGCAGAGTGGTCGTGAATTGAGCACTGCTTGAATCTGACGGATAGTCGTGGTGAATTCTTCGAAGGTTAATATTGAGTCTTTCATGGCTCGTTTCAGATGATATTTCATGGACTTAACACCAACTTCCCAGTGTCCTCCAAAATTCGGAGCTGAAGGCTGTAACGGGGGTTTTTATTCCCGCCGTTCCATAGCAGCCTTAATTTATTAATTAGATGTTAACTATCCATACCATTAGATTATTATTTTTAAATGTTAAATTTAGGGCGCCACCAGGTTGTTACAACGGTGTCCTGGAAACCGTAAGAACATGAGAGATAATCTACAGGGCAGAGATAATTAGGAAATTATTTAGAAATGAATAAAACTAATAATTCGTGGTTACCAATCATTTATTTTACAATAATCACTCTCACACGCATACTATAAATTCCATTGCCAATTTTATCTAAATAATTTCTTAATTAATACCCGTAAAACAGAGGGGAAACCGTACCTTAATTCACGGGTATGTAGACCACATGACCTCCAATTATTTACCGATATTCCGTATTACCAATGACCAATTTTATTGTAAACTTTTGATATAGAGGAAAAACCGTACCATTTACCAGAAGCTACTCGTCAACTTTCTCAACCTATTACCAAAATTTGGGGAAACTTCTGATATAGAAGGGGAAACCGTAGCATTTATCAGAAGCTTCTTGTCAAAGTCTCACTCTCTATCACTCATAACCCAAACCGAATTAATTAAAATAAAATATTAACTTTATCTAACCGAACTAACTAATTTATCCGGTGACTATTTTTAATACAATAGAATTACATGATGCCAGTAAACATGACCTTGTGATTTTAGATGCGCAGTTAAAACGTTCTGCGTAGTGACAAATATACAACCACTTTCTTATAAAAATTTCATCTAACCACCAATAATTAAAATTATGACTTAACCACAAATTAATAATAATTAATTAAATTAATTCATTAAAACTGATTTTAAAATGACGCGTAATTATCTTAACATAAAACTCGCCTCAAGGTCAATTAATATATTCCGGGTGTCGGACCACAGAATTCTCCAGCAATTTTATTTTACCCAATAATCAATTTAATTCACTTAACCCAATAAAAAATAATTAAACCTTGTCCAGAAGAGTAAATAAGACCGGGTGCTAACCACAGTCGAATTTTACCCACGAGACTTGACAATGTACCTTGCAATCGACGAACTACTTCCCGCCAACTTATAGCCACGGCTTTGTTCTGCTGCCGCCTCGTCGTTACTCGTACTCTCGGGGATTTTGTACTCCTTCCAACCGCAACAATTATTCCTAGACGAATCAATTGGATTAGTATCATGTAATTTATTAATTAGGAACAATTATTAAATATAAAACATCGCTTGCGTTCCAATTAAGTGAACGTGCGACTGGATATTTACCTGCTTATCTCAACTGTGTCCGGAACGTTCGGTAGTACAACCTCTTCTGTCTTGTTCACCGGCCACTAGCCCACTCGTGCTCGCTCCGGCCCGTCACCCTTCTCCCTACTACCTAAAATGCCCGAGACCATCGCGCACTGGTGTCGCGTCGATAAATTATCGAACTCGCAACGGTTCGAACTAACTACCAGAGGTAACAAAGTACCCTGTTACAAGGTGGATTAAATTTCCATTGAGTACCATCCTTGGCTAGGAGGAAGCTCAATTTTCCAGCTTCAGCAGATGCAGCAGCGAAAAACTGCTTAATTTCTCGGTCACCGCCTACAAAGTTAGTTCCTTGATCACTGGTGAGCGTTTGACATGATCCGTAGATTCCAGCAAATCTTTTATACCCAGCAATGAAGGTTTCGGCGGTTAAGCAGTGACGAGTTCCAAATGAATAAATGACGTGTCTGCATAAATGAATAATGCAACGTAGGCCTTGTACGTTGTTCGTGATTGTCCACGTCTTTCTTTTAGAGTGAATGGGCCAGCATAATCAACACCAGCATATCGAAATAGTCGAGTATTGATAACTCTGGAGCATGGTAAGTGTCCCATAAGTTGTTGCATGCGCTCGGCGCGCAAGCGTACGCAAGTTGTACAGCGTTAAAAGCTCAGATCTGACTGCAGTTCGACCGCTGAGAATCCAAAAACGTTGACGAAGTAAGGCTAACGTTGATGTAGTTCCTCCATGAAGTGTTCGACGATTTGCATCTCGAATGACCAGAGTCGAAAGAAGTGCTTTTTGGTAAAATATACGGGTGTTTAGAATCGTAATTTGAATTAGAATGATCCAATCATCCTCAAACGCGTAAAAATCCATTTTGGTCGACGAATGGATTCAACGGTTTGATTTGATGACTGCATGAATGATCAGACTTGAGAAGTGCTTTGAAATGATTGGCAAAGACTGCAGTTTGAACCTTTTTTACTCAATACGGCAGAGACTCTTGAATTTCTGCCACGGAGAGAAGTTTCGCATTTAAAAGAATTGTCTTCTTTCGAGAATGATTGATGAATCGTAAACACCACGCTGTCATGCGAATAAGATGATTCAAATCTGAATAATAAGTCAGCATTGGAGGTTCTGAAATTTCAACAGAGGCATGAAAAACTTGATTGTGAACGTTTTTACGTACCTCGTTTTGGGCTTGTTGAGATGGAGTGAAGTTGGAACACGGCCAGTGTGTTGATTCCAATTTAAGCCAAGACGGGCCTTGCCACCAGATTGTATGCTCCTTTAGTTGTTCAGGAGTCATCCCACGAGTAGCACAATCAGCTGGATTCATCTTCCCGGGTACAAATCTCCATTGTGCAGTCGGAAGTGTTTCTTGGAAAATACTGACGCGATCTGCTAGGAAGTCCTTCTATCTGGACGGATGAGAGGTCAGCCAAGTGAGAGTGACTGATGAATCAGTCCAAAGCCAGATTGGTGCTGAAGTTAATTCGAGGACCTGAATGACTTGATGAACCAGACGTGTCAATAGCACTGCAGCTGAAAGCTCAAGACGAGGAATTGACATTCTGGAAATTGGAGCTAGTTTAGTTTTTGATTGAACAAAACTTACCGCAATTGCATCTTCGCTGATGATGCGGAGGTACAAGACAGCACTCATTGCTGCGATAGACGCATCGGAAAATTCGCGTGTTTGTATTGTTCCAGTTTTGCACAGTTTCAAATGCTTGGGAATGGAAATGATGGCCAGTTTCTTTAGATGCTTCTCAAACTCATTCTAATCACGTTGAAGATGATCATGCATATCTTCATCCCAATTCAATTTATGAAGCCATAGCTTTTGCATAAATTTTTTTGCTGTGATGATGACCGGAAAGATACATCCCAGAGGATCAAATAACTGAGCCACACGTGACAATGTAATGCGTTTTGTGAGTCGACTTGACTGCTCGAAATTATTATAGAATCTGAAGCTGTCAGTGCTTGGATTCCAGCTTAAACCTAGGGTCCTGATGATTGTCTGCGAATCAAAGTTGATGCTGGGCTCAGTGGCAAGAAGGCTAGGATCTAGATGATCAAGAATTCTTGGATCATTGCTGCACCATTTTTGAAGATGAAATTGACCTTTGTTGCAGAGGCCAATTGCTTGGTCAACGATCTAAAAGCATTCAGAAATAGTGTCTGCACCACCAAATTCATCATCAACTTATCGACCTTAAGTAAGCATTTCCACTGCGCGTGGAAACTGATGTCGTTCATCTATGATTAATTGTTGAAATGATTGTAATGCTAGATAAGGAGCACAAACTTAACTGTATGTCACGGTACACAGATGAAAATAAATGATTTTGTCACGTAGCCACCAAAGAATTCGCTGTAGATCCCAATCATCAGGATGTTGCAGGACTTGGCGATACATTTGCTTGACATCAGTTACTATAGTATATGAATATTTGTGGAACCGTTGAAGTACATCCGTAATCTTAGTTTGGAGCTTTGGACCCGTGTAGACTATGTCATTAAGCGATTTTCCGCTTGACGATCGTATAATGACAAACTGGTTGGGCGTAGAATACCGTGCTGAGGAAGATAGTAATTAACTGACATTGATACATGATTACCAGGAACCCATTTCATGTGTGCACTCTCCTCGTAGTCGCGCATGGAGTCAAAATACAACTTGGAGTATTCTGAATCAGCTTTCAGACGTCATTTTTGTGACAACAATATTATAACTGCATTTGTTCGATAATCTCCAAGCGTAGCTGAACTTTTTAACTTCCCGCGAAGAAAATTGAAAATTTTCAAAGGTCGGAAAGTTATTAGTTTCACCCCGTTTTTCGAAAATCGAGTTCTCATCAGATCTTGACGTTTTGAGGTCCTAGAAAGCTTTCCTGAATGTTTTTGCGATGATGTCCTTATGTGTGTGTGTGTGTGGCCGTATATAAATCTCTCATAACTTTTGAATGGCTTGACCGATTTCATCGCGGTTGGCGCCGTTTGAGAGGGCTTGATTAAATTTAGATATTAAACACCATTAAGACCGATTAAAATCATTAGGTTTTGAGAAATCGCAAAAAAACAAAAAAAAAATTTTTCTAAATGTGGTTTTTTTAGAATTTTTTTTAAATGGCTTTACCGATAAATTCTAAAATCTAATCAGCTCTTAAGATCAAAAAACCACGTCGATCACCGCAAACCCGGTCAAAATCAGTTGATTTGTTCGTGAGTTATCGTTGTCGAAAAAAAACCGGAAAAAGTGTTTTTTCGGAATTACTTCGAAATTCCTGGCTCGATCGATTTAAAGTTGAAGATTCTTTATGGGGCCTTAAAAAGCTGCATCGAATTCCGCCAACCGCGTGAAAATCGATTCATTCATTCAAAAGTTATTGCCATTTGAAAATTCAAAAAAATGTTTTTTTTTTAACTGCTATTAGAGTTTTGAGCTCAAAAAGCTCAAAATGACAAAAAAATTGTATTTTTGATCTCGAAGAGCTCAAAAACGTAATGTGTCACTTTGAGCGCTTAGGTACAAAATGAGTGGGAAGTTGCAAGGATGGCCTTTAGAGTCAACCGTCATCCTAATTTTTTACTTCCCGCTAAGAAAATCGGGAAGTTATTGTTTTCAGCCCGTTTTGCAAAAATCGAGTTTTTATCAGATCTCGACGTTTAAAGATCACAGGAAGCTTCCCTGACTATCCCCGCGACGTTGTCACTATGTCTGTATGTATGTATTGTGATGCCTTTTCCGGCACTGGCGTCGACAGGACCGGATCAGGTCAACAAAAATTAATTGGCCTACCTGGTATGTAGATTCGGTTGGGCGCCAAGAACTCAATGTTCCACGGGTCGATCTCGCTGTTGATCTTCGTTGGGCGGCGGGTCGGTGTTGAAGAGATTTAAAAATCGAATAACGGCAATCGATGGACAAAGAAATCGAAATTGGACGATGGGATCGGTTAATCAGAGCAACAACAATTAAACAAAATAATTGAGGCGTGCACTTCTAATCCAGCAACGGTTTATTCAACAACAAATCTATTCTGTCGGCAATGTCGCATTAATAACAAAAATTATTTTAACGCAAAAATAATTCTAACGCAAAACTAGTGCTAACGCAATGATTCAACATTTCAAAATAAAACAAATTACAAAAAAAAAATATTCGAGTAACTAAAAATAAAAATTACAAAGTCTTTTCTTAAAAAAAATTAATTAACTCAACTCGCCAAATTTATTCAAAAATTTTCAAAACAAATAATTAATTCAACTCGCCAAATTTATTCAAAAATGTTCAAAACAAATAATTAATTCAACTCGCCAAATTTATTCAAAAATGTTCAAAACAAATAATTAATTCAACTCGCCAAATTTATTCAAAAATTTTCAAAACAAATAATTAATTCAACTCGCAAAATTTATTCTAAAATTTTCAAAACAAATAATTAATTCAACTCGCCAAATTTATTAAAAAGGAAATAATTATTTCAATCGCAAAATTTTATCAAAAATTTCAATCGCCAAATTTAATAACAAAATCTCAATCGCAAAACTTTATCAAAAATCGCAACCCCAAAATTTATTTACGAAGTTTTCTTTTTTTTTTTTTTTTTAAAAAAATAATAATTTCAATCGCAAAATTCAACCAGTAATTTCAATCGCAAAATTCTTACTACACAAATTTTTAGAGAATATGATAAATTCAATCGCAAAAACCTAATAAAGATCTCAAAATTATCCAAAAATAATTCAAATCGTCAAATGGTTCACAATGACAAGAAAAAAAAAACAAATTATGCGAAGTATTCGAATTAGTCAACTTATTTTACAAAGCAATTTACTAAGCCGCTTTGTCGGGTATTTGAAGCTCGAGGTAGGTAAACAGTACTTATAATCCCGACCAAAAATTCCACACACACAAACACGTGACTCAACGGTACCGTGCCGCAGAGTGTCGTCACTAAGCTTCAAAAATACCGCACGGAATTTATTTAATTCCGTGCAACTCGAATTATAAACAAATTATTTTAACACGACGAAATTCGCGGTGATGACACCCTGGGGCTAATAAAGACAGCGACCAGACTTACCCTGCAGCTACCGTAGACGTCTCGGGCGATGCTGGCTACGTAGGCGAAGTTGGCGGCAAAACTGACGGAAGAGCGTCGATATCTCGGCGAGGGCGTGTCCGGGGTCGTAGTGTCCAAAACAATGCGGCGAAATATTGCACAATAATGTACACAATTGTACTCACGTCAGCGACAAATTTAAAACAAAAATTAAACAGCAAAAATAATCAAAAAGAGAACTGCACGATGCCACAGTCATGGCGTCCAGATCAGAATTAATTGTTAATATGGCTGCCTCCTCGGCAACACATGCTCTTTTCTTTTCGGTTCGTTCCCAAAAAACTCGCATCCAATCAGCTCACAGCTTCTTCTAGCCGGCCGTTGTATTACGGGATGCGTCCAGTATTCCGTTGCGATCGATGATTGGTCGATACTTTGATTAGTGATCAGTCTTGTGTTCAGATGGCGCCTCGCATACTTGTTGTTGATCGCTCTCCGTCGTCATTGGTCCATTCAAATTTACTCGTCGTTCCATCCTCGCGGCCAGATGTCGCGTTGATCGTCGATGGCTCGTAGAAATTCGCGGGTCGTCTGATCGCTATAGTCTAGTCTCACTCACTCATGCATTCAACAATAGTTCACATTCATTCCGGTATTCTTTTTATTTAAATTTTTAATTTAAATTCGGCGCTTTTTCTTTTACTAATTTTACCTCGAGCTTGTCATTCTGATCAGGAGGCTGCTTGGGGCGACACAGGCGCGTCGAATCTCTGCTTTTCCTCAGCTTAGCCAACCTAATAATTTTAAAACTCGGAATTTCACATTTTAGAAAATTTTTCCCATGTCACAGTATGTATGTATGTATGTATGTGTGTGTGTGTGTTTTTTTTTCTTAGGGGGGGGAATCCTTTTTACGGATTCTAGGCATAGCTGTTTGGCCTTGATATGTGGCGACTCGACGCAGCGTCATACTAAAACTCGACGCTGACGCCCCTACCCACTAAACCCTAAACCCCTTTTTCTTCTATCCATTGATCTCCCATGGTACCGC
Source organism: Cotesia glomerata (assembly GCF_020080835.1). NCBI lineage: Eukaryota > Metazoa > Arthropoda > Insecta > Hymenoptera > Braconidae > Cotesia > Cotesia glomerata. The sequence continues at coordinate 21,355,395 of NC_058158.1, read as the reverse complement.
CGTAAGGCATTTCTTCGCGGGGGGAGGAATTATCTGCCGCTCTTCCTTCTGGTGGCTAAGATGTTATTTCTTCCTTATAGATTCTGTCCTTCGCTCTTTTCCTTTCAATGGATCGCAACTCTGTAAGCACTTTTGTAGCAAAAGTACTTGTGGCGTTCCAGGCAGCTTCTGACGATAACATTGCTTCTACTATTGACTCTGGTTGGGTTCTCTTTATCAGAATATTCTCTAACTCATCGCGCTGTTGGTTGAAACGTGGGCACACAAAGAAAACATGCTCCGCATCTTCATTGACCCCTGGACAGGATGGACACTCTGGGGTATCATCGTGCTTAAAGCGGTGAAGATACTTCCGGTAACATCCGTGTCCTGATAACATCTGCGTTAAATAATAGTTGATCTCACCGTGACTCCGGTTGAACCACACATCAATCCGAGGTATGAGACGGTACGTCCACCGACCTTTCTCTGCAGCATTCCACTCCTGTTGCCATCTTGCGATGCTGTGTTGCCGTTCTTCCCTTCTAAGTTCTTCAGGGCTCAGTGTGGTTGACCTTTTTCGTTGATATAGGTTCCGTCTTTCCTCAGCTAGGACTCTGAGAGGCAGAGTACCGGAAATAACACACACTGCTTCCTTTGATATTGTGTGGAAGGCGCTAGCTACTCGTACTTGCACTTGCTGCTTGGAGTTGAGTCGGGCATCAAGCATCACTCCCAAATATCGGATATAAGGTTGTGATGTGATTTCTTGTTCGCCGACTTTCAGCTTAATGGTCTCTACCACTTTTCTGCTGGTAATAAGCACTGTCTCAGTATTGTGTATTGTGTTGCACCAGTTGCAGGTTCACTGCGTCCATCCACCGGTTAACGCGCTCAAAAGTAAGATCGAAAATATGGTTTATCTCGTCCAGGTGTTTGGCAGCGATCACTACGGCTACGTCATCTGCATATGCTACGAGTTTGACGTTTCTTGGCAGAGTTAGTCTTGATAGACCGTCATACATAATATTCCACAGGAGCGGGCCTAGAACTGAACCTTGTGGTACACCTCCAGTAATATCATACTCCCTCGGACCGTTCTTCGTGTCATACTTCAGGACCCTGTTATCAAAGTAGCTTGCTACGATCTTAAGAATGTATTCTGGTACATTCTTCTCTTGGAGGGGCTGCATGATGCATTCCCAATTGGCGGAGTTGAAGGCGTTTCTGATGTCTAGTGTCGCCACCAGGCAATACTTCTTCGTTCCACCCTTCCATCTGGTTCCTGCGATTGCTTCCTTGGCCGTATCAACAACCAGTTTGATTGCGTCCAGGGTTGATCGTCCTTTCCAAAATCCATACTGATCGTCTGCCAGGAGTGGGTCGACTACTGCTTCAATTCTCTGGTGAATTATGCGTTCAAATATCTTACCCGCTGTATCTAGCATGCAAATCGGGCGGTAAAATGACGGTTCATCTGGCGGCTTTTTCCCTTTAGGAAGCAGCACTAACCGTTGCTGTTTCCACTTTCGAGGAAAAATCCCTTCTTTGAGGCAGGTGGTGTAAACATTCAGGAATAATGCCGATGCTGCCTTTATAGCTGATTTTAAGGCAATATTAGGGATTCCATCTAATCCTGGTGCTTCTTCCGTGACAGGTGGAATGTCCTCCAGTTCGCCTTGAGCTTACTGGTAATGAAGATCGCGTTGCTGCGGAAACAGCGCGGTAACGATTCTCTGCAGAAGTTGTGGGCATGTGGGTGCCGGCATTTGTTTGACTTTTAGGTGAGTCATGACGACCTTGTACGGTCTACCCCACAGGTCTTTGTCCACCTCGTTGATAAGCTCTTTCCAGCATTGCCTCTTACTATCCTTGATGGCTTTGTTCAATGATCGACGGGCTTTTTTGTACTCTGCGACCAGATCCGCAGAATTAGGTCGTCGATGGCCACGCTGGGATATTCTTCTTTTCTTTAGACACTCTTTCCGAAGAACGCTAATGTAATCGTTCCAGTAATCAGTTCACTATTCAGGGCTATTACCAATGTGCTTGTTTCAAAAGACTTCACTTTCCATCCAATGGTATTGAGTGACTTGATTGGTCTTCTTGTATTCCGGTCATGTGATATTTCCCAGCGAATTGCCTTGTGGTCGCTGGCTGTGTAGATATCCATCACCTTCCAGTCGTATTTCCCACTGATGAGGCTGCTGCTAACGAAAGTGAGATCTACAATAGAGCTTGCTTCTCCTTTAGTATAGGTTGGCGTATCACCACTGTTGAGCTGGACTACATCTAGTGTAGTAAAAGGTTCTAGTAGTGCTTTTCCTCGCGCATTGGTCTGCTTGCTGCCCCAGTCTACTGCCCAGGAGTTGAAGTCACCGGCAATCCCGACTGGATAATGCTGCTTGGATTCCTCGGTCAGTTTGTCCAAGAATTCAGTGAATTCAACAATGGATAGGCTAGGTGGTGCATAACAGCTGTAGAAACGGGTGCCGTTAACTGTTGCTGCTACAAAGCCGGTATTACCATTGTTAACTATCCTCTGGAAGGGATGCTTACCACAGGACCAGATGACAGCCTTGGTGGTGCTGTCAGATTCCCAAGGCTGGGTATTCAGGTATCTGTATGGCTCTGCTATCATTACTAAGTCTAACTCTAGTTCTCTTGCTGTTTGCATAAGCAGATCATGTGCAGCTTCGCAACGGTTTAGGTTTAGCTGCAATATCTTCATGTCTGTTTATTTTTTATCTTCTGGAGTGCCTCTTCAAATACTGGGCACCTGGATGCGCCGGCATGATGGGCCGCGTTCTCCGCACTTTGATCCGCGTATAATACACATTTCGCTGGGTTTTTGCATTCAGCAATCTTGTGTCCCTCTTGTCCGCACCTAATATATAGCTTAGACCGATCCACATTGCTCTTGCACTGAGATTCATGGTGTCCAAAGTGCCAGCACTTGAAACATTGGATTGGTCTCCTCGTAGCTCTGATTTGGCAGTTGGCCCAGCCGATCCGGACTTTACCGCTTCCTGCCAATATCTTCCACGCTGCAGCTGCTGCTAGTGTCACAACAGCTGTCTGAGTACCTCTGTAGGCCTTACGAATCTTAATTGTCCCTAGTGGTATCTCGCAGGTTTCTCCGATTACCGTTCTCAAGGCGGCCTGAATATCCTCCTTGGTTGTGGTATCGTCAAGATCTTGGATTTCGACGTCTTCCCGTGGTCCTTTGCAGATTACCTTCGCGTCTTCTTGGAGGATGCCCGCGATGGTCTTCTGTAAGGCTTGGCCTCGGACAGTGCTCATCCTCGAAAGCGTAATCAGCAAGCTCCCGGTCCTAGTTCTTTGGATCTCATCCGCTGTAGTACGGACCTGTTCGTCAGGGACGTTCTGCTTCATTCGCTTCAGAATCTCAGCATACTTTGCCGTCTCTGCTGGGCGGATGATCAGTGCGTCCGGCCTGATCCGTTTGCGTGGTTTTTTCCGCTTAGGCTCTGGCTTGGGCTCCTTCGGCGGTTGCTTCTGGAGCTTTTCTTTTGCTTGCTCTCTCTTGGACTTCCTTGACTGGATTTTGTGCCACTCATTCACCTCCTTTTTTCCGCCGTTCTGTGTTACTACGTTTTTCGGAGGACTTGGTTTAAGGTCCTTCTTCTTCTTCTTAGTACGGCTGGTCATTCAGTCTGGGGAATTTCGCTCCTTCCTTTTCCCAGGCCTGATATCAGTTCCAGTTTCCTCTCCGTCTTCGACAACTGACTCGACGTCACCCTCGCCACCTGTGTCCATCTCTTCGACAAACATGTCGGCTTTTGCAGATGAAACCGCTGTCGCACTCGTCTTCATCACGACATTACCGTATTGCTGTTGGATGTCCTGCCACTCTTTGTCCAGTTTCTTGAACCTTCTCAGGGCACTGCAGATGTTCGTTGACTTCGACTTGATCTCCTTGTGGACATTTTGCTTGGTTTGGAGAAAGTCCTGCAGTCCACTGACTAGCTTCTCCAGATGTACCAGATCATCTGTCCTCTTCATCTTTGCACTAAGTAGCAGTGTGTCTTGCTGGGCATGAGGCCCGTTTTTACTATTGTTGGTTTCCTGTGAATTACTCATACTTTTTGATTTACCAGCGCATCGTACGGAGTGGAGCGGGTTGCCATAACTAGGAACGGGTGTACCCTCGAAGATAGTACTCCTACCCCAGTTCTCTGAGGCCTAGCCGACACTTAGCCAGTCCCGGAATATACGGACGGACTAGACTCGCTCGGAGCGGTGAAGATTCCGATCTCTAACACTCACTGCGTACTTCCTGATCAAGGCCCGAAGTGGCTGGCTCCTGATCCACTGCTGCAACTTACACCTCGGCAGAGCAAGCTCATATAAGCCGTGGCCTGCTTCGTCGGAAACTACGATACAGGTTCCGGTCACTCCCAGTGGGTCACAGCAGAGAACGATCGTCTTGCTAGGTCAGTTAGTGTGACCAACCCATTACAGGGGAGTTTTGTCCACAGAAGCTTATTTTGTTTGGTTATTTTGCTTGGCTCCTACCCGCTGTACCTCATTAACTAAGAGATTAAGTGTCATTTAAGGACAGCGAGCATCCTCCCATCCGCTCGGGGAGACGCGTTCGGTAGCAGTTTCTCCTCAGCCCCGAATGTGTGTATGTATGTGTGTGTGTTTTTTTTTTTTTTTTTTTTTTTTAGAGGAGGTCAAATACATTTACGTATACCAGGACGAGATGTTTGTCCTGGGTATGTCGGACTCAGAAGTCAATATTATTTTGCAACAATGCCGACTAAACATCCTCCTCTCTCCTTTCCCCATAGATGTTACAGGGAAGACTGGATCGGGACCGCGTTGGCATTACTTCAATCCAGTCCATGTTGTGTCTCACGACACCTACTTCTTGTTACTACTGGTTTCTAATCCCTTTCTCCGATTTTTTCTTTAAAAAGGCACTGTGCGTAGGCTGCGACAGCTGACCAGTTTTCTTCTTTTTTGATCATGCAGGTTGCCAAGCTCTTAGGGGAGAGCGTGGTGCCTATTGTTTCTTCGGTGCTGCTTCTGTCGTCCTTCCACCAATCACACTCGAAAAACGTGTGCTCGGCGTTGTCAATTTTGTCTGGGGAGTATCTGCACGTTGGTGTACTGTGCAAACCCATCTTGAAAAGATAGGCATTGAACTGCCTATGTCCCGTCAATAGCTGGGTCAGGAAGAAGTCTGTGTCCTCGTGCTTCCGAGAAACCCAGATGTTGGTATTTGGGATCAGACGCGCTGTCCATCTGCCCGTCTCTCCTGATGTCCATCGGTCCTGCCACTATTGCTGCATTTCAACCTTTATCCTTGTTTTTGCCTCTTTCATGTTTTCTCCACTGCTTTGAGCGTCGTAAAGTTTTGCTCTCTCGAACGCTAGTAAGTCGATGGGCACGGCTCCCGCAATTACCAATACAGCCGCTTCGGAAACCCTGCGGTAGGCACATGCAACCCTGAGGGCACTTTATCGCTGTACTGCCGCCATATTTCGCCGGTAGTTCTTCTGCTTTAATATGTTTGCCCATATCTCCTCTCCATAAAGCAGTACTGAATGGACTGCTTCCAAAAGGACTCTTCTCTTTTTGGTTCTTGGTCCCATGGTGTTGGTCATGATTCGTGCTAGGCTAGATACTGTCTTGCTGGCTTTCTTGCATGCACTGTCGAGGTGTTCGCGGAAAGACAGCTTCTCGACTAATATCACCCCTTGATAGCGCAGGGCCCTCGTTGACGTCAGTGTTGTTCCTCCCATGTCCACAGCGAATGGTTTTGGGAACCATTTCTGACGTGTCAAAACCCATCTCGGTTTTCTGTTTGGCGAGTTTCAGGTGATGCTTATCAAGCCAAGTCTCGACGGCGTTAATGGTTTCCCGGACCAGTAATTCGGCTTCTTCTACGCTGTCTACTACTGTCGTGGCCGCAACGTTGTCTGCAAAGCCCGTTAGCTCTACTTTCTTTGGTAACGAGATTTCAAGAAGCTCGTCGTAGTCCGCATTCTATAGATCAGGCCCCATTATTGAGCCTTGCGGTACGCCAGCCGTTATGGCGTATTCTTGTGGGTCTTTAGTAGTTTCCGCTATTAGCTTTCTTTCATCCACGTAGTTGTCGACTAGTGCCAGATTCTCTGGCTCCGCGTCAAACTTGTGCTCCAGAGCATCTAAAATGTCTCTCCAATTTGCGCTGTTAAATGCGTTTTTGATATCTAGCGTGAGTAGGAGACATACTTTACGGGCTTTAAGGCAACCAGACCATGCTTGTGTTGCTGCCTTCATAACTTTCTCGATCGCTCCAACTGTCGAACGACCTTTCCGGAAGCCATGTTGGTTGGTGGCAAAACCTCCAGCACGGTCGATGTCATTGCGAAGTCTCCCTTGTATGAGCTTTTCGAGCAGTTTTCCAGCAATGTGTAGCAAACAGAGTGGTCTAAACGACGAACGGGTTACGGGGGTTCCTTTTTCTTTGTCTGAGAGAACCAATCTCTGCCGCTTCCAGACCGCGGGAAACGTGCCCGTTGCCAAGCATGCGTTGTAGGTGTTCAGGAGTATGTCTGGGTATTCCAGGGCTACAATCTTGATCAACGGTGCCGGGATGCCATCAGGTCCAGGTGCCTTTCCTGTTTTGAGTGAGTTGGCCACGTCTTGTAGTTCCTTAGTTGTGAAGAGTGTTCCTTCGCTGCTTTTAGCGTAGTGTTTCTTTTTCCGCGGCGGGTGTTTGGGGAAAAGCTCTGCTACAATGCTGTCCATTGAGGCAGGAGACTTCGGCGCTTCTGGTGAAGCCTTTTCAAGGCATTTGGTGACAATTTGGTCGGCTTTGCCCCAGATGTCCTTGTCGAGATAATTACAGATCTGTTTCCACAATATCGCTTTTCTTGCTTTAATGGCTCGGCTTAGCGTCTTTTTGGCCTGCTTGTACTCTTTTGAATACAAGTCCTCGCTTGGGGAGCGTTACGCGGCTCTCGTTGCGCGGCGACGTAGCTTATGACATTTGTTACGAAGTTCTGCTATGTCTGTTGACCACCAGTACGCCGGCCTGTGAAAACTCCTATTTTTCAGCCGCGGCATAGAGGCATCACATGCGGCAGCAATCTCCTTCATCATATTTAGCACTGCCTTTTCCGTCTCGCTGCAGGTATCCGGAGTCGGGTTGTTCTGACGGATAGACCAGCTTCGTGCAAGTGAAGCTCGCAATGCCTCTGGATCAAGCCTTCTGGCATTCCACTTCCGCTTTGAAAGGTCGCGTTGTGAAACCGGAGTAGATGACAATCCAACGTTGAATGTCACAAACTGGTGATCACTGCCACTGTATTCTTCGGATACAGCCCAGTCTTCGATCATGTTTGCAGTCCTTGGAGTCGCCAACGAGATGTCGAGGATGGATTCTTGGTACCCTGGTCTTCTAAAGGTCATGGTGCTCCCGGTGTTCAGCACTATAAGGTCGAGTCTAGCCACGACGTCAGCGACCTCGTTACCTCTGGTGTCGGAGAAAGCAGCGCCCCACTCAGCCGATTTAGCGTTGAAGTCTGCGGCTACGATGACTTCGCCGTCAAATTTATTGACCGCATTTTCTATATTTGCCAGTTTCTGTCGGAACACACTAATCCCTTCGTTAGGTGAGAGATAGACGCTCATGAAGTAGGTTATGGGGGTTTGAATCCAGACAAAATGGCTCCACTTCCGCTGTTGTTGACGGTAACGTTCTTTGTGTTCACAATCCAAATTGCTGCCGTGCCAGTTTCGTCTGCGAACCATGTTTTACCTTCGATGTTTAGATATTGCTCGCAGATAAAGCAAACGTCGATTTTATCTTCAAAGACACGCTAGCGCAGCAGGTTGTGCGCCAAGGCGCACCTATTCAGGTTGCCTTGTAGTATGCGTGTCATTTCTGCCCTCTTGTGGCTTCTACAAGTGCTGTGCGGAATGCCTTGCAAGCTACAGTGCCAGAAATATGGCATAGACCATTCTGGGCATTTTTGTCCGGAGCACAAAGGACGCATTTTGGCTTTTCCGTGCAGTTTACGGCCTTGTGGTTCTCTCCCCTCACATTTGTAGCAGCACTTGCTTCTGTCTGGTCCCGCACACTGACGTGTTTGGTGTCCAAAACCAAGACATTTAAAACAGCGTGTTACTTTTGCAACTGGGCGTAGACGACAGTTCACCCGACCGATCATTTTACGGGCCTTGTCAAGGGCCTTAATCGCACTGGCCTCGTCTACTTCGCAGAAGGCTGCCCGATTGCCTCGTGGTGTGGGTTTTGTCAAATTTACCCGTTTGTCCTCCAGGCTGTCAGTGAATTCACGTTTGAGTGCTTCACGGACTTCACTCTCGGTAGAGGTTTCGTCCAAGTCGAGGATCTCGATCGTTGTTGTTGTTGTTAGCGTCTTGACCGTGCCGATGTTTGCAGTGGCTGACCTTACTGCATCGGTGAAAGCCTTGCTGTCTTTGGTCTTTCGAGCCATTTCAAGGAGAACGCCTCCGTGTTTCGTCTTTGTAATAGACTTTATGTCTACGCCCGTCTCGACAGGGCTTACCTTGGCCTTGATTTCCTTTAGGATATCAGCATAAGTTTGGCCGTCTATTGGATGGACAAGAACAACCTTAGTTCTTGTCTTCTTTCTCCTCGGTTTCTTAGAGGCACCCTTACTTGACTGGTTTTGAGCTTTATCAGGGGGAGCCGCTGTTTCATGTTCTTTTTCCTTCTTCTTCCTATTTCGATCCACTGTAGTCCAGACGTCCTCCCGGGCTGTCTTTTTCTGTGGTGGCTTCTCGATTATTGAAGAAGGGCTGGGCGTGGACAGCTGCCTCTTCTTGTTATTGTCCTTTTCTTGCTGTGGTAATTTTTCAGGAGTCACCAAAGATGGCTGAGGTTTTTTGGTCAGACTCGGAGTTGTTTGGGTCGTTGAGGCCGACATGCCTGGTGATTTGTTGGCTAACCTACATGCTGTAGTGATAGATGTGACCAATTTTCTAATCTTATGATAGAGATTCTTCTTGTCTTTTATAAACTTGGCTAACTCTTCGATCTTGATGCCAAGTCTCTCCATTGGTGACTGTTGGCCTGTAACGGTCGGTACAGAGTTGATTCTTCCTCGGTAGGTTTGATTTGTGACAGGAGCAAAAGGTCCTCTACTTTTTGGAGGAATGTTGCTCAGCGGTCCGTTCTCTGCCATCTGGGCTGATTTCGTACTCCCTGTAACCTTGCTAGCATTGCTAGACAGCAGAGCCATGGTGTCTACTCCGCTGTTCACCCCGTTTTTCGAAAATCTAGTTCTCATCAGATCTTGACGTTTTGAGGTCCTAGGAAGCTTTCCTGAATGTTTTTGCGATGATGTCCGTATGTCTGTATGTGTGTGTGTGTGTGTGTGTGTGTGTGTGTGTGTGTGTGTGTGTGTGTGTGTGTGTGTGTGTGTGTGTGTGTGTTTGTGTGTGAAAGTATGTAAACCGCTTATAACTTTTGAACAGCTCAACCGATTTTATCGCGGTTGGTACCATTCGAAAGGGCTTGACCAAATTTAGATTTTGACGTTTATTTGAACCGATTTAGATCAATAGATTTTGAGAAATCTTCGAAAAACTGAAAAGAAAATTTTTTTCAAGTGTGGTTTTTTTGGAATAACATTTAAACAACTTGATAGTTCAACTTAGAAAACTAATCAGCTGTTAATCTCAAAAAACCACGTCAATCACCACCAGTCCCGTTAAAATCGGTTGATTCGTTCGAGAGATATTGTGAACGAAAGAAAACCGAAAAAAGTGTTTTTTCGGAATAACTCCGAAATTCCTAGCGTGATCAATTTGAACCTTGAAATTCTTTGTGAGGCTTGAAAAACTGCGTCGAATGCTGCCAACTGCGTGAAAATCGGTTTATAATGTGATTCCGGTTAAGCCAAATGTCGATCTGAGGTATGAGGCGGTGCGTCCACCTACCCTTCTCTGCATCATCCCATTGTAGTTGCCATCGGCCTATGCTGTTCTGCCGTTCTTCAATTCTTAGTTCTTCAGGGCTCAGTGTAGTTGACCTTTTTCGTTGGTATAGGGCTCTTCTTTCCTCTGCTAGAACTCTAAGAGGTAGGGTTCCGGCAATGACGCACACTGCTTCTTCTGATATAGTGCGGAAGGCACTAGCTACTCGTAGGATCGATCGGATCGAAATAGGTAGCGATCCAAAGAGTATTATTGCCATTAAATTTCGTGAAAATTTGAATCGATTCGGTTTTCTAGATTTTGAGAAATCTCAAAAATAAAATTTTCAAAAAATCGTTTTTTTGGAATAACTTCTAAACGGTTGCACCGATCAATTCCAAAAACTATTCCGCTTTTAAGTTTGAAAAACCACGTCGATTGCCACCAGTCCTGTCAAAATCGGTTGATCGTTCGAGATTTATCGAAAACGAAAAATTTCATAAAAAGTATTTTTTTGAAATTACTTCGAAATTCCTCGTTCGATCGATTTAAACTTAAAAATTCGTTATGAGGTTTTAAAAACTGCGTTAAATGCCACCAACCTCGTAAAAATCGGTTAATTCAAAAAAATAGTGTTTTATCAAACTTCCACATGATAAAGCTCTCGGATAGCTTAACTGGTAGAGCCCTTAGCGCGTAACCGAGAGATCTGGGTTCGATTCCCAGTCTGGGCTGTCTGATTATTTTTTCAATTACGGAAAAATTCCCACTGAGTAGGTCCCCCCCCTTTCCCCTATCCGTTCTTTCCCAACTTCCTTAAAATAAAAATTTGCTTTAATATGGCAAATCTATACCTTCATAATTACCATATCAAAGCAAATTTTTAAGGGAGTTGGGAAAGAACGGATAGGGGAAAGGGGGGGGACCTACTCAGTGGGAATTTTTCCGTAATTGAAAAAATAATCAAACAGATATAATTAGACTTTTGAGCTCGAAGATCTCAAAAGCATAAAGTAGCTATCTCTTTGAGCTCGGAGAACTCAAAATTACACAGAAATTGTACTTTTGAGCTCGAAGAGCTCAAAAATAAAATAAGTGAAATGTTGAGCGTTTAGGTATGGAGTTAGCGGGAAGTTGCAGGGATGGTCTTCAGAGTCAACCGTTTTCCTAATTTTTTTTTAGTGGCAAACGCACAACGTATTGACCTGACTTGATACGTATGTGCGTGCGTTTGAAATGATCTTCACAGGCCAATTCTTCAGGAGTTAAGGTAGATTAAAACGGTGTGCAATTGACCTCTTCCTGTTTCCAAAATTGTTGAAGGAGTTGATTTAGCTCGTCATTTGGCGCGGTGCAGAAATGAGCGCGAGCTAATTCAGTTGAAGAAGTTGAATCGACTGGTCCTGATACAATCCAGCCAAATATTGTTGCTTGAGCGATTGGAGTGTGCTTAGGACCTTTGCGTACACCTTGAAGGATGATTTCAGCGTAAGCGTCCGTACCTAAAATCAAGTCAATCTTTCCTGGTGAATTGAAAGAAGGATTCGAAAGTTGAAGACCTGATAGATGGCTCCAATCGACGGATTTCTCTTCCAGAGATGGCAATAATCAAGTCAATTTTGGCAATTTAAAGGCATTAACTGTGCAAGCATACCTGGTTGTAGTTGTTGAAAGCATATTAATAGAGGCCATACCTCTAGTAGTGGAAAGATATGTTGCTCCAACGCCGAGTAAGTTTATGAAACCTGTTGATCGTTGTAGTCGCAGCGTTTGGACGATGCGCTCGCTGATGAATGAAAGCTCAGACCCAGGATCGATGAAAGCTCTGAGTGTGTGCTGCCTATGATCAGTCTGGATAGTTACTAGCGCTGTAGCTAGTAGGACCTTGACTCGCCTATTTACACCAGAGGACGAGTGAAGAGCGTGTTCTGAATCATTGTTGTTTGGCCTTGACGATTGGTCATCAGACAATGACCCAGCTGATTGACTACGTGAACGAAATGCACTTTGTTGACCATTTGTTGGTTCTCACCTGCGAAAGGTCGATGCTGAAAGGTCGTTGAACTTTAGACATCTGAACAGCCGATGGAACTCATCACATGACAGACATTTTGGAGCTGGCTGTGCAGTTGTAGGTATGGTAGCCATGTGAGCTTTGGCTCTTGGAGTCAATACCTGAGGTTAAGGCTGTCGATGACGATCCATCGTTTCAAGTGCTGCTGCTCGAGATTCCAGGAACGTGGTAAAAGTAAGCAGATCGTTTGGAATTACAGTAGCACCTTGATCGAGCGCCCAGGCTTAACAAGTTTCTGGATCAAGGCATCGGGTGACCAAGTGGACGATGATGAAGTCCCAATGATCAGTTGGAGCTCCTAATGATTTTAGGGCTGCTAGATTTTCAGTTATCGTGGCAATCAGATCGAACAAGCCTTTTGAAGATGCTTGATGAAGCCGTTTCAGATTGAAAAGTGTTTCCAGGTGCTCTTCGATTAGGACACGGTTGTTTTCGTACTTGGCAACGAGTTTCTCCCAAGCTAAGACAAAGTTCTCATCTGTAATTGCAAACGGTACTATCAAACGCGCAGCTTTGTCTTTGACACTCTTCTCCAAGTATTGAAGCTTGATTGAACCCTTTTGGACGCGAATTTCTATTGAAGCTTCAAACGTATTGGTGAATGATCTCCATCCTAGCACTGTGCCGTCGAACTCTTCAAGATTCAGCTCGGGAAGTTTTGCATGGAGAATGGACGGATCAGCAGAAAGTGTCATGTTTTGCATAGCAATTCCATCCAGTGAATTGGCGTCTGTGAAGTCAGCGAGCAGCTCCTGGAGGTATACTCGGTGCATGTCGTATTCTTCGAACATGGTGGCAAAGAAATTGTCCTTGACGTAAGGATGTTCCTTAAGTTGATCAAACTTAATCTCAAATATCGCATCATGATCGCGTTCGATTTTTGCCCAAAAGTTTTCTAGATGCTCCAGTCTGGAGGTAATTTTGCACGACTCATGATGCGAAGCATCAGAGAGTGCTTTACGATCGAAAAATTTTTTTCGCCTCATTTTAGCAACTATTTTTAGTATTATAGCCTTGTTAGTTCACGGAATCAAGATATTTTGCATACTATTGTCGAGATAATTTAATGGAGATTAATTCCATACTTTCTAAAAATTGATTTACTGCAATAGAAACGGAAAAAAACATCAAAATAGGTCAAAAAATTTTCCTGTCCGTCATGTATAAAACCCCGGAAACACTGTAACTTGTGAAAAAATCAATTATTTGAGTAAAATTTTTTTTTTTAATTCTAATCGATGATTGTAGGTCACTGAATGCGAATGGTTAATTAATTCAGTGTCGTTTAATTACAATTAATAAAAAACGAAAACTACAAGACTGTATATCTATATATATCCATGTTAAATTAACATGGATGGTGATATATCTATATCTATAGATATTATGTAAATTTTATTCCACCAGGGGCGCTTGTGCAGTACCTTCCTACTACAGCTGTTTTTTCGACAATTAATTTTGAACGACTTAAGTTTTTTTTTTTTTTTTATATTTCATAATTAAATGAGCATTATGAGTCGTGCACTTTTGGATTTTCCAAACTTTATTTTTATTTTTGTTAACTGCGCGACTTCGAGATTTCGAATAGATGTTGTTGACGACTGCAGGCTCTTCATGCGGTATAATTGAAGCTGGTATTTAGCCTCAAATGCGGTTGGAACAGACATAATATTATTTCAGGTTCTGCACAGCACTCACGTATTTCAAATTTGTGACGATTTAATCAAAATAAAATTAATGTCAATGACCTTGATCTATCCGGCTCGAGGGACCATGTATAAAAGTTAGCAAGTTATTAATTAAATAAAGTTAAGGATAATCAAGGTCAACTAAATTAAAGGCTTCGTTGTTATTAGCACTTTTATTATATAATTTAACTTTAAGTTAAATATCACAAATTAGTTCAAATATTCACAATAGTTATTATATTTAGGTTGTAATTAAATAAACGATACTCGTGGAATAAATAATGTATATAATTAATTGCACGTGCATGCCTAAGAATAAATGTTAAACTTATTCACGCGATAAATGAAGTTAATCGAACTAATTAAACAAATCAATAAAGAAAAATCTGGTGAATTTAATTATGTTACTTTTATATGTGCTGAATAACTAATTACTTTTTGAAAAATCGATTTAGAATACAAATTAAAATGCAAAAACAAAACTTAACTGACATTGTATATAAAGCAGACAGTTGTAGAAGAGGAAGAAGAAGGAACTCGCGCGCAGACGTCTTGCGCACCAGGAAATTGGCCGAACAGCGACGGAAAGTCTCGAATGGCTCCGAAGCATCAAATTGACGGATTAAATTGATGCTGGCCATACTCAAACTATCGTCGCAGTTGAACATGGGTTCAACAAACGTACCATACATTTTCTCTACTATAAATTTTCTGTACTATAGATGTAAAAAACAAAAGTAAATAAATGTTGAAATGAAATTTTAATGTTACCAACAATCAAAATTTCTTATTAAGCCTTTCAGCCTTGCGGATTCGCTTGAGACCTAATAAGTTTTCTTATAATTAATGAGACAATACCGTGTAGGAAATTCATCCGCTAAATTTCTTATAACACGACCTGCGGTAACGGATAGTTTTTTGGCGTTGATACTTGTCTTTTGTGTAGAGACCCGCGAAAGAACTCAGACTCGGCCAATATAATCAACTTTATTTACTTACATAAATTCCAGTAATGTTTTGGAAACCTTGGGCGGCCTCTTGGTCGCAAGTTCGAGGTGGCGGGCGATTATTATGCAACAATTACACTCATTTACACTGGCATATTCAATTAACAAGTATATTCAGATAAATCAAATAGAAAATATTAACAATAATTACTACACTGATTATAATAAATCCAGTTATGAACCAGTAATGCACTTAAAATTAATGAATCAACAGCTAGTGTCTAGATACAGAGAATCGGTAGTGAATACCTAGATATTATATGTTTTATAATATTGATATAAGGATAATTAGTACGTTAAGGATCGACAGCTAGTGTCTTGTTTGTCGGTAGTAAATACCTAGCAATCAAAAAAAAATTGTGTTGTATATACTATGACTGACGAGGTCGAAGTGCCGGTCGATGCTCCAGTGCGTCGGGTATTCGGTTTTTCCCCTACTTTCCCCTTACGGCGTCTAAATATCGACCGAGTTCGATTAGGATAGTACGATTTTCAAGAGAATGTCGCGCAGCTGATCAAGTAGACAATTTGCATTGTCTCAATGTATAGTATAAGACTCGAGGTTTATATTTTATATACCACTCATATTTATTTATACATCTACAAATAATAACCCGACAATGACTACGGAATGAGACAGCTAATGAAAGCCAATATAATTAAGAGATAACAATGACTGGGCGAAGTTGTACTAGGACCCATCTCGTGAAGTCCTCATGAAGGGTGGCGTCGGAATGCTCGTAATATTCTCTCTCGTAGTCCTCTCAACCCTCGTTGAGTGGGGGCGAGTCTCGTCACGGGCTGGGGGTAAGACCTTACGTCACAGATCTCGGGCCTCACGATACTCGACAGCCTTCAGCCTCGGCACTAAGAATAGCGTTACTTACAGTCAGCCGTCCTGATGATGCTCACGTCCTCTCGACTAGTGGTCAGCTGCTCGTTCAAGTGACCATGTCACTTTGCCTGCTACATTACTATATTCGACCTAAAATAATATTCGAGTATTATTAGTATTTGAAAAATATGATATCATGCAATACCATGCAGCCATTCCTATTGTAGGATCAAAGCCGTTCTTTTTTTTTATCAAAAATCAACAACACAATACAATTTAACAATAATCATGCGCATCCTCTACCTACTGAACTCAGGGCATGTGTCTATACCGCTGATCCAGTCATACATGCTCAAACTTCAGAGCCGACCAATTGGCACCAGTGACTTCGTATCTGACTCAGTCGTCCACCGGATACGAATCACTACTCGCCATACAGCTTATCTATAGTTCTAAATTTTAACATTCCATTCAATTTTCATGCGTACAATTTCAAGCTGAACCCATTAACGTCGTTAGTACTCAATAACGATTGCATGCTTTGTGACAGATGTCACTAAACCTTCTAGCAGTACGGATAATCCACCGCCAATCATCGTTCGATCGATTAAGATCTTCGCAGTTTCTTGACGTAACCACCAGGACGTTGGAGTCGTCGCCCGGTTATCACTGACCGCCCGATCGTTCAACGATCACACGACTCATATCGGCTTTCGCCATTTAAATCACTAGTAGTGCGGTGAAGCTACTGCCATACGGCACTTGATCGATTCCCTAATCTAGCAATCTCTCGACGCAACTATTAGGACGATGACTCTCTAGCCAGCATTAGGATGCAAATACTCCTCTATCTGGCCTCCATTTGTAATGAGTTGGCTCATTCTCGGTGAGCTGATGAAGTATCCTCGCTGCTACGGCGCTCAGGATCACTCCAGCTGTTCAACTCATCCAGATTCGCACTAAGTCCCGATTGTTGCTACAAACGCTTACTTTATACTGTCAAGAGTCGAACGGCCAACGTTATAGTCCAACTCAGCTTTTTACCTAGAACAGATTAAGAGTGTTGACGATGTAACGTCTTACCACTGAAATCCTTCCAAGATTCCTGGTCTTTCGTCTACAATCATAATGACTGTCCATGACGTACTCGATCTACACGTTCGTGCATCTCATGGACTATTGTCAATTGTGGAAAGATCTTCAACAGCTATCACTGCCGTTCATACTGGCTTGATAATATCTGTGCAACGGTTACTCGAGCAACAGACGTATTCCAGACGAGTTGATACTTCAGAACTCATCTGAACCACTTTCAAAGCCTGGACAGAAACTTTAAAGACATGACTTAACATTTTACCTAAAGACAGATGTAATGCTCTCGACGATACATAAATCTCATCTTCATCACGCATCAATTACAATAACTTAATAATTATTTTGTTTAATTCTCAATGGTTACTATGCTAACATATTCTATCGCTGAAATTCCAGCTTAATTTCAACCATATTTTATACAGGTAGGAGAAACACATTTCGTTCACTCAACATACAAGAAAGACGTCTAACTGAATCCCCTTACTTTGATACCCAACGTACTCAATATTAGACCATGGCAATTCTAACAACCGTTACCTCATAGCTGATGTGACAATATACTCTAACCAGTATCCACAACCCTTCTTTTTTTTTAAGGTCCAGTTGACCTGAATTTACAACCTGACTATGACTTGTCATAAAATTAACCCGCAGTCTTAAACAGGACCATTATCGTTTAAGGGCCAGTAACTGCGCTACTGTACAGATTCAAACCAAACTATTTTGCAATGACGTAAATATCGATCTTATTGACCGACGTTTTTGTTGCTTTAAGATCTTAAAATCTTGTTCTGTTGGCAGGACTTTCAATAGTTTCATAGTAGTCCGATACCACATGGTGATTTTAAAAATTATAATTTCGATTGCAATTTAAATTTGCAAACTTCATCCGAGTATTGTGCGATATTATTTAACAATGCTCAGTGATATCGCTTCGCAAAAATACCGATATGAATTTAGAATATAGTGCTGAATTATTTAATCGCTCATCTAATTCTTCATCTTTCAAGTACGCAATTAGTACATCAATTAATGACTTAGCATTCACAAATAATCGATTTCAATAATCTATACTATTATAAGGGGGAAGATTTGATTGTTTGTTTGCATTAAATAGGCTCCGGAACTACTGAACCGATTTGGAAAATTCTTTCACTGTTGGGAAGCTACACTATCCTCGGATGACATAGGCTATATTATATTTTAAAATTATTGTTAATACCGTGCGAAGCCGGGGCAGACTGCTAGTCATTAATATTATTAATTATTTATCTTTCACTTTCGTCCATCAACTATATACTCTGTCAATTTATAGCTGACAATTCGACTTTACGATATCAAACGCTTAACAATTTTATTTACATCTTGTTTAAAAATGTCTAGCCAATTCGTTATTATTACGGGACGTTAAAATTTGTTAAATAACATCTCTTACAAAACTATTTGATTTTTCTAGTGACTCAAATGATAGTGCTATCATACTAACGTAAAGTTGGTGAAGTTAGATAATTATCTTTCGTTTCAACGAGCTTACAATCAATGCTGAGGAGCATTTCAATAATACAATATACAATAATTATTTTAAATCTATTGTAAGACTACTTCGTCCTTTGTGCATTATACCAATGAGTTTACTTAGCCCGTAGCCGACACATAGTTGCCACTTAACTTTTTAGTACTTACAATAAAGCAATAAAACAAGGGTTTCTTGTGAGAAAAAGACTCGCTGTGAGAAAACTAAACCCGAGGTTTCCTCGTATAGTAATTCTAATACTATGTCCTTGAAACTGTTTTGTCGCAAACTCTCCAAGATGGAGAATTTCCGTAATTATTTATTCTTCTTAAACTATTCAGGAACCAGGATCAGGAATTCTTAATTTAAAATAAAACACTCGGTGTTGGGGTGAATAATTATAATAATTTATTCCCCAATGGGAGAAAACTCTAGCAATTACTAGAGAAAAACTCCTCGAAGATAGATACAGTCGTGTATGATATGAATAAGTGTGTGTTTGTAAGTGAAACAATTGCACTAGGTGTACAATAAGGGTGAGAAAGGATCTCAGCCGCTATTAGGTTGTTGAGGTCAACCGGTACCTGTTAATAATGATCCGAGAGGATCTGAGGATTTGGATCCGAGAGGATCAATGTGCGTTTGATCTGAAAAGATCGATTCAATTGATCCGAGAGGATCGAACGTATTTGTGATTTGAGACAATAAATTGATTAGTTAAATTGAGATGAAATAGATTTTAATTAGTCAATTTGAATTATTTCGTGATTATAACTATTTTAAATTTATTTTGATTAATTATGCTTTATTCGCGAGAATTTAAATAAATTGCAATATTTGATGATTATTACGTGAGAAGCACCAAGTTCAATATTTTTAATATAAGTTAAATTGCGTATTATGAAGCTAAATTTATTCGAAATCTAATTAATTATTATTCATTACAGAAGAAATTGAAGTTAAATTAATATTTGAAGGTGATGAAATTACGCGTCTTATTTCCCGACGTGTAAGTTAAAACAATGGCCGCGACGCCACACCAAAGTACTGCGTCACAACTATCAAAAGTGTTTAAATTTAACTACGATAAATTTATATTATTTTCACGATAAAGAATACGAATTTAATTAACTAGATAAGTTACTTTAATATCAGAATGGATGTATTACTATGTAATTGTTCACAATGAAAAACACAGAATAAAAGAAAGTAAGTGTTAGCGAGGCTAGCGGGTATATTGTGTCGGTTACAGGCAGGGGCTACTCACTCAATGCTTTTAGATAGAGGCGAATTTTGTCATCGGAGGAAAATGGTGATACCAACGTAATGAAAGAAATTACTATACTTTTGGAGGTATTTTTCGTTAGTATAGAAAAAATGTTAGCAGTTTTTAGGAAATCGAGAGCGCCCTCTACTGAATAATGCGATTGGAGGAAATTTAAGCGCGGAAATTGAAACAAAATAATAGTGCATTACTGCAATATTCATAATAAATAATAAAATATCTATATAAGTTAGTTTCAAATAAATTATTGTCAATAAAAAAATTAACAAACAATTAAGTACTACGAATAATAAGTTAAAAATAATAATAAACAACCTCACTCATGCTCGAGGCTAAAAATTTACTTGATGATAGTATCAGAGCCTATGTTTGGATAGCTACGTGGAATTGCGCGAGGCTAATAATTGTCGAAGCCGAGCTTCGATTCTTGCAAACGGCGAATATTTTTTTTTCTTTAACTAATAACAAATAATTAATAATTGTCTTTAAACGATGAATAATCAAATAAAATGAATCGTAGAATTTTTTTTTTTATTTGGAAAGAGAGTAAATATCAAACTATTCAGAAATTTTTTTTAATGATAGTAAGTCATAAATATACTAATTGTTAATGAAAAAAAAAAAAATAATAAATACGACCAAAAATGAATAATAAATTATCAGAAACAAACCCACTCATGTTCGAGGCTTAAGAATCACATGGTGACAGAAACAGTTATCTACTTAGATAGTCGCGAGAGATTCTTTGAGACCAGTGATTGACAGCGGAGAGGATCAATTCTCGCCCGCGGAGAATAATTTTTTTAATTAATCAATAACAAAATTAAATTTAACGGCGGAAATAATCTAAATGTTTATTATACTTGAAATAAATTTTTTTATTCAATTTTATTTTTATTTAATTTACGTTTTATTTTTATTCAATTTTATTTTTATTTGATTTACATTTTATTTTTATTCAATTTTATTTTTATTTGAGTCATATACCGAGAAAATAATATTACGAAATTAATTTTTACTTAAATTAAGGGCTGAGAAGTGATCAATTAATAAAATATATTAACTATAAATAAATAAATTATTAAAAATACTTTGCGCTACCGGTATCCTGTCGTGTATAAAAAGTATACACAAGACTGGATGTAGTGTCTCAGCTGAAAGAAAAACTGCAGTTGATAATATTGAAGTAAGAATTACTCGGGGGCTGTGCATAAATGCAATTTTTAATGATCAATATTAAAGTACATAAATAATTAAGTTCTTTATTTATAAAATTTTTAACAATACTTATTAATATCTTATCATTAATGTATTAATAAAATTGAAAACTTTTTCAAGTTATTTTTCGATAAAAAAATTTAAATAATGTAACTAGCTCATTGTCTAATTAATATTTTTTTAATTATAAATTAATAATTAAGAATGAAAATAAGAATTTAATAGATCGATTGCCTACACGGTAACAAGTAAAGTTTAAGAAATATCATCAAAAACTGTAAAACCTTGATTTTAATAATCAATTGTAAATAATTATAATTCTAATGCTACAATTTAAAATGTAAATGATAAAATTTTTAAGTAGAACCGAAAAAAATAGCATTTCAAACGGTAAAAATTAGATTTTAAATAGTAATATTTCAATATATGCTCCCCGGAAGACGACATATTATTATGAAACGTTAAAAATTATCTAGAATCTGTATAAATTTTTGTGTTTAATTGTTTCCGTGTAATAAATAAAGTAAAGCTTTCACTATCTATTGCCAATAGATAAATAATCTTAAAAGTAACCGAATTTAATACTGGCATTAAAAGAATTAAAGTATTGAGTATTTACAATTGATAAAAGTATGTACAATTGGGAAAAGTATATACAATTAAGAAAAGTATAAACAATTGAATTTTTATAATTTACTTATCGACGAATATTAATTGCTGTTATTTACAAATTTAAATCAGGTAGATTCTACTCTTATAATAAGAGCCTACAATAGATCTACCTAACCAGATAAAGAATTCTTTTAATTCTTTTGCAAGTAATAATTCGCTAATAAATCTATTTTATATGATAATCCTTTTAATTGAGTAGGTTCTAACGATTTACATAGTTGCTCAAACTTATTCACAATTTTGGTAATATTTGTTACCTCAACATATTCATCATGTTGTGTCAAGTTTTGAAGGCTTTCAGACTCAAAGTCTACTATCTTTCCACTTTTCACATATGATAAATTTGAGTTGTCATCTGGTTGTTCACATAAATTT
This sequence comes from Cotesia glomerata, assembly GCF_020080835.1. NCBI lineage: Eukaryota > Metazoa > Arthropoda > Insecta > Hymenoptera > Braconidae > Cotesia > Cotesia glomerata. Next base: position 21,333,733 of record NC_058158.1, on the reverse strand, counting down.
TCAAATTTTATTGGTTTTTCATTTAAAAAAGCTGGAACGAAAAATTATTTGTTTTATTTATTTCTCCCCTGCTACCCATTAAGAAAACAAGAAGCTAAACGGCTTAGCTGCGTCGGCAAAAAATAATACTTTTATCATAGCACTTTCCCAAAAAGAAATAAAGTAAATAAAACTGGTGAAGCTTTATTGCCCAAATTTATATTTATAAAATTTCACAATGGAAATAAATTACAAGCCACTGTTCACTGTCCCGTTAAAATTGAATGATATAAAAGAAATTTGATTTTTTTTTTTTAACTTCCCGCTAAAAATCTCAGATTTTCAAAAATCGGGAAGTTATTGTTTTCACCCCGTTTTGCAAAAATCGAGTTTTCATCAGATCTCGACGTTTGAAGGTCACAGGAAGCTTCCCTGACTATCCCCGCGAGGTTGTCACTATGTCTGTATGTGTGTGTGTGTGTGTGTGTGTGTGTGTGTGTGTGTGTGTGTGTGTGTGTGTGTGTGTGTGTTTTTTTTTTTTTTTTTTTTTTTTTGTAGGGGGGGAATCCTTTTTACGGATTCTAGGCATAGCTGTTTGGCCTGGATATGTGGCGACTCGACGCAGCGTCATACTAACTCGACACTAACGCCCCTACCCACTAAACCCTAAACCCCTTTTCCTTCTTTCCTCTAATCCCTCATGGAAACCGCCGTCAGGCATTACTTCGTGAAGGGAGGATCTAGCTACTGCTCTTCCTTCTGGTGGCTAAGGTGTTAACTATCTTCCTTCTATCTTCTGCTATTTGCTCTTTTTCTTTCGGTGGAACGCAAGTCTTTAAGGACTTCTGTTGCAAACGTGTTGGTAGCGTTCCAGGCAGCTTCTGATGACAACATTGCTTCTACTAGTGAATCTGGTTGCATTCTCTGGTTCAGGATCCTCTCCAGTTCTTCACGCTGTGGATCGAAACGAGGACATACAAAGAAGACGTGCTCCGCGTCTTCAGCAGCTCCTGGGCAGGACGGGCACTCCGAAGAGTCATCGTGCTTAAAGCGGTGTAGATACTCTCGAAAACACCCATGTCCCGACAACATCTGCGTAAGATAGTAATTGACCTCACCGTGATTCCGGTTAAGCTAAATGTCGACCCGAGGTATGAGACGGTGCGTCCACCTACCCTTCTCTGCAGCATCCCATTGTAGTTGCCATCGGCCTATGCTCTTTTGCCGTTCTTCAATTCTAAGTTCTTCCGGGCTCAGTGCAGTTGACCTTTTTCGTTGGTAAAGGGCCCGTCTTTCCCTCTGCTAGAACTCTAAGAGGTAGGGTTCCAGCAATGACGCACACTGCTTCTTCTGATAGAGTGCGGAAGGCACTAGCTACTCGTAGGGCACTCTGTCGGTATATTGGTCCAGCTTTTCTCCATGATTCTTGGGTTTCCAGTGCATCAGCCCAAATGGATATTCCGTAAGTGAGCACTGATGTGACTACTGATGACAATAGTAGCCTCCTGCTCTGCATTGGGCCTCCGATGTTAGGCATCAGCCGTGCGAGACTAGCCCTCACTACTGACGCTTTGGCACTGACATGTTCCACCTGCTGTTTGAAGTTGAGTCGTGCATCCAGCATCACTCCCAGATAACGGATAAATGGTTGTGATGTGATTTCTCGGTCACCGACATTAATCTTAATTGTTTCAACTTCTTTTCGGCTGGTAATAAGCACTGCTTCGGTCTTCTGCTTGGCCAGTTGTAGGTTCACTGTATCCATCCACTGGTTGATCTTCTCAAAAGTGATGTCAAACAGATGTTGAATCTCGTCGAGGTGTTTGGCGACGATCACTGCGGCAACATCATCCGCATACGCTACCAGTTTGACACATCTTGGAAGCTTCAGTCTCAGGAGCCCGTCATACATGATATTCCACAGAAGTGGACCAAGAACAGAGCCCTGTGGCACACCACCGGTTATATCATACTCTTTTGGACCATTCTTTGTATCGTATTTCAGCACTCTATCTGTAAAAAAGCTAATCACTAGTCTGCGAAGATATGTTGGCACGTTCTTCTCGTCGAGAGCTTGCATGATGCAGTCCCAATTAGCGGAATTGAAAGCATTTTTGATGTCCAAGGCAGCCACCAGGCAGTACTTCTTCGTTCCACCCTTCCATCTAGTTCCTGCGATTGCCTCTTTGGCCGTATTAACAACCAGGTTGATCGCGTCCAGGGTTGATCGTCCTTTCCGGAATCCATACTGGTTGTCTGCCAAGAGTGGGTCGACTACTGCATCTATTCGCTGATGGATGATACGCTCAAATATCTTACCCACCGTATCTAGCATGCAGAGTGGTCGGTAAGATGACGGTTCTTCTGGCGGTTTCTTTCCTTTCAGTGAAAGTACTAACCGTTGCTATTTCCACTTACGAGAAAAAGTCCCCTCCTTGAGGCATGCGTTGTAAGCGTCTAGAAATAATGTTGGTGCTGCCTTTATGATGGTTTTCAAGGCTATATTAGGGATTCCGTCCAATCCCGGCGCTTTATTATTTCCTACCCGATTACAGGCCTCCAACAATTCTTCTTCAGTGACAGGTGGAATGTCGTCCAGTTCATCTTCCGTTGACTGATAATTGAGACTGTGTTGCTGTGGAAACAGCGCAGTGACGATTTTCTGAAGGAGTTGGGGACACGTAGGTGACAGCATTTGTTGTTTCTTCAGGTGCGTCATGACCACCTTATACGGCCGACCCCACACGTCTTTGTCGACCTCGTATATGAGCTCTTTCCAGCATTTTCTTTTGCTCTCTTTTATGGCCTTATTAAGTTCACGACGAGCTTTTTTGTACTCTGCGATCAGCACTGCAGAGTAAGGTCGTTGATCGCCACGCTGTGATATTCTTCTCTTTCGATGAAACTCTTTACGGAGGTTGCTGATATGATCATTCCACCAGTGTACCGCAGGTCTTGAATTCATAACACGTTTGCGAGGCATACTGGCATCACAAGCTTGTGTTACTCGCATCATCAGAGCCTTAGTATGTTCTTCTGCACATCCAGTCTCTATCGGATCACTATCAAGGGCTATTAGCAATACTTCTGGGTCAAGAGATTTCACCTTCCAACCGACGGTGTTAAATTGCTTGATAGGCCCCCGGAGGTTCTGGTCGTTTGACGTTTCCCAGAGTATCGCATGATGGTCACTGGCAGTGTAGATGTGCAGTACCTTCCAGTTAGTGTTACCTTTAGCAAGGCTGGTACTGACAAAAGTGACGTCTACAATCGAGCTTGCGTCACCTTTGGTGTAGGTCGGCGTGTCACCACTGTTGAGCAAGACTACGTCTAGTGTAGAAAGAGCTTCTAGCAGCTCTCTTCCTCGTGCATTAGTCTGCTTACTGCCCCAGTCCACTGCCCAGGCGTTAAAGTCCCCGGCTATCGCCACTGGATGATGTTGCTTCGCGTCCTCGGTCAGTCGATCCAAGAAGTCAGTAAACTCAGCAATTGAGAGGCTAGGTGGTGCGTAGCAGCTGTAAAAACGGATGCCATCTACTGATGCTGCTACAAAGCCAGCACTGCCATTGGTAGCTACACTCTGGAAAGGGAGCTTACCACAAGCCCAGATCACAGCTTTCGTGGTGATATCCGTCTCCCAAGGTTGTCCAGCTAAATGTTTATATGGCTCCGATAAAAGCACAACGTCGAGCTTTAATTCCCGTACTGTCTGCATAAGCAGGTCATGCGCAGCTTCGCAGTGATTGATGTTAAGCTGCAGTATCCTCATGTTCGTTTATTTGTCAGCTTCTGGAGTGCTTCTTGGAAGACTGGACATCAGCCAGAACCAGACTGGTGAGCAGTGTCCTGAGAGCCAGGTTTTTCCGCACATAACGCACATTTCACTTTATTTTGGCATTGAGCAGCTTGATGACCTGTTTGCCCACATTTGATGCAAAGCCCAGATCGGTCGACTTCGCTTTTACATTGGGCAGTAGTGTGCCCAAAGTGCCAGCACTTATAGCATCGTAATGGTGTCTTAATTGCTCTGACACGGCAATTCACCCAGCCAATCCTTATTTTGCCTGTCTTTCCAAGTATCTTCTGCACTATTGCTGCTGGCAATCGTACCGAAGCAGTTTGAGTACCTCTGTAGGCCGGACGAATTTTAATGACATCTTCAGGTATTTCGTAGTCATTTCCAGCTGCCTCTTGTAAGGCCTTCCGGACATCGTCTATAGTTGTTTCGTCGTCAATGTCCCGGATTTAAAGCTGTTCCTCTGGGCCTTTACAGATGACTTGCGCTTCTTCTTTAAGGATGCTCTTGATGGTCTTCAGCAAAGCTTGTCCTTTGTCTGCGGTCTTTCTGGAAAGCGTAATGAGCATATTCCCATCATTCGTCTTTTGAACCTTGTCAACGACGTCACGGGTCTGATCTGGTGGGACATCTTTTTTAATCCGACGCAGTATCTCGGCATATTTTGCCTTCTCAACGGGTCGAATAATTAAGGCATCTGGTTTGGTGAATTTTCGCGGTTTTTCCCGCTTAGGCTCCGGCCGAGATTTGTTCACCGGTTGTTTTGGTAACCGCTTTCTCGCTTGCTCCTTCTTCTCCTTCTTGGATTGGACCTTCTGCCATTCAGTCACCTCTTTTTTTCCGGCGTTCTGCACTGCCGTGTTTTTCGGAGGGCTTGGTTTCAGGTCCTTTTTCTTCACAACTTGGCAGATCGTTGGATCGGGAGAAGATCGATCTTTTCTCTTAGTTGACTTGCTGCTAGTTCTGATTCTGTCTTCCGCGACTGATTCACCATCACCTTCGGCTCCAGTGTCCATTGCTTCTTCATTCACGATAGTTGCTTGAATGCTTCTCTCCGGTGTAGTGCGAGAAGTGCGTCGTACTGTTAAACACCATTCTTCATCAAGTTTCTTGAATCTCTGGAGGGCATTGGCTACGCTGGTCGTCTTGGTCTTAATCTCCTTGTGGATATTGACCTTAGATTGGATGAAGTCATTTAGCTCACTGGTCAGCTTTTCAAGGCGTTCAAACGCTTGCGACCGCTTCATTTCAGCGCTTGCTTCAATCGCTGCTTGTTAGGCATGAGGCCCGTTTTCACTATTGTTGTTTTCCTGAATTTTACTCATACTTTTAAATTCACCAGCGCATCGTACGGAGTGGAGCGGGTTGTCATAACTAGGAACGGGTGTACCCTCGGAGATAGTACTCCTACCCCAGTTCCCTGAGGCCTAGCCGACACTTAGCCAGCCCCGGAATACACGGACGGACTAGACTCGCTCGGAGCGGTGAAGATTCCGATCTCTAACACTCACTGCGTACTTCCTGATCAAGGCCCGAAGTGGCTGGCTCCTGATCCACTGCTGCAACTTACACCTCGGCAGAGCAAGCTCACATCAGCCGTGGCCTGCATCGTCGGAAACTACGACACGAGGTTCCGGTCACTCCCAGTGGGTCACAGCAGAGAACGATCGTCTTGTTAGGTCAGTTAGTGCGACTAACCCATTAAAGGGGAGTTTTGTCCACGGGAGCGTATTTTGTTTGGTTATTTTGCTTGGCTCCTACCCGCTGTACCTCATCAACTAAGAGATTAAGTGTCATCCAAGGACAGCGAGCGTTCTCCCATCCGCTCGGGGAGACGCGCCCGGTAGCAGTATCTCTTCTGCCCCGAGTGTGTGTGTGTGTGTGTGTGTGTGTGTGTGTGTGTGTGTGTGTGTGTGTGTGTGTGTGTGTGTGTGTGTGTGTGTGTAAGTATGTGAATCACTTATAACTTTTGAACGGTTGAACCGATTTCATCGCGGTTGGTGCCAGAAAGGGCTTCGCCAAACTTAGATTTCCTGAGAATTTGAACCGATTCGGACCGATAGATTTTGAGAAATTTTGAAAAATCTCAAAAAAAATTAGAAAAAAATCATTTTTGAAAGTGGTTTTTTTGGAATATCTTTTAAACGGCTCGATCGATCAATTTCAAAAACTAATCAGCTCTTAACGTCAAAAAACCACGCCGATCGGCGCTAATCCGGTCAAAATCGGTTGATTCGTTCGAGAGATAGCGTGAACGAAATAAAACCGAAAAAAACCGAAAAAACTGTTTTTTTCACATAACTTCGTCATTTCTTCTCGGATCGTTTTTGATGATATAGAATAATTTCAGAAGTTAAAAAACCGCGTCGATTGCCGCCAAAAACGTGGAAATCAGTTGATTATTTCGAGAGATATCCTCGACGAAATATTTGGAAATAAGGATTTTTTCAACATAACTTCGACATTTTTTGGAATAACTTTCAAACAGCTCTACCGATCGATTCCAAAAACTAATCAGCTCTTAACATCATAAAACCACGTCGATTGCCACCAAGCTGGTCAAAATCGGTTGATTCGTTCGAGAGATATCGTGAACGAAAGAAAACCGAAAAAAGTGTTTTTTCAGAGTTACTCCGAAATTTCTAGTTTGACCAATTGAAACTTAGAAATTATTTATAAGGCTTAAAAAACTACGTAGAATGCCGCCAACCGCGTAAAAATCGGTTCATTCATTTAAAAGTTATTGCGGTATGAACATTCAAAAAATAGTGTTCCATGAAACTTCTATCAGACTTTTGAGCTCAAAAAGCTCAAAAGCTTAGAAAAGGTATCTTTTTGAGCTCGGAGAGCTTAAAACAACACACAGATTGTACTTTTGAGCTCGAAGAGCTCAAAAAAGCGGCCAGGTATTAACGGAATTAGCGGGAAGTTGCAGGGATGGCCTTTAGGGTCAACCGTTTTCCTAATTTTTTTTTGTTAATTTCAATAAATATATTTAAAATAATAAAGAATCATGTCATTCTTTTATGCTTAAAGATATCATAGTGCATGTCAGTAACGAAAATATTTGTCACTATTTGAAGTATCAAATCAAAAAATAAAGCAAGCAAGCAAGCAAAATAATAAAAGTAAAGAAAATTATTTACCTGATGTACGATATCGCTTATTAGACACAGATGTACCAGTAGACTCCTCACTTGTTCCAGATCCCTGAAATATACAAAACCACATAATTAGATAAGTAATATTTTTTAATATTGTCTGACAATAAAAACAAAACGAAAACACATTATATGTTTTTCAACTTACCGATTCAGAGACTTTTCTTTTGTGATGTATAATTCGTTGTGAAGTTTGATTTACATCTTCTAACATCGGGCATACGGTAAATTCACGATTTTCAACAGTCGTAAACTGTTCAATATGCCCTGATGGTTGCTCAATCTCATTTACATTCTGGACAATCCTGATCATCTGAGGCTGTTTATGAGTAATAGCCTTTGGATTTGAAATGTCCACAAGAGGTTTAACGGAGGCTATAAACAAAGAGTTTATTCATTAATATTTATACTATATTCGAATGAATGATTATCATTTTAAAAACTACCTATTATTACAAGTCATAAAATAACATTAATCTTACCAGTTGTAGCAAGACGATTAGAAGTTAAAAAAAATTTTTCCACTTTCTCATCATCAATGGGTGGCGTATTCTCAAAAAAAATCGTTGGCACTGATCCAAGTTTCAATTTTTTACCGGGAGTATAATCTTCGGAAGTAAAATGACAACTGCATATCCTTTCATTATTTAAATCCTCCAGATGTTTATGTAGTAAATCTTCGTTTCCTGTAAGACGAACCCACTCTTTGCAGCTGAAAAAATTTCAATTTGATAAGTATTGAACTTACAATCAATTTTAAATGTTATAATTTATGAAGTATTAGTTAGTTTTATTTCAAAAAATCATTTATACTTACAGATTATTATTATTTTTCGGGAAACGATGTAATGTACACTTGTCCTTGCTTTTGTGCTTACAAATCTTAACACGACAATACACAACCATTTTGCAATTATTATTAAAAAACAAATAAAGGCAAATGATAGTAAAAAATCCTATTGTAAAATAAAAATAATTAATTGAGGGAGAGAAGACAAGAAAAAAAATTTAATATATATGATGAATTATTAAGGAAAAAAATTTGTAAAAAAGAATAATTAATAATTATCAAGCATTAAATAGGAATTTTAATTGCAATAATTTAAACCAAAGTAAAGTAAACAATCACAAAAGTTAGAGGTTATAAAACTTAAATAAAGAATATAAGCAAAAAGGCTTAGAAAAAATAAATGTTGAATTAGAGAAATAGGCGTAAATAGTTATTAGATTTTATATATTGCTGATTAATTATCATTAATCAAGAATAAACGCTTCTAATCACAAAAATTCGAGATAACCAAAATTAACGCATATGATCGCAGTAATTGTGGCTACAAGAATGGCGGCTAATGTTTTTCCGGTTCATCTTTCGGATATTATTATTATTATTGTCAGTGCTGCCACATTTGAGGAATCAATAATGGTGAAATTTCATTTTCTACAGTTGCAACTCTCTTTTCCTCCGGAGACAAAATTGGGCATGGTGGGGGCCCAGAGTGAGCAGCCCCTGGTTACAGGTCCCAAACACAACTGAACTTCGCACATGGCGTCTCGCGCCTCGTGCTTCGTGCCGGCCGGGCTTCTTCCCGCTAGCTCATGGTGCGCAGGTGCAGCAGCCATTACAAAACGTGTTATTGGACATGTTCGTGGAGAACAGTCATAGAAACGACTCTTGTTGAGTCTCGAGTATAGTTAAGATTTTAGTATAGTTATGAGAGTCGGGGTGACCAACTCTCTTTTGCCTTGGCGGCAAAACAGGTATAGTTATGAGAGTCGGGGTGACCAACTCTCTTTTGCCTTGGTGGCAAAACAGAAACCATCTGTTTTGTGTTATGTTTTTAAAATTTTCCTAAACTCGACTCAACATAATTTTACTACCAATAATGAATTTTACTTATTGAGTTACTGGTAACACGCGTAATATTTATTCTCAACGACTAACGAAAAGGATATGTTGAACTTTTTAAAGACTTTAACTAGAAACACTTTTATACCAACATGTGTTACTTAGGCATTTCGAGTTTCTACGTTATAACTATTTACTAGTTTCTACTTTCTCCTTTGCATATTGTTCACAAAATATATGTGACCGCCGGATTATGTTTTATAGTTTTGTCAACGATAATTTTTTCAAACTTTGCGTCATATATTTTATATATATTATTAACATGCTTATTCATTATTTTTCAATCAGATTTGAGTACATATACTAACTATACCTAACAATAAGTTCGTTTTCCGAATTGTTAATCTTTGCAATTTGCAATAACTCCACATTAATAAAATCAATCATTTTACTCTTTTATAGCTAATATCCAATGGTAAAAATTAACAATCAAGGCGTTACTATATTATAAAGTGATTCTGATTAAGACTACTGCTTCTTTATTTTGAAAATGTATAGTTACTTATAACCGCGACAATATTCTTTGTAACCGTATAGCGAGTATTCACTACTTGATCGCGCAAGTATATTAATGCTACACCCGGTATGCATGATTCGGAGTTCCGCTTCATTATTTATTAATTTACTATTTCTTCATGGTATTACATTTACTACTTGCAATAACACTTTGTTTTGTCGAAAACTATCCACTTAGGATAGTTTCCGTAATTGTTTTAAAAATTATGATTAATTTGGGATTAGGGTATTAAATAAAATATGCGTCGATTTGTTGGGGAATAAAATAAAGATTTATTTATCCCCAGAGGAGGAAAACTCAGTTGGACTGAGAAAAAACCTCCTCGAATGAAAAAATGTACAAGTAAGAACGCAAAGCGTGTAGTGTGAATAAAAAAATATGTGTAAATTGCCGTCGCAAACAACACAAACGAGGTGAGCTCAACCGCTTTAGAAAAGCAAATGGTATTAATTCAGAATTAATGAATTGACGCTAGCTTTTAAGCTAACTAGAGTCAATTAATAGTGAAATACTAATTAATTGACGTAAAATGTCAGTGCAGAGACTGATTGATTGATTAGAATTATTAGTGTAGGAACTAATTAGATAATTCGATATCAGAATCGAATAGTTGATAAAATTTGATTTGATAGAATGATGATTAAATATTTAGCAATGAATTTAATATAATTTATTACAAATATTGCGTGTTAACTATGGATTGACTAAAGCCGCGTGGCTGTTGCAATCCTTTGTTGAAATGGCGCGTAATGACCGCGTGGCGTCACTTATTAATTTTAATTAATTTAATTCACTGAACAGTTACTAATGATTTTTAATGATTTGAGAATTTAATTGGTAATTGAAGTTAATGAAATTAATAGTATTTAATGAATATTTTAAGTGTTCAAGTAAATGCGTAGTATACGTGATAAATCAGAAAACGATTGACACAGAGTAGTCGTACTAGTACAAGCCTCCAAGCACAACTACTTGCCGCCGGCCACGTGAGCCGGCTTCTCTCCCGCTAACCAAGGCGCGCATGAGCGACAGCCATGGTGTGACACGATTTTTCACGAGTTGGAGCAATCAAGCCCGAAGGCGCAACTCCTCTTATAAATTTTTATTAAATGTCTTTTCTATCGGTTAAACACACTTTATTTATTATCGAGCAAGCATTACTAAGCCTACTTGATTATACCTCTTAATACACTAACTCAAGTTGTATCATAATTCAATATTTTTAACTTCTACATTACCAAATTTATCGTTCATTATAACGATGGCACTCAGTGTCGTATTACCAAATGAGCGATAATGAGTTGGCCAGCTTTAGGCCCCGATTCCTCATTTGCTGATGAACTACTTTATCGTAATCATTCGTTGTTGATACCGCTCTGGCGTTGAATCCAGTAACTTCTTCATTGCTGAATTCATCATCCATTCTCTGCACCGATTGCTGGTGAACTTACTAAAAATGCAATCTCAGTTGCAAAACAGCTCACCATTGAGTTGTTCTGCTTCTTCATCATTCGACCTCCAGATGCTTCAGTCCTGGTTCCTTCTGCAAGTACGACGCCTCTACGAAGCCTATCTTGACCGCAGCTATGGATATTCTTAACTACTTCAGTTTTTCAGAGAAGTTGCAATTTTCGAAGACGTAGTAACATGACCTTGGGTGATCTAACTACGAAGTAGCCAAATTTGATAATTGAATCAAGTTGACCCAGCACTCAACCTATTGACCTTGAAACTGATGCGAAACAACGACATTTGCACTTATAAGCATAAGTATTTGCAACAATAACTTCTCAATTATAATTAATATATTATAACTCATTATAATACTAATACACCACACTTTCCACGGAACACGGATTTCCAATCCCACTTCTGGTCTGTAAGACTCGATAAGGCGTCGGAATGCCCCTAATATTCTCTCTCGTAGTCCTCTCAATCCTCGTTGAGTGGGGGCGAGTCTTGTCACGGGCTGGGGGTAAGTCCTTACGTCACAGATCTCGGGCCTCACGATACTCGACAGCCTTCAGCCTCGGCAATAAGAATAGCGTTGCTTACAATAGTTTACTTTTTTTTGTTTATACTGCGAAAAAATAAATATAAAAAAATTAATAAATTAAAAAAAAAATTAATATAAAAAAATGGATAATTTTATGGTGACCTGCAAGTATAACTGGAAGAACCATTCTTATGTAATTACAGACACCAAGGGCTTTCATGAAAAAATAAAAAAAAGGTATTTAGATCACTTTGAATCCTCCTCCTGAAAGTCAAAAAAATTATCATTATCTATGATACTAATCAATACAAACTCTAATTATTTTTAGATTGCTCCTTTGCAAAAAATTTATTTGACAATTTAGAAAATCAAAAATTTGAAACTAAAGGTAATACAATAGTAGTGTCAGATACTAATTGTAAAGATCAAGATGTGTAAAATAACTTAACATTAAATATTTATTTGTACCGGATCTGGGTATTGAAAAGAAATTACAATCACTTATTCGTGGTTTTCTCGTTTATTATATAAAATATCACAGTTTAAAATTAGTGAACACTTGACTCTTAATAACTATTATAAATTTTACTTCTTAATTTAGTTGAACTATTTAATTAAGTAATATGAGAATTATTATTAAATTAAGCATATTAAAATACTGTAATTATAATTATAAAGACGAGTTATCAATATGTTGGCACTATACACAATGAGACACTACAAAAATGTCCCGACTTTATCAGCCTGGTGAACTACCACCCGAAATTTTCGTTACCGACACTAGCTAAAATAATAGGTAGTCCCGTGACGTCGCAAGACGGCACGAGGAGGGAAAAAACGGTCACAAACCCAGAGACTTGAGCGGTGATCGACACTTCGATCTATCCCCCGGTGTCAACCACCACGTTAGATTTATCTTAGTCATTCTTACCACTATACCACTATTACCACTATTAGGTGATTACTCACCAAAACTACAAAAAATTATTAACATCTATTAAATCTATTATTTAATCATTAAGTTTATATTATCATTATTACTACTATTTTGTGTTAAACTCGCATTGCGTTATTATAAATAATTAACTACCGACAACCTAGAATATTTGTAAAATATTCCTATTACAAATCTATTGTATTTCGTCACCGAATATAATAAATATAATTCAAGTGTTTAGTTAGTGAAATAAAATTAAGTTTGTTGTAATTTTGTCATCAATCAAGTTAATTTATCCACTACAATACTCACTTTGCGTAATTCAATCTAATCAACTACAACACCAACCACGGAAGAAGGACCGGCTGCACAGTAACTTTTGTAAGTAAGTAAAATAAATTTAACTGGCACACGTGGTAACTTCTGTCCCATAATCTATCTAATCAAGCTCTCTTAAAACAAAAGACAATCATAAATACGGGAGCGGAATATCCCAGGGCAGTGGACCAAAATTATAAACGATATCCAGGCGACTATTTCTTATCCGCGAGGTTTAGTGGCCTGGAAACTAAGATTTTTCATAGAAGCAAAAATTGTAGTGTTTCAATGGCGCTCGAACAGGGACGCTGCCCTCATTAATGAATGTTTTTGTTCCAAAAAAAAAAAAAAGTTGCAAAAATTCGTAAATTCGTTTTAACTTATAAATTCAATACTTTACAGATAAAAATTTAATTAATACAATTGACCGATAGAATTCTCGTCATAAACAACTACAAAATTCTATTAAGATAGCAAAAATTTTTGCTGAAAACTTAGTAACAAATCCTAAATTTATAAAATTAATCTCTACATTGACAAAAATTGCCACGTTTTCATACCATCTCATCTAATATTAAGTATGATAAACTGAAAAGAATTATATTGTGTGCATAAATTGTAATACTGTAAAACTATAACCCGATTATTGTATAGATTTATGCTGATGCCATTTATTTTACGATAACTGAGAAGTACTCTCAGTAAAATTCCAGTAAAAATAATTCCGACAAAATTTTTATCAGTATATAAATCTCACAAATCCATTGTCTATTATATTTTGTGTGCCGGGTCGTAAGCCATAAAGACGCTGCACGCTCGGGCTAAAGTAAACACGACACAAGGTCGCTTCACTCAAACGTCCTTCGAAGAATCGGTCGTCATATACTAAGTATTGTAGCGTTCGGAAATAAAATTAAAATCTTTAAGTTTTATTCCTACACAAGAATTTCTTTTGTCTAGCCAAGTCGAAACTAAATCTCTTATTTAATTTTATTACTCAAAATAAACTCTTAGTAGAAAATATTTTAAGATTAAAATTAAACATTGCCGTTAAAATAAATTATTTTATTTAACTTCACAGCTCGAATTTCAGAAAAAGAACGTTCGAATTAACTATCATAAATTAATAAGCTCATTGTCGAAGTAAAATTTAGTGATTAAATTAATAACCCCGAGTATCGGATATTTATTAAATAAGTCCGGGATTGTAGCGATTTAGCTTGAGTACGTTACCGAGGAAAATCATTGTCAAAAAATCTAAGATTAAAATTTTCTATCAGGTGTGTCACCATAAAATAAAATTCCCGAAAATTTAATCCAACCAAAAATTAATTAAGTAAAATAATTAAGAAAAAATTTTAATATCAGAATTTTTCAAAAATGTTTCCCCGTACGCCAGTAAACCGATTCCCGGTACCTGTAAACAATAATGCGAACCAGATTCCACAAGATCCCCAGGTAATCGCATCAAGCCAGAATTTACTAAATTTTAACCCGACTCAAGTTCCCAGTTCAAGTCTATATCCACAGTTATCAGACGACTTACTTGGACTAGACAACTCACAAAACGACTTGCATAACAGTACAAGTTACAACAATAATACTGACCCCGCTCAGACAATTCAAAACAACATGAGCGGAATACAAGACTTAGTGAATCCCGCAAATTTAAGCGGTAACGAGATAAATAGTGTACAAGACCCACTAGACCCAACGAACGCAAGCAACAACTATGTAAACGTAATACAAAATCCTGGGAATACTAATGTTGCGACACATGCTCTCGAGGAAGTAGTTAGACAGCTCAGATCGGAAAACGAAGTCTGGAAAGCTGCGTATTATCAATTAATACCACCCTTTGCCAGCACCTTAGTCCGAACAACGTCTGACGCTGTAAATAACAACAACAATCTAGCCAATACTACTTATGCATTTCAGCCGCGGGAATTATTCCCGAATTCAAACTTCTCGGCGGGAAGTCATTTCGTACCGCCCGCACCCCACTTACCTCCCGCTACCACGGTACAAAACTCAGCGTTCAGTGGAGCTGCGCGTTTACCGTACGCGCACCCGTATATCCCACCACTCGTACCGCCAGTGTCTCAGTACGTACCAGCTACACACACACAAACATACACCACTGTATCTCAAGTAACACAAACCTACACAGCACCATCGATGCCATACTACGTACCAGCCACACATATACTGCCCCACACTACTGTACCGCACGTGACGCATACCTACACAGCACCGATAGCTTCTTTTCACGTACCCGCATCGCAGACACAGCAATCTACACACACTATTCCAGGCATGGTCCCAAGCGCTGCTCACTCTTACACATACCCGAGTACAGTTGCACCCTTACGGACTAATGACATTTGCCGGACTGCAAAATCGTGGAATATAATTTTTCCCTCACGTGATCCATCCGCAAAACTAGACACTAAAAAAATTTATCAAAACTTTAGAACAGAGAATGATCAGTAATGATATACCACTAGATAGTTTTAGGCCAGTAGTTGCTTCAACCTTAACCGGTAATATTCTAGACTGGTATTATCAAAACGAACACCTATTCACAGACTGGTCGATCTTCAAAACAAACTTTAAAGTATGGCAAACCCACCAAACAGACGAGACCCTATTGCAAGAAATTTATTCATATCGGCAATCTGACGACGAACTCGGAGCAGCATTTATTAATCGAATGCAAAGTGCATTCGCCCAATTAGAAGAGCCGTTACCGGAAAGTCGACAGATTAAAATTATTATTCAAAAATTTAATTCCAAATTTTTACTTAAATTTGCCGAAGAACACATCAATACCTATTCAATGCTTTATCAACGCGTTGGCGTTTGGCAATCGATTATGGACACTTGTAATCCCCCTAAGCAAGAACAATTAAATAAATCAAAAGTACAGAATCAGGGCTATTCCAAATCCAGAACGCGAATGAACGCCGTTACCGACACAGATCCTGATCAAGATGCGTTAAATACGGAAAACAACGAACAAACTACCCTAGACGCGGTATTAACTAACAAACAACCCAATTTCCGTAAAGAGAAGCCAAAAGACGACACTACAGACACAATAGTATCGTCAATAAATAATCTTCAGGTAGCAATGCAGGGCATGTTCGAAAACTTGCAAAAGACTCTCTCTCCACCACCACCTCCCGCGTCCTGTATACGCTGTGGACGTCATGGACATACAGCCGACAAATGTTGCGCGAAAACCACCGATGAGATTCGGGCCAGAGCTGGTTTACCACCGTTGCCGAGAAACCCGGATCCAAAAAACGAGTAGGTGCCCTGGTGTATCCCTCTACAGCAGCCAGGGCCAAAACCGTTGCAGTAGAGACAAATAGTACTACTGAGTCAGCCAGTCAAACCCTCGTATCATCTATTTCTCCAGCTAACACCTTGGTAGAGCCAAATATTAACAACTGTAAAGCTAGTACTTCCCAAACCTCGGATTTCCTATTTGATCCTCCACAATTAAACATCTCAGATTCGGAATATGAGGATTATGACGATTGTGACTATGAATCAGACTCAGAATCGGAATTTCCCATAGATTCACCGAAATATAGAATCAAATCAGACCATGATGAAACACCCGACTGTCTTATGCAAATACACGGTCCCAATCATCAGAATCGGACATATCTATCGCATACGCAGGCACCAACGCTTGTAAGTTACATGATTACAGATATTATAATCGGACCTTTTCATATTGAAGCCTTGTTGGACAGCGGAAGCGAACGAAGTTACATCTCTGAGACCGCGTACAATCGAATCCAAGGCAACGAACTTCAAGAACTCAGCCCAGATCCCACCAGTACTGTAGGAGTAACATTAGCCGACTCTGCTTCAATATATACCCGCGGAGGCGCTCCATTCAAAGTAGAACTCGATGGAAAGACTATCTTAACCTGGTTGAGCGTACTACCTGGCCTATCAACCCCAATTATCCTCGGTTTAGATTTCTGGCAGTCTGCAGACGTTCATGTAGAATCAAAAATTGCTACTTGGTACCTAGGCGGTAATTCCATCAAACATCAATTTCGTTCCCGTACAAATAAAAACAAACCCCTGACGTTAAATGCTCTATCTTCATCAGAACGATCTGAATTAGGTTATTTTCTCGAGACAGAATTTAATAAAAATAAATCTACCACGTTAGGAGTCACTAATTTAGTAAAACATCGTATCGAAGTAACTGACGAAACCCCAGTACGTTGTAAACCATACAGACGCAGTCAGCCAGTAATGAAAGCATTGCACGGAAAAGTTGACCAACTACTCGAGAAAGGATATATTCGACCTTCGAATAGTAGCTGGGCTTGCTCACCAGTTATGGTCGCGAAGAAAAATAATACCTAGCGCATGTGTATCGACTATCGTCCTTTAAATAAAAAGACCAAACAATCAGCGTACCCATTACCAATCATGCATCGAATTTTATCTAGCCTTCGAGGCGCAAAAATTATTTCTACCATCGATCTCAGCAACGCTTTTCATCAAGTATTAGTTGAAGAGAGTAGTCGACACTATACAGCATTCTGTGTCGATGGCCGTGGCCAATTCGAATGGATTCGTATGCCATTCGGGCTTGTTAACGCTCCTAGTACTTATCAAGCTCTCACTGACCAAGTCCTCCGAATTGTAATGCAAATTCTCTGGAAAAAGGCTCGGAAATATTTACCCAGCGCGCAGGAAAAAATTTTTGCCTACTTAGATGATTGGATTATTATCAGTAATACTCTAGAGGAACACATGACGTATTTACAAGCTGTTTTTGAAGCTTTTCGAATCGCGGGCCTCAAAATGAACGAAGAAAAAAGTCAATTCGGACGTTCCGAAGTTAAATTCCTAGGTTTCATAATTAATGAAGAAGGCATGAGTCCGGATCCAGCGCGACTTGAACCAATAGCCGATTATCCGCGACCTACTAACCGCAAGGAACTTCGTAGATTTAACGGTCTTGTAAATTGGTATCACAAACACCTTAAAAATATTGCACAAGTCCAAGGTCCTTTAAATAAATTAACAAGCACGCGTGTAGACTGGAAATGGACTGATGTAGAAGAAAAAGCATTTGTCGAGACTAAGAAATCTCTATTATAAACAGCTACATTAGCCCTGCCTGAGCCAGATCGCCCCTATCGCTTATACACTGACGCGAGTAACACCGGACTAGGCGCGATTCTCACTCAGTACGACTTTAAAGAAGATCGCGAGAATTTAATTATGTGTCTGAGCAGACCTCTGAATAAAGCTGAAATTAATTACACGACGACAGAAAAAGAATGCCTCGCGGTAGTTTGGGCCTTACGGAAATTACGTGGATACGTAGAAGGTCTCCCAGTCACAGTTTATACTGACCATTCCGCGTTAAAATGGCTCTACAATTTAAAAGATCCAGCAGGTCGTTTAGCTAGGTGGGCTATTGACTTATCAGCATACAAGTTGGACATTATCCATTACAGAGGAACCCAAAACGAAGCTCCAGACGCTCTATCACGCCTTTATGAAGATCCTGGATTAACAGAACTCTCATCAATTCAAAATCGTAGCATTACTGAACCTGAAATTTCATGGTACAACGAAAAAGTCCGAGTAGTCCAAAAATTCCCGGAAAAATACCCCGAATGGAAGTACGAAGACGAAAAACTATATTATTACCGCCCAACAGCAGTCAAGGAAATTCTAGGTGACATTACCGCGTGGAAAATCGTCCTCACAGAACCTGAAATCAAGCCACAGCTCGAGAAAGCCCATTGCGATTCCAATCGGGACATTTAGGTATCGATAAAACCTACTGGCGTATTCGCGAGACCCATTACTGGCCCGGTATGTTCCGAGATGTTGTTTCCTATGTCAATTCTTGTGAGAGTTGCTTTAAAACAAAAAGTAATCAGGCTAAACCGCAAGGCTATATTGGTACTAGACCACCAACTCAGCCATGGACTATCATCTCCATGGACACCATAGGCCCTTACACTAAATCTTCATCTGGTTTCCAATATGCATTGGTAATTGAAGACATTTACACCCGATACTTAGAAGTTTTCCCATTAAGACAACAAACTGGCAAAGAAATAATCAAGCATTTACGCGGAGTATTAACCCACTGGGGCCCAGTTAAACAAATTATTTCAGATAATGGTAAAGAGTTTATAAACAAAGACGTTTTGGCCCTTATAAAACAGTACAATATCTTACTTACGCCTACTCCAATAGGACACCCATGTGCGAACCCCGTAGAACGTTGTAATCGCACGATAAAACCCATGATCATTTCATTTACTGGACAAAACCAACGAGACTGGGACCTTCACATACCAGACTTAAAATTTGCCTATAATACTGCAGTCCACACCGCACTAGGTGTGTCCCCATTTTATTTAAATCACGGTCGTGACCCACACCCTATATCAGATACACCTGCTACTGAAAACTTTGACGAGACTGATATAACTGTTTGGAAATCCCGCATAAGTAGAATAGACGAACTTCGCCATTTTACAGAACATTATATGTTAAAAGCTCGGGAACGAACACGAAAACAACATGAAAAACGGTTCTCTACTCAATCTATCGATTTACAGGTCGGGGATCGCGTTTATTATTTAAATAAAAAATTAAGTAAAAAAGTTGATGGCTATAGCGTGAAGTTAGCACCTAAATATGCAGGACCCGCAGTAGTTACTGATATAATAAGTCCGATGGTCGTGAAATTATCAGATTTAAATGGCCATGGCCTCGGCACACATTATTTAAATGATTTGAAAATTCCACAAAGGTCTAATAGACAAATTTCATTACAGAAAGAAACTACTGAGAGTACTACAATGTCATCTATTACCAGCAGCGAGTCGAAAGTTAGTTCGCATGCGGGTTTGGAGTCATTGATTCTCGACCCGCTGACCGAAACTCTAGCTTCCGACACCATTTCACCTCATCTGAACGACACTGTATCATCACCATCACCTGAACCGTCAGCTGTAACCCCTGCATCGTCACCGACCATGGCTAAGCCTAGCCTGACTCCAGAAGAAGCTACCCAGCTCACCTCCGGCCGAATTCCCAGGCCCCTCGCAGTTCAGCCCGGCACGGTTACCGTAGTTACCGCAGTAACTACTCCAGTAGCAGCTACATTGACACCAGCGGCCAGCAGTTTGATTACAGGTCCAGTCAGTAATGCTAACCAGCCAGAAAATACCTTGACATCCACGAGCAGCAAAGCAGCTACAGAGCAGCCATCAGCTAGACTTACCAACGAACGACCTTTCTGGGTCAATGACATACTGGATGGCATTGAGCATCTGCGCATGCAGCTGCAAAGAAACACACGTGACATCCAGTCTTTACAACGCGATGTCACCAACCTAGCTGAGACAACTAACCAGCAACGTCGGAACCTTCGTGATGTAGCCGAAGAAGTCGTTGCCGTCAACCACCGACTCGAGGCGATGGAACCCTCCATCAAGCAGCTGGGTGATGACCTTCATCAAAAAGCACACCAGGAGGGACCCATAACCTTCCAAGTCACCGAAGAGCGGACCATCAGGACGGTCTACAACATCGGGACTACGCTAACCAACAAGGCGGTAGTTCCAGTCCTAGCCAGCCAGCCAGCGACAGCATGTGGACCGAATGCTGGCCTGAAACCTCACCTAGCAACGTCCAGACCCATCCGAGAGGGTTCTCAATTCCCTCCATCTCCACTATTGGCCCACAGAGCGGCTCGAGGAGAGCTCACCCAGGAGCAATCGAACCTCCTCCAAGCAACAGGAGCCATTAAGAAGGGCGCACCGGCTAAAACAGTAATGGTAACGCACGCTCATTCGTTACCGTACTCCCAGACTACGTCAGCACCTGAGTACAGTGCGCCGATATCACCAGAGGCTGCATATCAACAGTTTCTGGCTGTCACTGACTCAGAAACTCCATCAACAACTACTACAGACGCTAACCAGGTATGCGTGCATAACGGAATCCGCTTTATGGATTACAACACCTTCTGTAAAGCAATCCGCAGCACTTGTGCTGCCGTTCGGCCAAGGATCCGACACCAAGAGCTCCAGGAGTCTTGGACCCAGACAGTGACTACCCAGGCTCAGTCACTGTTCTTCTCCACAGGGTGCCAGAATTGTCGGCAATGAACGCACAAAATTGCCGAATGCCGTCTACCATGGAGACCAGATATGTGTCACGTCTGTTACCAGGACCAAGTGACAACGGAAATGTGTTTCCGCCCACACGAGAAAGAACTGAAAGACCACTTCCGTGGACGCTGTTCAGGATGCGGAGTGGCAAATCAATTCTTCGACCCCAGGTGCCGGGCTTGTAACCAGCGCTGGCCAAAGTACAGGGACTGGATCAGCACCAAGTACACCCAAGAGGACATGAGACTCTTCTACGAGGCCCATCTTCGTGCCATGAGGAAATAAACCCCCCCTTACGGTTCAGGAAGTTTTTCATCCTCATTCACCACTCTCTCATTAATACTTTAATAATTTTTTTTTACATTATTCTTAATTTTTTTTGTATGTTCATTACTGACAATAAGTCAGTTCATTATGTACTCTAAGAATTGTGTGTTTACCACTATAAAATAAAATTCAAATAATTATTCATATTAATTTCTATATAATCGCAACATCATTCATATCATCTAATATATTATCTGCCAGTTTAATTTGTTTTATTTACAGCTGCAGTTCAAATCAAAAAAAAAAAAAAAATCAACCAACTATGATCAAAAAATTTTATTACAAAATCTCTAATTTATTTCTTTGTTAGTTCAATAGATCGAAGTCTAGACCGGAGTTTCGACATTCGCTCAAGAAATTCACCAACAACAAATTCTTTATTTAAAAATAATTTTAAAATTTTAATTAAAAATTTTTTTTTTCTTTACAGGTGATGACTCACCAGTCCACCAACACATCTATTCCTCAGGTGACTACTCACCAACCAAAAATTCCTCAAACTCCCTACTTTCTCACACCCTACTACTAGGTGACTACTCACCAACCTATCATACCACTATAGGTGACTACTCACCACTCTTTCTCAAGAACCAAATCATCATACTATTATAGGTGACCACTCACCAAACCAAACTTTTCACACTGTCATTTCATCAAACTACCCTTCCTAGGTGATCACTCACCACTAACTCCTATCATCCTATTACCCTCAAACCTGGTGACGATTCACCGATTCTTTTAAAAGAGCTAGCTCAGTTCAAAAATTGACGAGGTAGTCTTGGCTTGGCAGGGAGGATTGAGACACTACAAAAATGTCCCGACTTTATCAGCCTGGCGAACTACCACCCGAAATTTTCGTTACTGATACTAGCTAAAATAATAGGTAGTCCCGTGACGTCGCAAGACGGCACGAGGAGGGGAAAAACGGTCACAAACCCCGAGACTTGAGCGGTGATCGACACTTCGATCTATCCCCCGGTGTCAACCACCACGTTAGATTTATCTTAGTCATTCTTACCACTATACCACTATTACCACTATTAGGTGATTACTCACCAAAACTACAAAAAATTATTAACATCTATTAAATCTATTATTTAATCATTAAGTTTATATTATCATTATTACTACTATTTTGTGTTAAACTCGCATTGCGTTATTATAAATAATTAACTACCGACAACCTAGAATATTTGTAAAATATTCCTATTACAAATCTATTGTATTTCGTCACCGAATATAATAAATATAATTCAAGTGTTTAGTTAGTGAAATAAAATTAAGTTTGTTGTAATTTTGTCATCAATCAAGTTAATTTATCCACTACAATACTCACTTTGCGCAATTCAATCTAATCAACTACAACACCAACCACGGAAGAAGGACCGGCTGCACAGTAACTTTTGTAAGTAAGTAAAATAAATTTAACTGGCACACGTGGTAACTTCTGTCCCATAATCTATCTAATCAAGCTCTCTTAAAACAAAAGACAATCATAAATACGGGAGCGGAATATCCCAGGGCAGTGGACCAAAATTATAAACGATATCCAGGCGACTATTTCTTATCCGCGAGGTTTAGTGGCCTGGAAACTAAGATTTTTCATAGAAGCAAAAATTGTAGTGTTTTAACAAATATCAATTTAAGGTTGTAATAAGAGCGTTGAGTTAATCAATTTTAACAAGATTCTGAATACGAGCTCAGATTAAATTAATTGCATGAATTTGTTGCTTTATTATTTTATCACAATAAAAATTATTAATGACGCGACAATAGTTAGTACGAGCGATGATACGAGTGAAGAGCACGGAGGAGAGTCAGAACGCGAACTCAACTCAGCAGTCACAAGAGAGGCTTGAATAAAGGCAAGAGATTATAAGATTATTTGCATACCTGGTGATCAGTGACATCACCTCATCCAGGTATGACAACGACTTGAACTGAAGACAATTATAATTAATGAGTCATGCAGGTAATATATTATTAAGACTGAATATTATTTAATCTCTTGTGAATGCTGATTGAACATGTAAAATAATTTATATAGTATGTAAAACATGATCCCGAGATACCGGCATAACAACAATCGAGAGGTTACGTTTTTAATTATTATTATTAACCAACATTTATTATTAACCAATTATTATGAAAGACACAAAGTTGGTACCTGAATTTCCGATGATGGAAAATTATCCTGGATGATTTGTTGAGTTGGATTGCACAAAGATGCACTGAATTAATTTATGTGTACTGAGCACGTGTAGCTGGTCACCGCGTGTAGAGTAATTATGCCGGTTGGCGCGTAACCGTATATTTGCCTTGGGGAGTCGACTATCAGGGTGCGCGTCAGTCGCAGCACCACTGATGCAGTAGAGTGCGGATTTACCAAGTGTTCTGGCGCGAACATTTTGTATTTACGCAACATTCCGCCCGCTATCAGGAACAGGGTTGCTGATTGAGTCCTGGAGTGATCCATTTGAACGGTGAGATGATTGGAGATGTCCTAGGCATCTGGCTCTGGAGCAAGTGGCAGGAGTGCAAGCTTGGAGATTGGTCGAGTGAGAGTGGCATTTACTGTTTGAATGGTTACCACTCGAGTCAGGTTGTCCTTTCCAGGGTGCAGAGCAACTACTTTGGCTAATGGCCAATGTGTTGGAGGAGTTCATTCATCCGTGAGCAGAACTAGTGAGCCGAGTTGAATGTCGTGGCGAGCCTGGTGCTACTTGGTACGAGCCAACTGACGTTGGATATAGCTGTTGGACCAGTGTCTCCAAAACTGTTGAACACGTTGTTGAATGAACTGCCATCTGGATAACCTTGAGACATCCGTGTCCATGAGTGAGGGTTCAAGGATGGCGTTGAGTGGTCTCCCGATAAGAAAATGACCTGGAGTGAGTGATAGTCCGGTCATTTTAGACAATTGAAATAAAGAAAATTCCGACAGAGCCAAATCTTCGTAGAGACCTTAGGTTTACCACAAGGAATAAAGTGTCAAAAGTCCCCATCAGTCCCATGTGAGCTTAGGGACTTATTCGGGGCCCAAGGTAAAAATTTTAGGTTTTTTGGATTTTTCACGAAAACGGTAAGTTTTATCGAAAAAGTACCTCAGAGCAAAGTTGTAGATCTTAAAATTCTCTATAAAAATAGTCCCTATGATTTTTTCTCTAAGACCCACCATTTCCCAGATATTACGCTTGTAAGAATCACGTTCTACATAGTATGCACACATATGCCACGTATATACATATTTAGGTACTCAAGCAAGCAAAAATGCCTACTCGTGTCTCTTTTATGTATACATTATACTATTCGAAGAAAATTTACTCTAAAATCACCGCCGGTCCCTTACCGAATCCCCTCTACTTGAATAACATCTGGCCTTGAAAAACATCTGCCTATTCTTTTGTCCATGTGGTGTCGTTCACGTATACCTGCTTCTTTTAGTGTTGAACGAGCAGTTCGAGTGACTATACGTATTTATTACAAGCGTCTACTATTGAAGTTAGTGCTGATTAATATTTAAAAAAAAATGTCACAATTTTGCTTTATTTGTAATAAACTTTTGACTGAAGATGAAACTGTTGTGGTCAGTCGTGGAATGCCAACTTTAATCGATGCAAGTGTCGCGAGAAGTGATGAGTTTGCTGATTATTTAAGAAGCCAAAAGTCCGTTACAATTCACGTGGATTGCAGAAAATCATACACCCGGAAAACTTCAATCTCTGCATCAAAAAGACAACGTGAGGAAGAACAGGCCAGTACTTCAAAAGTAAGTCCACCTCATACTAGAGCGCGAATAAGTGAATCCAGCTTTTGTTTTAAAAACCACTGTTTATTTTGTGGCGATGAAGCGGATGAAGAAGCAGAAAAGAAGAAAGTGAAGATTTATCGCCGAAAAATTCATAAAGTTTCTACACTTACATTCAAAGATTCCATTTTAAAATTAGCTAAAGATCGTTCTGATGATGTGTCAAAAGCTGTCTTTGCGCGTATTAATTTTCAGTATGATTTAGTTGCTGCTGACGCTAAATACCATGACAGTTGTTACAAATCCTTCCTGAGACCTAAAACTGGCGGTAAAATTGGCCGTCCTCAAAGTGAGGCTATAAACTCTGCAATGGAGGAAATTTTCAATTTCATTGAAAGTAGCGATGACTGCCAGTTTTCGTTAGATGAACTGAGGAATGTTTGCCAAAATGTAGCTTTAGAAAACGGGATTATAAAAATACGATTGAAATTAAAGTATGGTAGTAGAATTATTATTACAGAGAAGCCTGGAAAATTAACATTTATTTGTTTTGTAGACAATTACCAAGACATTTTAAGTCAAGCCTGGTCTGATAACAAAAACTTAAATGAAAAGGAAAAACGGTGGAAAACTTTAAAAGCTGCGGCAGAAATTATTCGAGAAGATATTCAATCTTGTGTGTTTGATAATACTATGTACCCGCCACCGGGTAGAATGTTTGAAGATATAAATAACGATATTCCCGAATCATTATCTTTTTTTTTGGGACAAATCATTCTTAAAAATAAGCGTCATAATTTGGATCATTTAAAGTTAGTTTGCACAAATATTAGTCATAGCATAATGACTGCTGTTCGGCCTAAATCCTTCAAGTGGAAAATTGGAAGAGGAAAAGTCATGTGATTTTGATGAAGAGACAACTGATTCATCTTCATTTGAACAATTTCTAAGCGTTCATCAACAGGAAGGAGAAGAAGAAGAACAAGAAGAAATTGAAGAAAACATGATTGTTGAAGTTGAATATGAAGAGTATGAGTCAGATTAAAGTAATAAAAAAAAGTTAGAACGACAGTTAAACTCAGTAACCCATATCAATAATCTTCATACTATTAAATAATTATTGTTCCTGAAAATAACGTCATAAAGGTTCGTGGAATAGGCCTACCGGGGATACCACGTTAAAAAAATTAGGAAAACGGTTGACCCTGAAGGCCATCCCTGCAACTTCCCGCTACTTTCGTAATTAAGCGCTCAACATCGCACATTACGTTTTTAAACTCAAAGAGCTCGAAAAACATAATTTTTGTGTAATTTTGAGCTTTCCGAGCTCAAAAGTCTGATAGAAGTTTAATAAAACACTATTTTTTGAATTTTCAAACCGCAATAACTTTTGAATGAATGAACCGATTTTCAGGCGGTTGGCGACATTCGACGCAGTTTTTCAAATTCTATGATACATTTTTAAACACAAATTGATTAAGAGCTGATTAGTTTTTGGAATTGATCGGTCGAGCCGTTTAAAAGTTATTCGGAAAAAACCACATTTGGAAAAAATTTTTCGCAGTTTTTCTAAGATTTCTCAAAATCTATCGGCCCAAATCAGTCCAACTTGTATTTAAAATCTAAGTTTAGTCGAAGCCTTTCGAATGGCACCAACCGCGATCAAACCGGTCAAGCCGTTCAAAAGTTATGAGAGGTTTACACACACACACACACACACACACACACACACACACACACACACACACACACACACACACACACATCCGTACATACATACAGACACTTTCGCGGGAATCGTCAGGGAAGCTTCCTAAGACCTCAAAACGTCGAGATTTGACGAAAACTCGATTTTTGAAAAACGGGGTAAAAACAATAACATCCCGATTTTTGGAAATTTTCAATTTTTCTAGCAGGAAGTTAAAAGAAGTGTGTAAAGTTCAAGACATTATTAAAAATGATAACAAAATTTTGAGGCCTGTCCTCAGAAGTTTTAGCAATCTATGCTATAGTAATATGTATAAATTTCGAAGAATGTCTTGAAAATAAGTGGAAATTTTCAGCACAGACCTGAAAATATATATATGGTCTCAAAGTGCACATAAGTCCTCAAACAATACATTCGCTCGAAATTGTATCAAAATTTTGAACTCATGTCCTTGAATTATAAGGAATGCTTTAAACATTGGAGACAGTCTTCGAAATTTTAACTTTGAAATTTATATATAAAAAAAAAAAACTCTCATCCCCGATTGCCAATTGTATTTTTAACGTAATTAAAGAAAAAAAATAGGGTGTCTCAAACTATACGTTACACATATATATATATATATATATATATATATATATATATATATATATATATATATATATATATATATATATATATAGACACAGTGACAACATCGCGAGGGTAGTCAGGGAAGCTTCCTATGACCTTAAAACGTCGAGATCTGATGAAAACTTGATTTTTTCAAAACAGGGTGAAAACAATAACTTCCTAATTTTTGAAAATCTTCGATTTTGTTAGTGGGAAGTTAAAAATGTCGCAGTGATTTTAAAAAAACACTTGTTTTCAAATCTTTTATTGACGATATCTTTTGAACTAATTAACCGATTTCTACGTTTTTGGCGGCAATCGACGCGGTTTTTTAAGCTCTATAAATTATGTTATGTCATCAAAAGTGATCCGAGAAGAAATGACGAAGTTATGTGAAAAAAACACTTTTTTCGGTTTTTTTCGGTTTTCTTTCGTTCACGCTATCTCTCGAACGAATCAACCGATTTTGATCGGGTTAACGCCGATCGGCGTGGTTTTTCAAGCTTAAGGGCGGATTAGTTTTTGAAGTTGATCGATAGAGCCGTTTAAAAGATATTCCAAAAAAACTACTTTCAAAAATGATTTTTTTCTTATTTTTTTTAAGATTTTTCAAGATTTCTTAAAATCTATCGGTCCGAATCGGTTCAAATTCTCAGGAAATCTAAGTTTAGCGTAGCCCTTTCGAATGGCACCAACCGCGATGAAATCGGTTCAACCGTTCAAAAGTTATAAGCGAGTCACATAGTCACACACACACACACACACACACACACACACACACACACACACACACATACATACATACAGACATAGTGACAACATCGCGGGGGTAGTCAGGGAAGCTTCCTGTGACCTTCAAACGTCGAGATCTGATGAAAACTCGATTTTTGCCAAACGGGGTAAAAACAATAACTTCCCGATTTTTGAAAATCTGAGATTTTTAGCGGGAAGTTAAAAAACGCGCCGAGTACACTACCTCACAGGTGGTGTGGAAATGTGTGCATATTATGTAGAACGTGATTCTTACAAGCGTAATATCTGGGAAATAGTGGGTCTTAGAGAAAAAATTATAGGGACCATTTTTATAGAGAATTTTAAGATCTACAACTTTGCTTTGAGGTATTTTTTCGATAAAACTTACCGTTTTCGAGAAAAATCCAAAAAACCTAAAATTTTTACCTTGGGCCCCGAATAAGTCCCTAAGCTCACATGGGACTGATGGGGACTTTTGACACTTTATTCCTTGTGGTAAACCTAAGGTCTCTACGAAGATTTGGCTCTGTCGGAATTTTCTTTATTTGATCACTATTTTTATGTCTAAAATGACCGGACTATGAGTATCAGATCCTGAGGGTCATCTGATAGGGCCTCCATGGGTCGTGAGTTGAGAATCGCCTCCACTTGCGTCAGAAAAGTCGTAAATTCCTCAAACGTGAGTGATGATTCTCCAATGGTTCGAGTTAGGTGATGTTTCAGTGATTTCACAGCTGCCTCCCACTTTCCACCCATGTGAGGGGCTGCTGGTGGATTGAACTGCCATGTAATCTGGTGTACTGTGGCCCAATCGAGTAGATCTCTTGATTCCTGAGTTCCTCGGACGAAGAGTCGTTTGATTTCCGAGTATGCGCCTTGAAAGGTTGTCCCACAGTCGCTGTAGAGTGATATACAGACACCTCGACGGTGGATGAAGCGTCTGAGAGCTGCAATGAATCCTGATGATGAATAGTCACTGACCAGATCCAGGTGGACTGCTGAAGTAGTTAAGCAGACAAACACACAGATCCAGCCTTTGTACACCTTTGATCCTCTTCCTTTCCAAGATTTGATTGATACTGGACCAGCGTAATCAACTCCTGTATGTGAGAAAGGTGGAGATGGAGTGACACGTTGGGCTGGTAACTGTCCCATTAATTGTTGAGCTCGAACACCTCGATGTCGAGCACAGACGAGACACTTGAGAATGTGTAAGCGTACAGGTTGACGTCCACCGATGATCCAATATCGTTGTCGAATATATGCTAGCGTAATTTGAGTTCCACCGTGCATGGTACGCTGATGAGCGTCAGAGATGATGAGCCGAGTCAGAGCAGCATCACGAGGTAAAATTGCAGGGTGCTTTTGCTGATCAGAATCTGGAGCATTCTCCAGTCTCCCTCCTACACGAATGATGCCATCGGTGTCTTGAAAGGCAACCAATCGTGCAAACGGGTGATCCTTGGGCCATGATGCTTGTTTTCCGAGTAGTTGGAGCTCAGAATGAAAGTGAACTCGCTGAGTCTCCTTGATGCAGAATTGAAGTGCGAGGTTGATTTCTTGGGATGAGATTGGACGGACCAATGTTGAATTTGGCTTGTGCTGGACCATGTCGCGCACTCTCCAACATATTGCTGTGGCTCTGAGCATGCGCAGCAACGGAATTGGGCGCTCCATGATCTTCCAAGTTGATTCTAAGGGCTGAGCTGTAACGTAGAATGCCTTGATTGGGCGTTCTTCTAGTTGATCATCTGTATCGAGGTGAATTGGGCTGGTTGGCCAGGACGATGAGTCTCTGAGTAACCATGGTGGGCCAGACCACCATAATCGATGATCCTTGAGTTGAACTGTTGTCAAGCCTTGAGTTGCGCAGTCTGCTGGATTGTCTGTGCCAGGAACAAACTTCCAGTGGCCATCTGGAACTAGATCTTAAATAAATGACACCCGATTCCTAACAAAGTCTTTCCAGCGAGACGGATGCGAGTGTATCCACGTGAGGGTGATTGACGAGTCGGTCCATAGGTATGTTGGCACTTGAGAATATTCAAGCGTTGTCTGGCAATGCTTGACGATTTTTGCCAACATGTGAGCAGCTGTGAGTTCCAAGCGTGGAATGGTTAATTGTTTCAACGGTGCCACCTTGGTCTTGGAGCAAAGCAGCGTAACCTTTGCTTCTTGAGAATGATCTGCTGGTAGGACCTTGATGAATACTACTGCCGCCATCGCCAATTGCGATGCGTCGGAGAATCCATGGATTTCTAGAGTGGAAGTCGTGGACGAGTGGATCCATCTGGGAATCTCGATGACGTTGATCATGTTGAGTTGCCTTTTGAATGATATCCACTTATGCCGAAGATCAGCTGACAGTGGAGTGTCCCAGCCGAGTTTCACAAGCCAGAGTTCCTGCATGAACATCTTAGCTTGAATAATGATTGATGATAGGAATCCCAGTGGATCAAAGATTTGAGCAATCTCTGATAATATTGCACGCTTCGTGCATGGTTGAGTGGTGCACGATGGTAAATGTTTGAATGAAAATTGATCTCTGTGTGAAGACCAGTATATCCCCAAAATCTTGGTGCTGACTTCTGGATCCTCGATTTTATATTGTGTAATCGCTTTCGCACGATTGATTTGACGTAGTCTGCGATGATTGCTTGCCCATTCTGCGAGTGGAAAGCCGCCCGCCGTGCAGAGACTTTCAGTGTCATCAGCAACTGCTTGAAGTGATGCGAAGTCGTCTGCGCCGCCGGAGATGTCATCAACATAGCGACCTTTCGTGAGTGGTGTGATTGCTAGTCGGAACCGATGTCCTTCATCTTCTACGAGCTGGAGTAAGGCTCGAACGGCAAGGTATGGAGCTGATTTCGTGCCTTATGTGACGGTGGTGAGCCTAAATGGAATGATGTTTCCTTGCTCGTCGAACCAGAGAATTTGTTGAAGATCTTGATCATCTTCATGGACTTGTATCTGTCGATACATCTTGGTGACGTCGATGATGAAGATGAACCGATGTTTTCTTGATGTGATAAGTACATCGAAGATGTTGACCTGTAACTTCGGCCCAGTATGCATGATATCATTGAGTAAGAGTCCTGAACTGGTTGGTTTTGAGCCATTGAAAACCACACGGATCTTGCTTGTATTGTTGTCTTCCTTCAGTACCCCATGATGAGGTAGGAAGTACTGAGCTGCTGATGATTGTAAAGCTGCAGGTTGCATGTGATTGAGATCTTGATACTCCTTCATGAATTGCATGTAGAGTGTCTTGAGTCTTGTATCATGCTCGAGACGATGCATGAGATGCTGTAAGCAGCGGCGTGCTGCTGTATGTGAGTCTCCTAGCTGATTTGGAGATGATATCAGTGGCAATCTGACGATGTATCTGCCAGAGCTGTCTCGTGAATGAGTATCCTTGAAGTGGGCCTCACAGGCTTCTTCATCAGGTGATAACGAGTGCGAATGATCCAACATGACCTCCTCTTGAAGCCAGAATCTGGATAATAAATCCTGGAGACCCTGGTCACATTGATTGGAGACAGCGTGATGAGCCCTAGGTGGTGGTGTTGAGTTAGCTTGGACTGGACCAAGGATGATCCATCCAAAAATTGTATTTTTTGCGAGCAGTCCAGGTGCCTCGCATCTGATGATCTCTCCAGTGATGACTTGACCATAATAGTTGGCTCCAACGATGACATCAATTGGGCCTGGAGATGCAAAGTCTGGATCGGCGAGTGTAAGATCCGAGAAGTGAGCCACATCGGCACCTATTACGGAAGTGGCTGGTAATTGAGCCGTTAATCCACCTAGGATGTGAACCTGCAGCGTGAGTGACTGGTCTAAATGTTGTGAAGCTAGGGTAATGGTCACACATTCCTTGGTATGGCCAGCCTTTGATGATCCGATCCCTAAAATGGTTATATTAGACCGCGTGCGGCGTAAGTGTAATACCTTTGTCAATATATCTGAAATAAAGGAGATTTCAGAACCGGAATCTAGTAATATGCGAATTGGATGAGTACTTAGCTTGGTCACGACGTTGACTTGGCACGTTGCGAGTAACGTTGCAGCATGTTGAGCTGGAGCACAACCAGTTGATGAGTCTGGAACTGATGAATGATGATCTGGATCTGTTGAATCTTGAGTACGGTGATCTTGAAGTTGGGCAACGGTGTTGAACGAGTATGATGATCCTGGAGCTTGATGATTGTTGTGCGGAAGCACAGTATTTTATTGTTTTTGAGCCGAAGTGGTTGAAGTTGATGTGATTGATCCATCTGGGTGAATCATCGAGTGATGATTGCCTTGACAGACCTTACATCTGAACCGAGACTTGCATGTTTCGACTCGGTGGTGTCCAAGGCAGTTTGGACACAGTCTGAATTGATCCACCACTTGGATCCGCTCTTGTGGTGTCATCCTGCCGAATTGATCACACCTGACCTCGTAATGGTCTCCCTTGCACAGGTCACATGGGTATTGAGCCACTGGAGTCCTTTTCCCTTCTGCCTGAGACGCTGGACTCACCGTTGAGCCTTGAGTGCTTGAAGTAGCCATGTGGGCGTGTGCTGTGCCCTTGATGGCCTTGGCGGTGGATCTTGAGCTGGAGTGACTTGACCTCTGTTGATCGCCAGGCTTGTTGGTACTCTCCTCGTACCGTTCTTGAGCTCGAGCGTGTTCAGTCAAGAATTGACGAAGCTGTGAGAGAGATGGGAACTCCACTGATGATCCCAATGACAATTCCCATGCTTCTCGGGTTGACCGATCCAATTTCGAGATGATAAGTCGAGTTAGCAGATAGCAATCTCCAACACAGAGATTGACTTGTTGAGCGACGAGTGCACTGATCGCTTCCTGGGTCTGGTCAGTGATTGAGTAGAGCTGCTTGGCAGACTTCGAGGTCAAAGTTGGTAAATTTGATAATTTGTCCAATTGTGCTGAGACGAGTAGACGAGGAACATCGTACCTCTTCTGAATTGCACTCCATGCGCTTGCAAAGTTTTTATTGCACATTGGGGTGCTGGCGATTAGTTGAGCCCTAGTCCTGTCAGATGGGTCTTCAGGTAGTGGAGACGCTCGACATCCTGGAGACCTTCGCAATTGATGACAATTGAGGTGAACATGTCCCTGAATTCTGGCCACTTGGCGTAATCACCAGAGAAGTGATTGATGTTCAGTGGAGGCAGGGCCACACGATGAGGATCGCGTGGTGCAACTTGTTGAACTGGAGCGGGTTGAGCTGGAACATCTAGTTGATGAATAAGAGTGCCTAAGACTGTGCGAGCCCCAATGTACGATCTGTATGTTACATCAAAGGTGCCGTCCTTGATGTATGGATGCTGGATGAACTCTTCAGTGGCATTGGAAGCTATATGATCATGGATCAATGAAAATTGTTGCCATTCTTGGACTAGAATTTCCATGCGAGCCTTGAGTGACGACAGGCCTTCAGCAGCTGTGAGTAATGAAGCAGTTGCCTCAATGTCAGAGATGAGCTTCAATCTCGACAGTTGTCCGCTGACCTTGAGATCGAGTTCACACGCCTTGGTTAAGCGCTTGCGTCCACGTTTCTTTGGATCTTGCGGGTTGAGCAGTGAGTCCTTGGGATTCTCGGCATCAGTGGCGTCGGAGTCGCTGATGTGACCAATGGCGCTATCACTAGGAGCCACAGGTGGGAGCTTGGGATCCTGATGACCGATCTGGATGATCGGCGTCCCTGAATGACTTGGAAGTTCCTCTTTGGGAGCATCCGCTGGAGGAGTTGTTGACGAGTCCTTAACGTCACCCATGTTTGATGAATCTGAATATTATTTATTGTATCATAAATTGAACACGAAACGAGACTGATTGTGAGTCTGTGACTATTTTATTTGTACCGGATCTGGGTGTTGAAAAGAAATTACAATCACTTATTCGTGGTTTTTTCGTTTATTATATAAAATATCACAGTTTAAAATTAGTGAACACTTGACTCTTAATAACTATTATAAATTTTACTTCTTAATTTAGTTGAACTATTTAATTAAGTAATATGAGAATTATTATTAAATTAAGCATATGAAAATACTGTAATTATAATTATAAAGACGAGTTATCAATATGTTGGCACCATACACAAATATCAATTTAAGGTTGTAATAAGAGCGTTGAGTTAATCAATTTTAACAAGATTCTGAATACGAGCTCAGATTAAATTAATTGCATGAATTTGTTGATTTATTATTTTATCACAATAAAAATTATTAATGACGCGACAATAGTTAGTACGAGCGATGATACGAGTGAAGAGCACGGAGGAGAGTCAGAACGCGAACTCAACTCAGCAGTCACAAGAGAGGCTTGAATAAAGGCAAGATATTATAAGATTATTTGCATACCTGGTGATCAGTGACATCACCTCATCCAGATATGACAACGACTTGAACTGAAAACAATTATAATTAATGAGTCACGCAGGTATTATATTATTAAGACTAAATATTATTTAATCTCTTGTGAATGCTGATTGAACATGTAAAATAATTTATATAGTATGTAAAACATGATCCCGAGATACCGGCATAACAACAATCGAGAGGTTACGTTTTTAATTATTATTATTAACCAACATTTATTATTAACCAATTATTATGAAAGACACAAAGTTGGTACCTGAATTTCCGATGATGGAAAATTATCCTGGATGATTTGTTGAGTTGGATTGCACAAAGATGCACTGAATTAATTTATGTGTACTGAGCACGTGTAGCTGGTCACCGCGTGTAGAGTAATTATGCCGGTTGGCGCGTAACCGTATATTTGCCTTGGGGAGTCGACTATCAGGGTGCGCGTCAGTCGCAGCACCACTGATGCAGTAGAGTGCGGATTTACCAAGTGTTCTGGCATGAACATTTGGTATTTACGCAACAAGATGAAAATGTTGAAGAGAAGCATGTTGAGGAGGAGCATGTTACGGATGGTGCTGAAGATGCAGGTACTGAATTCTGCAACAACAGAAAAAGGATTGATGAAAGCAAAACTGTCAAAGGTAATATATGATATAAATAATTGTATTCATTGGTTTTATAAGAAATAATCATTGATTTGATGTGCTTATTTATTGATTTAATTTTCTTTAGGAGTTGACAGCTGGGGAAAGAAAATGAAAGCCAGCATAACCAACGAAAGTAATTTATTAAGATTAAAAACTTTTTCTATTAAAAATTTTTTGGTTATTATTTTATATTTCCGTATAAGGTAAAAGCTCCAGTAGCTGGTCATGTACCAGTACATGCTCACTCCATGTGAGCATGTACTGGTACATGATCAGCTACTAGGGCTCTTACTTTTATCAAATTTCTATAGACATTGATTGGAGTGATCCTGCGGATATAAAATTATTGTTAGTTGAATATGGAAAACGCCTTGTTAAATTTCGAAATGCAAAAATAAAGAAAAAAACATTATGGCAAGAAATAGTACGTGTGTTTGCTGAATACGGTAAAATTGTCTCTTATGAAGCTATCAGTGAAAAATTTACCAACATGAAGTCTACTTATGTTGAGAAAAAGCGTAATAATGACCCCAGACGAACTACGGGAAAAGGCCGTTCACCGTGGCCTTGGTTTAAAGAAATGAATGAATTAGTTAAAAATGATGAATCAATTAATTTTCCCACTCATACTTTTGCAAGCATGCCGGGTGATGACAGTTATGAACCTCTGAATCTAAGTCATTCTACCTACCTGTAAAATTAAAAATGAAATTTAATCTACACATAAAGTAAAAGCCCGAATAGATGATCATATACCAGTATATGATCACTCCATGTATTTGTATACTTATATTTGTGAATATAGATACACAAATACATGGAGTGATCATATACTGGTACGGGATCATCTATGAGGTTTTTTACCTGATTTATTAATTAAAACTAAACATTTTTTTTATTTTTTCAGTACACGGAAAGAAATGGATGGCGTTTAACACAATGTTAGTATGGTCTCCAGACCGATACTAAAATAGTATGTGTAATATTGCTATTCAGTATTGTAACGAGTCTCATAAGTATGGCGTAATTCCTATTCTTTCCCGCTTCACAGTATTATTTATATTTGTAAAAATGCTTACCGTAAGATGGACGGTGTGGCTTAATGTACATAGAATAAACGAAAGGAAATTTAGTATAGACCGGATAGCTCAAATGGTAGAGTAGCCGACATGTCTTTAGAAGGTTCTGGGTTTGAATCCCAGTCCGAGCTATCTAATAATTTTTTCTCGCATATTCTATAAACTCACATTAAGATGATCCTCTCCACATTCCTTTCTCAATCCTTTCCTACCAATATCCTGTTACGTGAATGTGGAACGCTTCACG
This sequence comes from Cotesia glomerata, assembly GCF_020080835.1. NCBI lineage: Eukaryota > Metazoa > Arthropoda > Insecta > Hymenoptera > Braconidae > Cotesia > Cotesia glomerata. The sequence goes on along the minus strand of NC_058158.1, from coordinate 21,297,430 downwards.
TAATAATTAACGTAACTTCTATTCTTTCCCGCTTCACAGCATTATTTATATTTGTATTTACTATTAATGACTTTTTCATTATTCTTCGGTCTACAAAGCGTTTGTATCTAGATAAATAAATTACGATAGTATAAATAAAAATAAAATTAACAGATGAATATTATATTATTCTATATTATACGTTTATAGGTTATAGTAATACTTACTTTTGCCTCTTAAAAGCAGCTATCCATTTTTTTCGCTGATTCAATTTCCAATTGGCAACCGAAAACTTATAAAATTTACAAATGCTATTTCTACTGTTTTTTTTTTTTTTTTTTTTTTACAATCGACTACACAACAACTTTGATGATCCATTTTATTTTATTCATTTAATTAAACTGACACACGTGTTATTTTAATAGCCTTCAGCAAGAACGAGGCACTCTTCGTATTGTCCGCAGAGGGCGCTGACATCAGTCTTGTACCCCCCACTATGCCTTAAGGTACAATTTCATGCTGACGCTTGACGCTGGCTTAAAGCGTCAAATAAGGTTAAATGGTATATAATTTTCACTGGAGCGCCATCTGAAATTAATGCAGCGTCAAAACTAAACATTGTTTAGTTTGTAAGAATCCGCGTCAAGCGTCAGCATGAAATTGCACCTTTACGCACGCAGCGAATAAACTTGATCGCCAATTGAGATTTTTAATTACTCTCATAATTTTCTTTACACACTTCAAAACACTAAAATTCTATTAAACGTGAATCTACTTAAAAAATTTGATGATATAGTATGATGTTCAATTTTTATAAACTAAAGAAAACGACAAAAATTCACTTATTTTCAATACTCGACCATATATAAGTATTTGTTGATTTCATATATATTAAGAGAAATATGTAGATTATGTAAAAATAAAAAGTTTATAAATATTCAACGTACAGAGTTTTAAGTGAAGTCAAGCGTTTTGAATTTTAATTTTAAAATTATTTTAGGGTAATTATTTTTTTTAATTTTTAGATATTAATTTATGACAAAAAAATAACATGAACAAAGGAAATTTTGATTGTTTTCAATAAAGTAGAAATTTTTTTTAATCAATTATACTTCGATCAAGAATTTGCTTCATTCAAAGGAATCAAATTTGTCAAAATTATTTTCTCTTTTTAAGGTCTAAAATTATAACGAACAATATTTACAAAATGTAATTTTTTTAGGCCAAAAATTTTCCTTATTAATATTTAAACTTCAATTTATTTAATAAGAATCTAAGGATATCTCAAATCGGTCGCGAACAGATCCCCATTTGGCAAAAAATAGTAAAGATGATTTATTTTTACATCGGGCTTTCTCAACGTGTTCCCAACTTGATCCCATTCAGACATAACTGATGTTTTTATCATTCATTTGAGTTTAGATTGTCCCACTAAGTTCCCACTCAGGCCCCTGTTAGGAAGAGCTATTGCACAATCATCGATTTTTACATCGGACTATCCCAACGCGTCCCCAACTTGATCCCATTCAAACAAAACCGATGTTTTTATTATTTAATTGAGTTTGGGTTTTCCCAATAAGTTCCCAATTAAGCCCCAGTTGGGAAGAGCTATTGCAAAATCATCGATTTTTTCGTTGGGATATCCCAATCGGCTCTCGAACAGGATAGATCTATAATAGGGCTTGCCCCACCAAATCCTAAGCGGGCCCCAATATAAGTACTGGGACAATTTCTAGTCGGGACGTCTTACATTATATCTTAATTGGAATGGGATTAAATGGCCATTGTCTTTAAATGGAGTTAAAATATTAATCATTAGTGGATAAGCTGAATCAGCTAAAATATGCTGATTTTGTCCTAATAAAGGATTTTCTGGGTTAGATATTTTAGCAGATATTGGCAAACTTTTGAATACTGTAAAATATCAATAATGAATACTGTTAAATATCAATAAATTTACCCTCGTGATCACATGTACCTGGCATCAAAAAAACAATTTTATTTATAATTTATCCATGTAATTAAAAAAAATAAACTTTTCGTTTTGCGTGAGAAATGATATTATAGAATAGAATTTTTTGTTAATGGACTGAGAATCGGTCATTAAAACATCAAGATCAATTGAAATAAATTCTAATTAAACGTTTATTTTATAATAAAATTTAATTAAATGAAAATTGTAAAGATAATTATGATTTATTTATAAAAATATTTTTCGCTAAATACTTTAACTTGATGTTAAAATTAAATTATATTTGACCTAGCGATCAATTGCATATTTCGACGAATAAATAAAAAATTTAATATTTTATATACCTTGTAAAATAACTGAATGGCTCCCTTTTCGATTGTAATAGTCATTACTAATGACTATTACTAATGACTCATTAGGATTTCTAGAAGATTATTTGATATTAATGTAACAACCATCGACTGCACCGACAATACCAGGGAATCCACCAGGCTTATTTAAAAAAGCTTTAAATGATAAAAAGAAAATCAATCTTAATAATTTCTTATTTTCAAAAAATAATTTATCTCACGTTTTCAATTTCTGCAGACTCCTCAGCATTTGGCCACACAATAAATTGTGGAAGTAAATAATTTGATATAATAATTGTTATTTATTTAAATATTAAATGTCGAGAGCTTTTAGAAAAATTAAACCTATCAGCTATCAAACGAAAATTTTCCGGAGTAGCTAGAACCCATAAAGTCATTTGAATTTCTAATGGTATTGCATTATTGGGACGGTGGATATGTTGATCAATAATATTACTCAGTTCCTGATAGTTTATTTACAGTTATGGTAAGCACCAAATTTCAATCACGTCATTAAAATATGTTAATTTTAAATTTACTTATCAAAGTTTACTCATCGTCATACTGTGGAATCACTTCTTCATAAAAATTTAGGATTCTAGCAGGAGCATCACCACGTACATTTGATTCGGGATCTCCATTCAAATCATCATATATTAAAATAAAATTATCCAACATCTCACCATAAACAAATCCTGAAAAGAAAAATAAGTTAAAATTCTAAAAAATGGAATGTGTAAAAATTTTTTAAAAATTACCAAGAAACTGCTGAAATTCATTTCGGAGATTTTGCTCCACTTGGTCAAATAAAATTTCATCAGCTATTAAATGTTCTAAAATATTATCCATTTTTGAAAATACGACGGTTAATTATATTTTTTATAAATAAAATTTAATTATTAATATTCCCAATAACGAATTTAAACACTTAAATTTTTATAAACAAGGTTATAAATAAAAAAATAACTTTTATTTAATGTATACTTTCTTTCTTCCAGTCAGGCAAAGTTAGCCTGTCCATGAAAAAATTATCTATATTTATTACTAACAAGGAAACTCTCTCCGGTGTTCCCCTCCGATTTTGATGAAACTGAGATATGTTATTCTCCGTCAAAATCTAAGAGACACGTATTTTTTTTTATCTGCGGAAAAACATTTCTAGGGGGTGAAACTACCCCTCAAAAGTTAGCCTCCAAAGGGGTGTTTTTCAAGTTTCGCATACTTGCAGTTTAAATAATCGAATGGGACCAATTGTATAATTTTCAGGGTGGAAAATCATGAAAAATGCTTTTGGTTTTATAATAAAACAATGGATAGAACAAAAGTTATGAGGGTTGAAAATCACAAAACTTTTATAAAAAAAAAACTATTCGATGGATTTCAACGAAACCAACGGCAATCGGAAGAGGAAAAAAAAGTAGAGAGTACATCTTTCGGGGTTTTTCCGAAAAATTAAGTTTAGGGGGTGAACATCCCTTAAGCATATCTACAGTGACCACCAAGAAAATATCGTTTTTTATATTAATTTTGATATGAATTCATCAATAATAATTTTTTCGTACATTTCTAGCATTTAGAAAATAATAATAATATTATATCTTAATATTTTACTTACTTGTTTACTTCGCATCCCAAACTTTATTTTGTGTATCGGGACATCAAATATTACAAATGTCATTTAATGTGAATCTGCTTTGGAAAAAAAAAAAAAAAAGAAAAAATGCTTATAATGATTTATTATAATCATAATAATCATTCATCGTTATCTCATACAAAAAAAGAGATAATTATATTTTTAGTATATATGAGTCAGTAATGTGAAAAACAACATAGTATAAATAAATGTATCATTTCGAGATTAGTTTAGTTACTGCGATGTACTTCATCTTTTATAATTCAATATTATAATCGTGTTTTTAATAAGTGAATAATTTAAAATTGTACGAAAATCTTTATTTTAGTACATAGGGCAAAATGAATGTCAATCCTATAAATGTTATAAGACTACTCTTAACAACATTTCAAGTCATGAACATTCCAGAATCGCCAGTAAATGACGAAGAAATACAAATCAAAGAAATTTTTGAAAATATTTTACTCAATGCTATGAACGAATACTCCGGAGTCGAAATGGTCGAAGAAAGTTCTTTGCATTTCCAAGAACCGTATAAAGATTGGACGATGGAAGTCGTGGAAGATAAAGAGTGGGCAAATGCACTAGTTGATCAAGAAACACCTATCGACGAATGCACTAAGGATGTTGAAGATTTATCTTATGAATATAAATTGAAAGCCGTCGAGTACTGGCGTGGTGACAAAAAAAGAAAGGGCATAGCCGGATTAATATGGGAATTCTGCCCCCATGGCTTTTTTGACTCATACTTAGGGGGTCGATTTGGTATCGAATGAAAATAATTCACACCAATTTTTAGCTCTTTAACTCAAACGGTATTCGAAAATTTCAAAAAAACCTGTTTTTTCAAAATTATTTTTATTTTTATAGTAAAATTCGGAATTGATTAATGATGATTTTTTTCCTAATTCTTACGAGTCCAAAACATGGAAAAATCATATGATCATGATTCTCAAATAAAAAACGGATTTTTAACAGAGAAAAGAAAATTATTTTTTTTTTTTTTTCAGCCTTTTTGAAATATGTCACTCACCAAAATTCGTCAGAAAATGTCTTTTATACTCCTCTATACTCAGGAATTTTTTTGAATTTTTAGAAATGGTGGAACAATTCAAAAAAAAATTAAAAACTCATTTTTTTTTCAAAATCTTGCGTTTTAACAAACTTACATTTTTTTTAGTACACATAAATACGTAGAAAATTTTATTTTTACCAAAAAATATCTTTTCAAAAGATAAACAGAAAGATTCAGTAGGTTAAAGTGATTAGAAGGGTTATTATTGATTCAAAAGACACTTAAAGTTAATACTTATATATTTTTTCATACTATTGGGAAATATTTTGAATTTTGATACAGAAAAAATGGAAATTTTAATCAAAATAACAATTAGGCTAGTCTTCATCACTGTCTTCATTCACGACGATACTGATTTTTTCATCAATAAACAGACGACTAAGTATCTCAGCTGGTTTTACGATTTTCGCTAAGTATCGGGCGTGAGATAAATAGTATATAATAGCAGCAATGTGTGAGCAACATCCAACAGTACGTCTACCATTTGCACAATCACAACAATATCGAGTTATTCCAGAGATATCGTTCTTATCTGATTGATATTCAACAAAACAATGGTATGTCTTCGAATTAATATGTCGAGATCTGACTTTGAATTTTATAATATTAGGTGTAATTTTTAAATAATAAAGTATTATCGTTCCGTTTTCATCCATCATTTCAGCTAAATACGATACAGCTTGAGACATTTGATATGATCCCGTGAATAGAATTTTGAGTTCTTGTTCCGTTAATTCAGGAAAATCAGTTAACATATCTGAAGTTATTGTTGCAAAAGGAACTTTTCTTCTTGCCCAACGATTAGTCTCTACTTCTGAGGCTAAGGTATTATCTTGATACTTTTTTGAGTTCATGGCGGCAATAATTTTTTCAGAAGGATCGAGATCAGAATCAAGTCTCTTACCAAATTCATTGTGCAGAAAACAAGCGATTCGACAAAAAACACCAGTTTTTGGAAGCAATTTATTGTCTAGTTTATGATCTAAAATCCTAAACTTCTGCTTAATATCTCCATGTACTGCTTCAACAACCCAACGGATTTTGGTAACAAAACGGGATTCATTTGATTCATCTGTGGTCAGTTGATTGCGTTTTCCTTTGAGAGCAGGTATTAGCACTTTAAACCCCAATTCTTCTAAATATACTATCACATCCCGGAAGCCACGATCAACTACAATAATGTCACCTTTTTTCAGCAACTTGATCAAACCACTGGGATCACTTAAGATGATTCTCATAATCTCAGCATCGTTCATATTAGCTGTATATGGCCCGAGCATATCTATAACGAAACCATTTGTAGTACATATCGTGAATGGTTTGCACAGAGGAACTTTCTTTTGACCAGAATATGATTTCCTCTGGTATTCGTTATTTGCACTTTTTTGATGACGAATATATGTTCCATCGCAAATGAATATCAACTGGTCATCTTTCACTTGATACAGCACTTTAGCAGTATGAGAGGTATTGGCGAGTAATGTCTCCCTACTAATAGCATCGATTCCGAAATACTGAGGTAAAACATCTTTTTCAAATGAAGATATTACTTCATCACAGTAGTCGGATACCATTTGTTCCCGAGCTAAACCAAAAATGGAAGATATCACTGCATTTGAATTTCCTGTTCGTAATTTGAATAAAAAAATAACGAGAGCTTGAATGACATTACGATTCACTGATTTTCTCATCGACGTTAACATTTCACGAAGTTTTATCAATTTTTCCCAGGTAAGGCTCGTAAATACCTCCAACTGTTTTTCTGAAAACGAGTGATCTCCAATTTTATCAATTATAGACGAATCAGTGCCAATAGCCAGCTGCCCAAGTAATTTTTCCAAATCACGAACTTCAAATACACTGGTATTCGAATAAATCCGAAAATTGTTAATTTCTTCATCATAAAACCGCTTTTTTATAATGTGATCTTTACAACACCGATTTCCTTCAGGAATAAAGAGTCGTCTTGTCGAAAATACTTATTTGCGTGCTTCAAATGGAACAATTGTGATATTTGCTGATAATCCACAAAGGCAACAGTATTTATGTGTCGATATGATTCGGGGAAAACCCAACTCCACAAATTCTAACTCTTCTTTCATTTTTTCTTCAATAACATATGAAGGATCTTCAGATGATGATACGGATGAAACAGTAGTGGATGAAGACTGAGAAAAAATTGGCTGACTTTTGATACTAACTTGATCTGCAGATGAATCCTGAGTGTTCTTAAGTATAGGTGGTCTTGTTAAAATAACTAGACACTTACTACAAAAGGCATCATTAACAAGAACTCTCTTTCCAATTTTTTCTGTCGCAATATTAGCTTCATCAATTGTCATAACAACTTTTTTATAACCAACTGCTTTACGCAAATATATGTTACAATTGATACATTTTTTATCAAAATCCATTCTAACATCAATATTAAAATTATATATTAGGAATTTGGACATATATAAACTGATTAAATATAAAACTTCACTTACTTGAGTTTTTGTAATCGACTGTGACACTATTTAACGACAAAAAATAGTATCTCATAAAGATGAGACAAGATAATATAACAAAAATGATACTCCAGTATAATTTTATGGTGGAACGAAAAAATATTGTCAATATAAGTACTGAATTAATTAATGCGTTAACTGCTATTCAGACAATGACATCAACCATAGAAGCTTCTTTGTTTTTAGGTTATCTAAACAAGCGGAACCTTAGAAGAAATAATAAATGGATACAGAAAATCCCGATAGATGGCGTTATAATGTGCCAACTTGGCCAAAATTTTGAAAAACATAGTTTTAACGTTATCGATGTCTAGTATAAAGATTGAGAAGTAATGTAATTGTGAATTTTAAACAAAAATAAAATTTTCTACGTATTTATGTGTACTACAAAAAAATGTAAGTTTGTTAAAACGCAAGATTTTGAAAAAAAATGAGTTTTTAATTTTTTTTGAATTGTTCCACCATTTCTAAAAATTCAAAAAAATTCCTGAGTATAGAGGAGTATAAAAGACATTTTCTGACGAATTTTGGTGAGTGACATATTTCAAAAAGGCTGAAAAAAAAAAAAATAATTTTCTTTTCTCTGTTAAAAATCGGTTTTCTATTTGAGAATCATGATCATATGATTTTTTCATGTTTTGGACTCGTAAGAATTAGGAAAAAAATCATCATTAATCAATTCCGAATTTTACTATAAAAATAAAAATAATTTTGAAAAAACAGGTTTTTTTGAAATTCTCGAATACCGTTTGAGTTAAAGAGCTAAAAATTGGTGTGAATTATTTTCATTCGATACCAAATCGACCCCCTAAGTATGAGTCACAAAAGCCATGGGGGCAGAATTTCCATATTAATCCGGCTATGCCCTTTAAGTTTAGACAGTGTTAGACAAAAATTTAGAAAGGTACAATCTGTGCGACAGTTACGAAGATGGGCTCATACTTTAAATCAGGGAGGGACTTCCCAGTAAACACGTTTACGTCAATGTGACGTCAAAATGACATTGGGCTATGTCAAGATTTACGTAAGATACAAGTCACGAATGAGTCATATATGACTCATTATTTCACACTTCTTGACGTAAGATTCTGACGTAAAAATATGACGTAGTCATGACGTCAGTATTATGTCTCAATGACATTTATGACGTCAATATGACATACCTGTGATGTCTATATTATGATAATGATGTCATTATGACGTAAAAGTGATGTAAGTGATGTAAGAATTGTACCTCAGAAAAAATATTTTTAAAAAAATTTCTCAAAAATAAAAAGATGGCAATTATGAAATTAATTATAGTGTTGTGGACTTATTACAAAGTTTGAAACACTAGTTATATGTTGATACTTGATGAAAAAATCCTGAAATATGCTGGGCTCGAACTTGGGTCCTCACGTATCGAAGTCTGGAACGCTGCTCACTTGTCCAAGTAACGGTTCATGTCACGAAGTTAATAACTTATGTGATAAGCCTTACATGACGAAAAATGCTTATTTCATAATTTTTTCTGAGATTAAATGGATTTTAAGAGCTGGAATTGTATAAAATTCAAGTCTAATAATTTATACAATTTTATAAAATTTCATTAAACTCATGAAATTTTATAAAGTTCTATAAAACTTTGTAAAAACTCTTATAAAAGGCTCTCTAGTGAAACTTGTGGTAATGAATAGGCAATTTATAAATTTTCATAAGAATTGATTGAATCTTACACTTTCAAAAATTTTCGTCTAAAAGCGGACACAGAGAACTTTAGACTCTCTGCGGACACAGAGAACTTTCACAGAGTGAAATTTTTTCAGAGTAAACGATGTATCCGTGTCATTTGAATATTTTTTAATATTTATTGATTTCTCAAGACTCGAATTTTTTTTTTATTTAATTTTTTCCGAAAATTTAGTATTTTTCATTTGGATTTTTCTTCTTCAAAATTTCAATTTACAAAATTTAGATTTTTTTTTTTAATTTCAACTCTTTTAAGTATACAATTTTTTTCTATATTTCTTTTTATTTTTAATTTCAATTTTTTTCGAAATTTTAATTTCTTTAATTTAACATACTAACAACATTATGAAACTTGATGTACACAGTAAAAAAATTTTGCGTCATTGTGTCAAAAATTTTTGTGTTAAAAATTTTTATGTTAAATATTTAACATTTTTTTATGTTGATTTAACACAATAAATGTTAAATTTACACTTAAAAAAGTTAAATATTTAACACAAAAATTTTTAACACTAAAGTTTTTGACGCAATGACGCAAAATTTTTTACTGTGTAAAATACTATTAGTCTCGTCAATAACAATCATGGAACTGTTTGAATTATTTCAAATACAATGTTTCATAAGTAGCAGCACTAATGTCAGAAAATTATTTTTCAAGTAATAGTGCAATATTTAAATGACTGACATTTAATTTCTTGACGCGAAATCAAAAGAAATTATATGTTTACTCGCTTGACGGTTTAAAAATTTAGAGTTCATGCCACATAAATTGAACTCGGTATTTTGTTATCAGTTTCACACCAAATCATTTATACTGAATGAAGTCGAAAATATTTTTACAATGGATAAAAGTACCTAAATTCATGGAAAAAATATAAGTGAGAAACATATGCAACGAAAAAAAAGTATTTCTTGCATCAAGAAAATTTTGACGGAGGCCGAAGTTATATTGGAGCAAGAAGTGTTTTAGTGTCAAGAAATTTTGACTTCATTCACGAAATGTTCAGTCATCTCTAATATATTCTTAGTCCAAAGAAATTTACCTTTGAGTCAAAATTTTTTTTCTGCAGTGTATGGAAACATACAAGCAAAGATACAAAAAGTTTATATCCCACATGTATTTAATTTGTATGTTTTTTTCTTAAAAACGTAAATGAAAAATATTTTGCATGTTATTTGCTAATATGTTAGATATATTCATTAATATTATAAATTATAAATTTTTGTTATTAAGAGCGGACTTAAATTTGCAAGGTACCAGCTTAAATCAGCTGTTTACCTCTTCCTGATTCTTACTAAATTTTAAACCAATTTTCATTAATATTTAGCGATTAATTGTAAATTAGACATCTTGTTGAAGAAGTTTTATATTTGATAAATTTTGATCAATCGATAATATTAAAAAATACATCCCCAAATTTTATCAATATTATGGAAAATAATCGTTTGTCACTGATTTAGAAAATGACTTTCAAATTACGTCAGTATTATGTACAATTGTGACAAATTATTGATGTTAAATAATGACTCACAGATGGTATCGGTATTACGTAAGACCGTGACTTGTCACTGATGTAAACGCATGATGTTAAACTTACGTCGTTATGACATACAATGATGGCATTAATGTTACGTATTATTGTAGTTTATATATTATGTCAGTTGTACGTAATATCTAAGTCATTTCCGTTACATCATGGAGAAGTAATAAACTTACATCAGTATGATGTCAAAAATATATCATATATTTTTACATCATAATTGGATCACAAGACAGGTCAATTTTACGTCATATTTACGTAAAATATTGTGACATTCCTATGACTTATAAATGACGTCATATTGAAGTCATGTGTTCACTGGGTTATAAGGAAAAATTAGCAAGAATTTGTGAATATACATTACAAAATTTCAAAGCAGCTATAGATGCAGGTTTAATCGTACATGATTGTGACATAAAAAGATGGGCCTTACAAGCTCAAAAAGAAATTGGTGCGGAAGATTTCCGTTTTAAAGCATCAACAAAGTGGATCGCGTCATTCAAAAGAGCACATCGCATCGTATCAAGAAAAATAAATAAGTTTATCACGTCCAAAACCATTGAAGATAGTAAATCATTAAAACAGCAAGCTGAGGAATTCGTCAATAATGTAAAACAAAAAATTAAAATTTATGAATTAGCAAACGTATATAATTCAGATCAAAGTGGTTTTCAGTTGGAAATGCATTCCGGTCGAACTTTAGCTGTTGAAGGAGAGAAGCAAGTAGAATGTCTTGTACAATCTGCTACTTCTACTACTCATAGTTACACAGTTCAACCAACTGTATCCGCTGATGGAAAGCTTTTATCCCCACTTTTTTTGGTTCTAAAAGAACCAAGTGGTAAATTTGGACCAATAGTTGAAACAACACTTTTTAGACCTCATAATGTATACATAGAAGCATCAAAATCAGGAAAACTTACATCAGGTACGAATTATTCTTTATTTTTTTCTGGTTTGCGCATAAGTTATTGTTGATACAAATAGTTCATATTTTTAATTTTCAGATCATTTCAAAATTTGGTTGGAGAGGGTGTTTTTCCCAAATGTGGGCCCAAAATCTTTATTACTAATTGACTCATGGACTGGGCATTTCCCTCAGGTTGTACAAAAGCGTTAAACCAACAAATAAAGATACTGAAGTAATGATCTTACCAAAAGGTACAACTGGGAAAATTCAACCGCTTGATGTTTTTGGATTCCGAGTATGGAAAAATTTTGTTCGATATTTTTCGGATCGTACAGTTTTGATGAATTTGGACATAAACTTGCATTTACGAAATAACATTATAAAATTACAATCACTTACACATATCCAATTGTCATCTCCTCGGTACATAAATTTATTTAAGTACTCGTGGTACAAAAGTGGCTACACAGAAGTAAAACCAGATGAGTTCGAAAATCCTGTGGATTTTGCATTTCACGGATCATGCAATTCTCATTGTGAGGTTCCTGGTTGTCAAAATATAGCAATTATCCGCTGTTCATGGTGCAAAAAGTCGTTGTGTTTTCAACATTTTTTTCATGAACATCACGATTGCAAAACATATATTGAATATATCTGCATATGACAAAATGATGAATTTAAGTATTAAATTTCATAAACATCAGAAATATTGAATATTTTTGTAAAAAATCATTTGTAAATTATTTTTAAATTTAATTTGATTATAGTAAAGCATATATTGTAAGCATTTTTTCTTTTTTCTTTTTTTTCCAAAACAGATTCACATTACATGACATTTATAATATTTGATGTCCCGATACACAAAATAAAGTTTGGGATGAGAAGTAAACAAGTAAGTAAAATATTAAGATATAATATTATTATTATTTTCTAAATGCTAGAAATGTACGAACAAATTATTATTGATGAATTCATATCGAAATTAATATAAAAACGATATTTTCTTGGTGGTCAACGTAGCTTTGAACAAGGGATGTTAACTCCCTAAACTTCATTTTTCGGAAAAACCCCGAAAGACGTATTCTATACTTTTTTTTCCTCTTCCGATTGCCGTTGGTTTCGTTGAAATCCATCGAATAGTTTTTTTTTTATAAAAGTTTTGTGATTTTCAACCCTCATAACTTTTGTTCTATCCATTGTTTTATTATAAAACCAAAAGCATTTTTCATGATTTTCCACCCTGAAGATTATACAATTGGTCCCATTCGATTATTTAAACTGCAAGTATGCGAAACTTGAAAAACACCCCTTTGGAGGCTAAACTTTGAGGGGTAGTTTCACCCCCTAGAAATGTTTTTCCGCAGATAAAAAAAAATACGTGTCTCTTAGATTTCGACGGAGAATAACATATCTCAGTTTCATCAAAATCGGAGGGGGACACCGGAGAGAGTTTCCTTGTAAGACACTTTCAGCTTTATTCAGTTGTCAGCCATTTAATTCTATAGGATATGCCAAGATCTTAGCATATGCTGATTAAACAGAATAATTTAAAATAATTAAAAAATTTTTAATCATTTCAAATCATTTTTAATCGTTAAAAAATAATTGAAAATGATTGAAAATTTTTTAATCATTTTTAATCATTATTACATGATTGAAAGTGATTCAAAATGATAAAAAAATTTTTAGTCATTTCAAATAATTTCTAATCGTTAAAATATGAATTCATCAAGTATTTTTGGTCTCTCGGCTAAAGAGGGAAGCCCGTATGCACTTTTAGGTCCCCGGATTCTGATTAATTATATATACGTATTTTTTACCGAGGATCACGAAAAACTAGGTTATTTTTCTCGCCGATGGTAAGTTTAATTGTTAATAACAATTTAATTGTTTAAAACAATAAAAATCAGGAACGACTGATTTGACGGGGAAGTTTAGTGAAAAAAAAGTTTTAAAATTGAAAAACACAACATAAAATGTCCATATCATTTTTTTGATAAAGTGAATATTTTCGGAGATATCACAAAAAACAACAAGTAGTGGTCGAACCTCTCTGTCGCGCGCACACAACCCACCGACTCTAACGATGGACGACAGACAGAAAAAAATACAGAGACGAAAAAAAATTCAATTCTCGGTAACCACTGGAGATTAAGAAAGGAAACTCATGGAAATCATAGAGTAGACTCTACAGAAGATTTCCATAACCATAATCGATCGATCAACCCCATGGACACCGAGTAACAGCCCCATAAAGGGCGTTTTTTGACTTATTTGACGAAAATTTGACTTTAAAAATTCATATCTCAGTGACCACTGGAAATTAAAAAAAGGAACTTCTAAAAATTGTAGATAAGACTCTATAAAAGGTTTTCAGACCCATAATCGATCGATCCACCGCATGGACACCGAGTAACAGTCCTATAAGAGGCGGTTTTTGACTTATTTGTCACAAATTTGACATTTAAAAATTCAATCTTTGGTGTCGACTCGAGATTAAGAAAAGACACTCATGGAAATCGTAGAGTGGACCCTACAGAAGATTTTCAAGCCCACAATCAATTGATCAACCCCATGGACACCGAGTTACAGCCCCATAAATGGCGTTTTTTGACTTATTTAACCAAAATTTGACATTTAAAAATTCATTTCGCGGTGCCCACTGGAGATTAAAGAAAGGAACTTCTAAAAATTATAGAAGAGACTCTACAGAAAATTTTCAGACCCATGATCGATCAATGCACCTCATGGACACCGAGTGAATACCCCATAAAGGGCTTTTTTTGGCTTATTTGTCACAAATTTGACATTAAAAAATTCAATCCTCGGTGTCCACTCGAGATGAAGAACTTAAACTCATGAGAATGATAGAGTGAACTCTACAAAAGATTCCCAGGCCCATAATCGATCGATTAACCCCATGGACATCGAGTAACAGCCTCATAAAATCTTGTTTTTGACTTATTTGACATTTGATAATTCATTTCTTGGGGTCCACCGGAGATTAATGAAAGGAACTATGAAAAATTGCAGAGAAGACTCTATAGAAGATTTTCAGACGCATAATCGATCGATCCACACCATAGATACCGAGTAACAGCCCCATAAAGGGCTTTTCTTCACTTATTGGTCACAAATTTGAAATTTAAAAATTCAATCCTCGGTGTCCACTCGAGATTAAGAAAAGAAACTCCTAGAAATTATAGAGTCGACTCTACCAAAGATTTCTAGACCCAAAATAGATCGATTAACCCCATGAACACCGAGTTACAGCCCCATAAAAGGCGTTTTTTGACTTAATTGTGACAAATTTGACATTTAAAAATTCAATCCTCGGTGTCCACTCGAGATTAACAAAGAAAACTCATAGAAATCATAAATTGGACTCTACAGAAGATTTCCAGGCCCACAATAGATCGATCAACCCCATGGACACCCAGTAACAGCCCCATAAAATGCTTTTTTTTTTACTTATTTGACAAAAATAAGTCAAATAAAGAGAAGAAACTTCTAGAAATTATAGAGTAAAGCCTACCAAAGATTTCTAGACCCATCATCGATCGATCAACCCCATGGACATCGAGTACCAGCCCCATAAAATGCTGATTTTGACTTATTTCACAAAAATTTAACATTTAAAAATTCAATCATCGGTGTCCACTCGAGATTAAGAAAGAGCACCCATGGAAATCGTAGAGTGGACCCTACAGAAAATTTTCAGGCCCATAATGAATTGATCAACCCCATGGACACCGAGTTACAGCCCCATAAGAGGCGTTTTTTGACTTATTTGAAAAAAAACTTGACATTTAAAAATTCAATCCTCGGTGTCCACTCGAGATTAAGTACTTTAACTCATGAGAATGATAGAGTGGACTCTACAAAAGATTCCCAGGCCCATAATCGATCGATCAACCCCATGGACATCGAGTAACAGCCTCATAAAATCCTGTTTTTGACTTATTTGACAAAAATTTGACATTTAATAATTCATTTCTTGGGGTCCACCGGAGATTAATGAAAGGAACTATAAAAATTTCAGAAAAGACTCTACAGAAAATTTTTAGAACTATAATCGATTGATCCACACCATAGATACCGAGTAACAGTCCCATAAAGGGCTTTTCTTCACTTATTTGTCACAAATTCGACATTTAAAAATTCAATCCTCGGTGTCCACTCGAGGTTAAGAAAAAAAACTCCTAGAAATTATAAAGTCGACTCTACCAAAGATTTCTAGACCCAGAATCGATCGATTAACCCCATGGACACCGAGTTACAGCCCCATAAAAGGCGTTTTTTTACTTAATTGTCACAAATTTGACATTTAAAAATTCAATCCTCGGTGTCCATTCGAGATTAACAAAAGAAACTCATAGAGTAGAGTCTACCGAAGATTTCCAGACCCATAATTGATCGAATAACCCCATGGACACCGAGTAACAACCCCGTAAAGCACGTTTTTTAACTTATTTGTCAGAAATTTGACGTTAATAATTTAATCCTCGGTGTTCACTGGAAATTAAGAAAGGGAACTCTTCTGGAAATCTTCCGTAGAGTCGACTCTATGATTTCTATCCTTTTATATAAGTATCCTTTTTGATGTGAAACATCTATAGCCGCACGTAAAACCGATTTCTGGCGTGGCGACGCATGCCGTGGCGACGCGTCGCCACGCTATATGATGGTATACAGGGGCTGCTCACTCAATGCTTTTAGATGGGACCGAATTTTGTCTTTGCAAAGATTCATTCATACCACTACAAAATTGAAATCACTATGTATCTATAGTTTTTTTTTTGTTAGTATAGAAAAAATGTCAGCAGTTTTTAGGAAATTGAGAGCGCCCTCTATTGAGTAACGTGATTGGAGAGAATTTAGGCGCGGAAATTGGAACGAAATAATAAATTATTATTGGAATTATGATAACAAATAATAAAATATCAATAGAAGTCAGTTGAAAAATAAAAAATCATCAATAAAACAATAAATGAATAGTAAATACACCAAGTAATAAATAATAATAAACAAACCCACTTACGCTCGAGGCTTAAAATTTACTTAATGTGATATTTGGTTGTAAGCTGAGATAGCTCTGAGGGACACTGAAAGACTTGTCAACGTTCAGGCGCACGTTCGAATTTTGCTACCGTGGAATTTTTTTTTTTTTTTATTTTTTTCAAAATAAATAATAAAATTAAAGTAATGTCAAAATTGTTTTCTTTCTTTTTTTTTTTTTATAATAAATAAATGAGCAAAATTTATACTTAGGAGAAAAAAAAACTACGGAATAAATTATTTTGGCTTTTATTATAAGTTGATAAGTCATTGATTAATAAATTACAAAAATAAAACATTTTTATTGTTTATAATAAATTAATAATAATAATAATAATAATAGTAATATATTTGATGATGTGTAGACTTAATCAGGAATTTATTTACATTTTTTTTCACAAAAGGAAATAAAAAAATGTGATTTCACAATATACAAAAAAATAATGATTTAATATTTAATTAATATAATATAAATAAAAGAAAAAAGTTTCTAAAAAAGAAAATAAATAAATGTGAATTATTAAATAAAAAATTGGACAGCAATAATATTAACAAACGCAAAGTAAACAATAGCAAAAGTTAGAGGTTATAAAACTTTACTAAAGAATAAATTTAAAAAGACTTTGAAAAAATTAATTATTGATTTAAGAAATAGGCTCAAATAGTAATTAGAGTTTAGAGATAGCTGAATAATAATAAAAAGTCAAGAATAACGCTTCAAATCGCAAAAAATTCGAGATAACCAAAATCAACACATGTAATCGCAATAATAGTGGCCACAAGAATGGCGGATTGTTATTTTCCGGTTGTGGATTTCGAATATTATTATTATTAGAAGTGCTGCCATATTTCAGAAATAAATATAGGGAAAATTTCATTTTCTTAAGTTGTAGTCCTTCGTCTTTGCAAATGACAAAATTGGGTATGGTGGGGGTCAGAAGTGAGCAGCCCCTGATGGTATATATATACAGTTTATATGCAGTAGTGTGTAAGGTGTGGCGACGCGTCGCCATGCGCAATCGACTGTGCGATTCTCTCCCACTCGATCCGGCGTTAAGCCATCTCTCTTGCTACACTAAGCTCGGATACCTATAGTGTATATATATATTACTCCGTAGTGTATACAGTGTTGTTTACTACAGTACACATAACCTGTGTTTTACTTGAAAACAAATTATTTTTTTGATAATAAAATGTCTGACCGTGATAATTTAGAGAGTGAAAGTCATCAGCCTCCTGCAAAGAAAGCAAAATCACACTATGACATACTTTCAAGTCATCAGTAAGTTGATTATATTTTTATAATTAAAGTATGCATTTATCTGTGCATTAATCACGCGTATATTTGGTGTGTTTTGAGTGCCAATAAATGTAAAATCTACTCTCTTGGTAGATTAAAATTCACATAAATATCATTGCATATAATGTTTTTAAATTAATTATTCATTTTAATTTCATTCTTATTGAAATTAATGCATTAAACAATTGCTTAGAGAATAAATCTATTAAGACTGACAGAATTGTATTTCAAAATCAGCTGATGGCATGCAGCGCACGAATGTTTTTCTTATTTGTTATTAATATGAACATTAAAAAATTAATTAATTTTTCTAATCATAGTGGAATTTATAGTGAAACATTCATTATTGATATTTATAATTTACGATATTTAGTAATATATTGAAATAACTAGCTAAGATTCTTGAGTTTACTAATATATTAAAGCCAATTAAAATTTTTCTGTATATTTTAATAACATATTTTTTATAAATATTTCAGAACCCAACAATCATCACAGGGGTCACAAAATATTATTATTGAAACTGGACATCACCAAGATCAGTTAAACACAAGACATACTATTAATGTTATGTAAGATTTTATTAATCTAATAGTACCAGAATATACTAATTTTTATTTAAGCTCTCAAGGAGGTACATATGACGAGGTGGTCTATGAGTATAGTAAAAGTCATTCTCCCAGTCAGCATCCAAGTCAGAAAGATTTCAGTATGAAGTTTTTTAAAAAACTTCTTATAGAAGTCCTAATGTGACGTCTTAAGGAGCTCTTTTTTACAAGGTCAGAACTAAGAGCTCTTAATGAACTCATAAGTTTGGAGTCAATTTTCTGACATCTAACTGAGTCCCTTTTTTGGACTTCTTTTTGAATTGCGTATAATGAGCTTATTATAGACATTATAAACAAAAACACAAATTTCTTTTTAATATAAAGCTGTCAAAATCTTATTCATTTTTCATTTATTACTTTCCTGATTGAGAAATTAAATTGAAAATGATTAAAAATAATTCTAATTAAATGATTTAAAACAATTTGAATAGATTAATATATAGATATACACTTGGTATAGGTTAACTCATTTCTCTTAATCCAGGTTAATTAAATTTTTCAAAAATTTTAAATTATATTATAAAGTAATAGGCAATAATGTTAAAATCTGGTTCGTAATCAAACTAATTTAGATAAAATAATAAAATTGGATTCTAATCTGAAAAAATTATGTGAACTTTCTACATTTAAGGAGTACTTTGCATGTATCAATTTTAAACATTTTATTCGAATTTAACGATATCTTATAACTATATACTTATTAATTATTGTTGAATTTTTAATATTCATTAATTTATCTATTAGATTTCATATTGTGAAAAGTAAACAAAATTTATATAGACTATTTAAAAAAATATTACAGGTAGACTTTTGAATATTTTTTAGTATATAAATTAGGGTGGGTCAAAAAAAACTTTTATTTTTTTTTTTTGATTTCATACACAAAAACTTGTTCCTAGGCACCTTTAGAAAGTATTCACCTAGTATGGGCTCTTAATATTAATGGGAACATTATCCTCATCATAGTTTTATATTTTCAACTTAGTTTGGTATTAAAATGGTCATATCTCTATCACCAATAGCTTATTAAGCCCGTACCATTGTCAATATTTATAGCAAATTAAATGCTCTACAAAAATGGTCTCTTACACTTTTTCGATAAATCTTACCATTTAAAAGATATTTAAGGTCAAAAATTAAAGAATTAAAAAAAAATAACTTTTTTTTCTGAATTTTGTTACTGACTGAGTAATAATTATTATCGAATAAGCTGCATTGATTATTGTAGGAAATTTAACGCTCTACAAAAATGGTCTCTTATACTTTTTCGATTACTCGAACCATTTCGAAGATATTCCCATTCGAATTCCAATATGCACTGATATTCATAATTTTTTGATAATTATTTTCAATTTACACATTTAATTTATCAATTTTTAGATAATTCATGATTCAGAAAGTTTCTTATTCAAGAATTATTATTGGGTACATAACTAGAATAAAAAATTCGGTTTCATCATATGAAATTTTATATTTTAATATAATAATAATACAAAAATATATTAATTTTTTTATATTTAGTTATCAAAATTGACTTTTATTACAGTTAGGAAATTTCGCTCTATGTTCTTTGACAACTTGCAGTAAATATTGAAACTGGTGTTCGTTTTTTGTCAAACACTGATTGTATTCAGATACCAACGCTACTCCACGCTCTGCAACGTCATTAACAACTTTCAATTGCTTGAAATATTCTTGATTTTCCTTATAACTCTCATCCGATGCCCATAGTTCAATATCGACATCAAGAAAATCATATGGTAGATCAAAGATTTTGAACAAATTTAATGATTTTTGAGAAACGAAATCACTCAAATCTTTTTGAATAATCGAATTGATGTTTTTTCGGTCAATCTCAAATCTCTTAACTTTAGAATCTATACTATCTCGAGTTTTCACAGCGTCTACTATCCTCTTTTTCATATCGAGTGGTACAGCGTCATCAAACAGTGATAAAACGGCGAGTTCATGATTTAAATACCACAAATGTGAAGTCATCTTTTCGCAAGTTGCTGAAAAAATTGAGGCATCAATTTCTTTATATTCGATTAGTTGTTTTAAAAATTCTAAATCGTGATTCGGAGCTGCAATCGCAGAAGTTGATGAAAACCAAGCCTTCAAATATACCATTATTGTAAAAATGCAAATCTGCCGCAAATTATTCAATTCTTTGGCAGTGAGACCAAACTCATCTCTAAAAATAAATATTTTCAGGCTATAAATGGCTTTCGCCATCCATCTCGCATGATGGATTACACCAGGGTACTTAAAACAAACTTTATCTTGAGGGACCACTCCAAGGAAAATTAGTGACAATTCTAAAAACTCCTTGTAATCATCTCGTGGTTGTTTCAACTAGCAAACAAAACAAGTAAATTCATATAAAAAATGACCAATCCAATTCTATATTCATAATTTATAACTATATTTTAAACATACTTGCAAGCATTGTGTGATGAAAAATGATATTTCATTTTTTTTACTCAAAACAACATTAGCGACTTTTGGATCTTCAATACCAGCTTTATAATTGGTCTTATCAATTTCGTCCCACTTCTTTTTGAATCTTCCAAATATCGGTACGTTGGATCCTGATGATGTTGGCCAATAGACTTCAAATGCACTTCTCAGAATGAGTTCATAAATATGATGGCGATATGGCAAGTAAATTAACTCTCTTCCTAGAGCTTTTTCAATTTCTACACATGTTCCGTTATGAATTCCTGTAAGGTAATAACAGAATGTAAAATAACAGAATTTAAAAACTTTATTACTTATTTAGAAAAAACTAATGAAAAAATATAATCAATTTGTTCCTAAATTTAAACACATAACTGGATAAGAAGAATTGGATCGAGAAAAAATCTTGATATTGCTTAAACATCATAAACCTTTAATTATAATTACCTGTGTTCACAGCAGTTGTGTCAAAACACATAGCCTTTACATAGCGACTAAGACCCCATTCATCCGAAGTCCTCAAAATAGCTGTTGTTTGATTCTGTGCTGATCCAGAGTCCATTTTTGGGACTCCTAGTAATTGTTCAACGCCAAATGCCGTAAGGAGAACTGACAGCCGATCTACGCTTTTTGATCCAACAATATCCTGCAGTAATTTTCCATCCCAGTGTATGACGTACTTATCGTGTGATTTAAAATCATTTTTCAATCCTACAGCAATCTCTTTCCGTACTATCATGCGAGCTCGTTGAATTGTTCTGTAACTAAGAGTTGTCTCTTCCACTTTGATGCCAACACTTGACAGAACAGCAGTTATAATAAACATTGCATTTCTACTACTGACATTAGTTCTGTCAAGTACAGCAATGAGCTCTGCAGTTAAAACATTAATTTTTGGTGTTTTTACAACCGGCATTGGAGGTTCATACGATAAATCCGAACCAAAATTAGTAGCTAAACTTAATGATTGCTCCGACAACAATACTGACTTTTCACTGGCAATAATCGTGGGGCAAGATGATGAAGGTTGATTTGGACCTATAAGAAAACAGTTTTAATTTTTTTTTAAATCTATCCAATACAATTACGAATTACAATGAAGAATTATCTACTTTATAAAAAATTTGTCAGACTTACTGGTTTCTTCTACTTCCATCAACTCTTCACTTATGGTAGAAGTTTGTATATTGTGATGGATAAATTCTTTCCGAGTGCCGCTTTTTTGATTCAAATATATATCTTTGATACGGTTACCGAGCAACTTTAAAGACTTTTGATCAACTATATCGAATAAAATTTTTAGTCCATTCTGAAATACTGATTGTTTCTTTTTTTGTGCTGGTGATTTTTTACGTGTAAAGTTTTTTTGTAAGCTTTTCCATTTGTCATGACATCGAATGATTCTTTGCACTACATTATTAGTACCAGAAGTCGGAATGTCATTTTTTTTCCATAATTGTATAACCTCACCAGCTACATTTTTAGCACTTTGTTTCACAGAATATTTAAGAAAATTCAGATGATGAAAAAAGACACACATAACCTCTTTTACTGTAGGTAATTTAACTTCGAGAATTTTTGGCATCGGTTTGCCGATTAAAGGGATTTCTTTATTCATATTAGGTAAATATCAGGTAATTCACAATTATTGTAAATATATTAAATCATAGCTGTTAATTATTTAGTTATAGTTATACACAAGAAGACACAACTCAGAAGCTCCAAAGACTTTGTACACAATGTAGAAATATAAGAGAAAATATAGAAATGACATAAACCCACAGATGGCGCTAGTATGACAAGTAATGAATAACAGAACTACCAATATTTAAAACTAAAACCCCAAGAATAAAATATTTAATTATAAATTTTGTGGAAAAAAAAATTGTGTTACATTTTAAATCAGCCTGTTGAGAAATATTGAATTACGATCCTTAATTGTGATAAGAATAAAATTATTAAAAGAAAATATCGTTAGGGAATTGATTCAAAAGAAATATCTTTCCAAAAAAGGATAAAATATAACTCGGAAACTGTCACTCCATCAAAATAAACTAAAATTATTATTAATATTGTCAAAATTGATAAATTGAATGTGTAAATTAAAAATAATTATCAAAAAATTATGAATATCAGTGCATATTGGAATTCGAATGGGAATATCTTCGAAATGGTTCGAGTAATCGAAAAAGTATAAGAGACCATTTTTGTAGAGCGTTAAATTTCCTACAATAATCAATGCAGCTTATTCGATAATAATTATTACTCAGTCAGTAACAAAATTCAGAAAAAAAAGTTATTTTTTTTTAATTCTTTAATTTTTGACCTTAAATATCTTTTAAATGATAAGATTTATCGAAGAAGTGTAAGAGACCATTTTTGTAGAGCATTTAATTTGATATAAATATTGACGATGGTACGGGCTTAATAAGCTATTGGTGATAGAGATATGACCATTTTAATATCAAACTAAGTTGAAAATATAAAACTATGATGAGGATAATGTTCCCATTAATATTAAGAGCCCATACTAGGTGAATACTTTCTAAAGGTGCCTAGGAACAAGTTTTTGTGTATGAAATCAAAAAAAAAAAATAAAAGTTTTTTTTGACCCACCCTAATATAAATATTCGTAAAAGTTACTTTTTCTCTATCGATACACAGTATCAAATAGAATAAATAATATAGACAATGATCGCAACATTTCATCACTATATAAACTTAGCTTATAAGAATAATGAGATGTGTAACGACATATCGTTTGAACAGCGTAGGGGGTTAGGTATCGATCTAGCACGCGCGCGACTCGGGTTCGAATCGTAGTTACGGCAATTGCGATTTTTACTTTCTCTCTTTAAACCGACAATATTAGGTCTAACTAAAATAATAAACATTCGAAATCAGCATCGGTGCTTCATGAAACTCTGAATTATTTTTCATAATTTACTTTTATTATTATTATTATTATTATTATTATTATTATTATTATTAATATTATTTTTGTTGTGTTCTTATTATTGTTATCATTATAATAGCGTATAGAGATCAAAAATCATTCATTTGTGCGAGTTCAGAAAAAAGAGCTCTTTAAGAGCTCGTTTTGATGAGTTCTTAAAGTCTACAATAAGCGGCGCATTCGACCTCTTCAGAAGGTCTTAAAGACGTCTTTTAGACGTAGACTCTGACGTCCAAATCAGAAATCTGAGCTCATTCGGAATAACTTAATACGTCATTTTACTATCTGGGCTATTTCATTACTTTACGTAGCTTTAACACGAGTAACAAGTCTTGAAGGGTTGTTTATATGTAAAAGTCAGGATAATTTAAGATTTTATCATGGAAGAAGAGTAGATCCATCAGTTTCAAGTTTACAGCAAGAATTTAAAAGATTATCTCTAAACAAACTTACTACATTGCAAGGACTGATCACTAAATTAATAAACTCCAGAAATAAATTAACCATTTATACTTTCAACTGCCAAAGTCTCAGAAAACATACTACTGATTTACAAGATTCTATTTGTCAAAGGAGTAACTTTTTATTACTAACTGAGACATGGCTTCCTCCAGATGAATCAGTTGACTTACCTAATTTTCATTGTATAGCTAAATTTAAGAGACAAAATGTTAGAGCCGCTGGAGTTGCCATTTATAAAAACAACAGTACTTCACATATTACTACATTCAACATGGATTTAGCAATTCAAAATGCTACAGAAGTTCATGTCTGCCAAGCATCTATTGGCGATATATGTACTTCACACGTTAAACTAGAAGATCGAAGTGAATTGATGATGATTGTTGTGTACATTTCTCCTAATAAAAAAATAAATTACATCATTTCATTTTTACACGAGAGATTATTTCCGTACAGTCACAGAGGTTCAATAACTTTCAGAACCAATAAAGACAAACTATCATTGATTTTAGCTGGGGATTTCAATGTAAATTTTGCAAAAGATGAATCAACGCCATTAATTACGTTTCTCCAAGAAGAATTTCAATTGCAAATTAATAACAATCCAAGAGAATATAGGTCTAGAAATCTTTGGTAGAGCCTACTCTATGATTTTTAGGAGTTTCTTTTCTTAATCTCGAGTGGACACCAAGGATTGAATTTTTAAATGTCAAATTTGTGACAAATAAGTCAAAAAACGCCCTTTATGGGGCTGTTACTCGGTGTCCATGGGGTTGATCGATCGATTATGGGTTTGAAAATCTTCTATAGAGTCTCCTCTACAATTTTTAGAAATTTCTTTCTTTAATCTCCAATGGACACTGCGAAATGAATTTTTAAATGTCAAATTTTTGTCAAATAAGTCAAAAAATGCCCTTTATGAGGCTGTAACTCGGTGTCCATGAGGTTGATCAATTGATTGTGGGCTTGAAAATCTTCTGTAGGGTCCATCCTACGATTTACATGAGTTTAAGTTCTTAATATCGAGTGGACACCAAGGATTAAATTTTTAAATGTCAAATTTTTGTGAAATAAGTTAAAAAACGCATTTTATGGGGCTGTTACTCGGTGTCCATGGGATTGATCGTCCGATTATGGGCTTGGAAATCTTCTGTAGAGTCTACGCTACGATTTCCATGAGTTTAAGTTATTTATCTCGAGTGGACACCGAGAATTGAATTTTTAAATGTCAAATTTGTGACAAATAAGTCAAAAAACGCCTCTTATGGTGTTGTTGCTCGGTGTCCACGGGGTGGATCGATCGATTATGGGTCTGAAAACCTTTTATAGAGTTTTATCTACAATTTTAAGAAGTTTTTTTTCTTAATTTCCAGTGGACACCTAGAAATGAATTTTAAAATGTCAAATTTTTGTCAATCAAGACAAAAAATGCCCTTTATGGGGCTGTAACTCGGTGTACATGGAGTTGATCAATTGATTATGGGCCTGAAAATTTTCTGTAGGGTCCACTATACGATTTTTATGAGTGTCCTTTCTTAATATCGAGTGGAAACCGAGGATTGAATTTTTAAATGTCAAATTTGTGACAAATAAGTCAAAAAACGCCTCTCATGGTGCTGTTACTCGGTGTCCACGGGGTGGATCGATCGATTATGGGTCTGAAAACCTTTTATAGAGTTTTATCTACAATTTTAAGAAGTTTTTTTTTTTAATTTCCAGTGGACACCTAGAAATGAATTTTAAAATCAAATTTTTGTCAATCAAGACAAAAAACGCCCTTTATGGGGCTGGTACTCGGTGTCCATGGGGTTGATCGATCGATGATGGGTCTAGAAATCATTGGTAGGCTTTACTCTATAATTTCTAGGAGTTTCTTTTCTTAATCTCGAGTGGACACCGAGGATTGAATTTTTTAATGTCAAATTTGTGACAAATATGTCAAAAAAATGCCCTTTATGGGGCTGTTACTCGGTGTCCATGGCGTGAATCGATCGATTATGGGTCTGAAAACCTTTTATAGAGTCTTATTTACAATTTTAAGAAGTTTTCTTTCTTAATTTCTAGTCGACACTGAGATATGAATTTTTTAAAGTCAAATTTTCGTCAAATAAGTCAAAAAACGCCCTTTATGGGGCTGTTACTCGGTGTCCATGGAGTTGATCGATCGATTATGGGTCTGGAAATTTTCTGTAGAGTCTACTCTATAATTTCCATGAGTTTCTTTTTTTATTCTCCAGTGGTTACCGAGAATTGAATTTCGTCTCTGTATTATTTTCTGCCTATCGTCCGTCGCTAGAGTCCGTGGGTTGTGTGCGCGCGACAGAGAGGTTCAACCGCTACTTGTTGTTTTTTGCGATATCTCCGAAAATAATCATTTTATCAAAAAAGTGATGTCATTTTTTGTTGGTTTTTCAATTTTAAAACTTTTTTTTTTCAAATAAACTTCCCCGTCAAATCAGTCGTTCCTGATTTATATTGTTTTAAACAATTAAATTGTTATTAACAATTAAACTTACCATCGGCAAGCAAAATAACCTAGTTTTTCGTGATCTTCGGCAAAAAATACTGAAATATCATTAATCAGAATCCGGGGACCTAAAAGTGCATACGGGCTTCCCTCTTCAGCCGAGGGACTATTTGTGATATGAAACAATATTATGAATTTTTAATTTTAATTCAAAAGTTTTAAATCATTACAGCTACAGAAATTTCATGATAAGAAATGATTCGGCATGATTAAAAATTCTTAATCCTAACGCAATCATTTTGAATTATTTCATAGACAAAAATTTCAAAAGTTTTTTATGATTAAAAACGATTTGACCTGATTAAAAATTTTCAATCATAACTTAATCATTTTCAATCATTATAGAAGTCAGAAATTTAACGATTATTTAATGATTAGAAATGATTCCATATGATTAAAAATTTTTAATCCTAACTGAATCATTCTAAATCATAAGAGGTGACAGAAATTCACGGAGTATTTATGATTAGAAATGATTCGACATGATTGAAAAATTTTAATCATTATTAATAATTTTATATTCTGTCAATTTCTCAGTATTTGAAATGATTTATAATGATTAATTGTGAAATTTCTAAAATGATTTACATGATTTGGTATGATTAAGGGGCCATGAAAGAAGATTTGATAACATTTTTATGAGATGATTTTTGGTGCATTGTTTTGAGCTAAATTTTGGATAGTTTTTAATCAAATTTAAACCACATATAAAAAATATAATAATAAAAGCAGGGAACTAATTTATATATAAAATTTCTACAAAAAAAAAATTAATTCATAAGAAAAATCGCAACTTTATACAGCCTACAGAAATCTACGTCAAAATAATGAATTTTTGTTTATTTTATGGAAACAATGATTATAAAAAAGAGTTCCCTGCATTCTTTATCACTACTAAGTTATAAAAAATTTATAAACCCGATTATTTATAATCACAATTATTAATACCCGAGTCGAAATTTAAAGCCGAAATAGAGCTTCCTAGTCCGGAATAGAACCCATTTAGAGCCCAGTAGTCCGAATAGCACCATTGGACCCACAGGTCCGACTTTTAAATCGAGAGGTCCGATTTTGAGCCTCGAGGTCCTCTCTAGACTTTGAGAGGTCCGATTTAAACCCCGAAGTCCGATACAGAATTGAAATCATTATTTTTACCATTTATTTATTTATCAGTGAACTTGTTAAATAATTTTTTTTTTTATTTAGACAACATATACGAGAGAATTTTTTTAAGTTGTGTCGTAAAGGAGAATCTAATCAATCGTAATTTATTTATTTATTAAGATTTGTACCCGTTAATTAATGAAAATTCATAT
The DNA here is from genome assembly GCF_020080835.1 of Cotesia glomerata. Lineage (NCBI taxonomy): Eukaryota > Metazoa > Arthropoda > Insecta > Hymenoptera > Braconidae > Cotesia > Cotesia glomerata. The sequence goes on along the minus strand of NC_058158.1, from coordinate 21,269,045 downwards.
TTTCAAACTGACAGCTCTCAGAGGTATATCAGCGAATAAATTCATTACTTATATTTTTCCAGAGACGTACATAAAATTTTTAGAAATTACATATGAAAATTTGTCATTGAAAAAAAAAAATTTATTTTCAAATTAATATTATTAATTTTAATAATATTAATAATTTTTGTATTTTTAGTATAGGCGATCCAGTCCATAAACAAATTACTAATGAATATTATACAACACTCATGATCCTGCTGCGATAGTTGTATGCAAACCTTACAACGTTATACTTGAAAGTAAAGAGATTTTAGAAAACTTTTTTAATATTTTGTAAAATTCTTTAAAGCTTTTTAAAATGTTGAAAATTTAGTAATTATATAGAAGTGGGGCTCGCATGTTTTTTGAGGATAAAAAATCGAAAAATTAATATTTTTCGGAATTTTTTTTTCTTCAAATTGTTTATCTCCGCGGCGGATTTATGATAAAAATTTAACTTTAGCTCAAAATCATCCCCTAAGCTAAGGTAATTGCATTTGAAAAGTAAAAAATAAAAATTTTGACTTTTGATCAATAATTTGATGGTCAAACACTAAAATTTCGTTGAATTTGAACTTTGCATCTTGTTACGCATTAAAAACTAAACAATTAAAAAAAAAATTTCCAAAAATATTAATTTCATTTTTTTTTAAATTATTCCATTTTCGATGAAATTTAAGAAAAAAAAAATCATTTGGTTGAAAACAATTTTTCATAGTGATTTCATAATTTGAAAAAACCTGAGTCCCACTTCTATATAATTACGGAAAATTTTTGAAAATTTTTTAAAGTATTTAAAAATTTTTAAAAATTCTTTAAAGCTCTTTAAAATTTAAGAAAATATTTTAAAATCTTATTTAAATTTTTTTACAGCTTTTTAAAATGTTTAAAAATTTTTGAAAATTTTTTAAACATTTTAAAAAGCCGAAAAGGTACATTTAGATTTTGTAAAAATTAATAAATAATTATTTCAATTTTTACGAAATATTTTTAAGTTCCCGATTTTCGAAAATTTTCAATTTTCTTAGCGGGAAGTTAAAAAAAATTCTTTTGAATTTAATTAATTATAGTACGTAGCTTTACTAGTATAGTAGTAACGATGATTGACAACATTTCTAACTTGTCACCTATATTTCAATACAGTCAATAATTCATATTCAAACAAAATTAATTCACGTACTATCGTTCGTAGTAGCGTAATCGGTTAAGCATCGGCTTCGCGTATGTAGGGTCGTGTGTTCGAATCTTTGTTAGGGCGTATTTAATTTATTTCTTCTGGCTAGGTAGGCGAGTGTTTAAGTTTAGACTAACGTATGTTATATCTGGTAAATTTCTGAGTCCAAAATGCACTTTGAACTAAAAACTATAAAAGTTCTCTTCTATTAATTTTTTATTCAAAATATTTTTATAGTTAATAACAAAATTGTGGATCATAGGGGCCTGGTGTGCGCAGAGTAAATTTTGCATGCGTTATAGTAATCCTGGGCTCTAAGTAGGTTCTATGCACGTGTTAAATTAGGTCCGACTTTAGACACTAAAGTGGTAAAAACGGAAATTTATACCACTTTGGGGTCTAAAGTTGGACTTAATTTAACATGAGAATAGATCCGACTTAGAGCCCAGAGGTCCGACCGGAGTCCTACCTTAGGAGGCTCTATTTGGGCTCTAAATTTCAACTCGGGTAATAATGCACCGAATGTAATTATCAATAAACAAGTGAATATTATTCTTATGAATTAATTTTTTTTTTGTAAAAATTTCATATATAAATTAGTTCCCTGCTTTTATTACACCGGCACACAAAAAAAAAAAAGTTGTCTGTACTTGGGACGCGCCACATATATTCCCATGTAATTTGACCCGCTGAACCCGAATTTGAGGTCCGTTTGGCCCCTACACCCTAGGATTTTGAGAAAACTGTAAAAAACCGAAAAAAAACGGGAAAATTGGGGGTTTTGGTGATTGAAAAATTTTTTTAGATTCTAACTATGCATGATTTTCATGTATTTCGATCTGCTTTATACTTATCTGAAGTGTACTCAGACCAGCAGCCATTAAAAGTCTAAGTAAATCCCGAAAAACCCATGAAAATTGCGAAAAAAAACAAAAAATTCCCAATATTGTGATAAAAAAAAATGTATTGAGCTAAATATATGATGATTTTCATGTAGGTTTATCGACGACATATAAATCTCCAACTTTTATAACTCAGACGTCTCGAAAACATCAAACAAATGTGCAAAAAACCCCGAAAATTGGAAAAAAATCAAATGTAATATAATAAAAATCGAGTTATTATTCAAAATAAATAAAAAAAATCATATCATTCGATCTGTGGTGCATAAAAAAAAAGTATTTCGTCTTAAGACTTAAAAAAAATTAATTTTTTCGGAAAATATCATCAAAACCCTTTGGATTTGAATTTTAATTCGTTCTCCGCTTATATCTCACCCTTTTATCTTCAAACGTCCTGCATAAAGGGTTTCTCTTTCGTTTCCTCTCTTCTTCGGGTAAATCTCTCTTCAGAGTCCAACAATGATCTACCATCATATTGACATCCACTCATGTTTTGATGGAATGTTTCTTCTCTTTCTTCACTGAAATTACCAAGATTTTCAGGAAAGTGTGAAAGATGAGATTGTAAATAGTGCAATTTTGTATTCACATTCCCTAAAAATTTCGAGATACTTCCTTAAAACTTCCCCAAGCTGCTCTCTCAATCTTGTGCATCTCATACTCAAGATTAGCATCCTGGAATTGAGTCCGAATTTGGGGTACATAAATAATTCCTTCTTTCAATTTATTGTCACTTATAGCTGGAAATTTTTCGTCCAAGTACTTAACACAGTTGCCATTTTTATCGAGAGCTTTGACAAAATGCTTCATAAGGTCAAGCTTGATATAAAGTGGTGGCAGCAAGTACTTGTAAGGATTAATGAGAGATTCTCGCATAACGTTGTGAGAACCATGATTCAAATTCTTTCTTGTTGGCCGTTCTTTTCTACTGTAGGGAATTTTCCGATCGTGACTATCCTACAAACATACAAGAAGGGATATATTGTGAACCAGATTGTTGGCTTAACTAGTGTAGCAATTTTCAGATCACCACAAACTTTTCAATGATTTTTGGTCAAATGAGCTACTGGAGTCGGTGCTTTGAGACTTCGCTTAGACAAAGCAATGAAAAACTTTCACTCCTCGTCCTGAAAGTGTTCGGCTTTAACTCATCAATCAAACTTCTTACATCTGAACAGTCCACTAATGAATTTTCGCCGTTTTAAAAATGTTATCAGATTTTTTTCCCTATCACGATAAAAATAAGCTGTTGTATTTTTAGTTAATAAATTTTTTTCTTTTAAGCTGATGTTTCAGGGTTTTCACTTCTAGGAACTTTTGGGCTCAGAATCGATTTCTTGCTTAAATGCTTGTGCCTGTAACCAGGGCACCTCCACGTGGTGACGGCGGGCAACAGGACCGTCTGGCATAGTCCCTGGGTTAACGGCTTGAATGCCGTCATGGCAGGCACAAGTAATAAGTGTTTTACGATGCAGGGACCCGGAATCCCAGTATCGGCGTCTGGTCAGAGTGAGAAAGCAGGCTCGCAGGCGTCGTCATCAAGTGACTGCAGCTCTTCATTAGTGGGTGACTTGGCTTCTGAAGCGTTTAATATGACAAGAAGTGTCTCTCACATATGTAACAAAAACTCCAATTGCTTCTGTTACATATGTGGAGAATTTGAAGTAACGAAAAGTCGTAGATCTTTTTCAAACAAATTGAAAAATGTCTACGAAACCTGCTTCGGTATCCAGATTACGAACTGGGAAGCAACTTGGGTACCACATTCACTTTGCAATCGGTGTCACACGATGCTTACTCGTTGGGAGCAGACGAAAAGTAAACAGTGCTTGAAATTTTCAAAACCTGTGATTTGGTCTGCACCAACGAGTCAAACACACTGCTATTTTTGCACGACGGAAGTTTCAGGTTTTTCTTCGACAACCAAACATAAAATTCAATATGCCAACGTAACATCAGTTGTGCCAGCAGAAAAAGTTTTGAATGTCGAAGAACCTGCAGCTCCTGAACCAGTGAATGAACATGAAGAGATGGAAGTTGAAGATAACTTTGAAGAAATCGATCCTGAACCCGAAGAGATCCATTCTGAGGATGAAGAATACATCCCGAGTGGTGTTCCTAGAAGTAAAGACCCTGAAGTCTTCGATCAACTTGAATTGAATGACCTTGTACGAGACTTAGGACTATCTAAGGTAAAAGCTGAACATTTAGCCTCAGCTTTAAGGAAAAAAAAATTTATTAGCTAAAAATACAACAGCTTATTTTTATCGTGATAGGGAAAAAGAGTTCCGGAAGTATTTTACAAAAGACAGCGAAAATTCATTTGTGTACTGTTCAGATGTAAAAGGACTGATCGATGAGTTGAAGCCAAACACTTACAAAGACGAAGAATGGAGGCTTTTATTGACTCCTCTAGGCGAAGTCTTAAAGCTGTGCTTCTTCATAATGGAAACTTATTGGCACCGATTCCAGTAGCTCATTCGACTAAACTAAAGGAGACTTATGACAATTTACAGGTTGTATTAGATAAAATAAACTATTCAGAACATCAATGGAAGGTTTGTGGTGATCTGAAAATTGCAACAATATTGCTAGGCCAACAATCAGGGTTCACAAAGTACCCCTGCTTCTTATGTTTGTGGGATAGCCGAGACCGAAAGAATCATTACATTCAAAAAGAATGGCCAACAAGAACAAATTTGAATCCTGGTTCTCACAATGTTACGCGACAATCTCTAATTGATCCTTCCAAGTACTTGCTGCCCCCACTTCATATCAAGCTTGGCCTTATGAAGCAATTTGTCAAAGCTCTGGATAAAGATGGAAACTGTTTTAAGTACTTGGGCGAAAAATTTCCAGCTATAAGTGACGCTAAATTAAAAGAAGGAATTTTTGATGGACCCCAAATTCGGACTCTATTCCAGGATGCTAATCTTGAATATGAGATGAACGAGATTGAGAGAGCAGCTTGGGGAAGTTTTAAGGAAGTATCACAGCAATTTTTAGGGAATACGAAAGTGATAACTACGCAACTTTAGTTGACGAGTTGTTATACAACTATAATACTTTAGGTTGCTTAATGAATACAAAATTGCACTATTTACATTCTCATCTTTCACACTTTCCTGAAAATCTTGGTGATTTTAGTGAAGAGCAAGGTGAGAGATTCCATCAAGACATTAGTGTGATGGAAAAACGATATCAAGGAACGTGGGATGTAAATATGATGGCAGATCATTGTTGGACTCTGAAGAGAGATTTACCCGAAGAAGAGAGGAAACGAAAGAGAAACCCTTTATGCAGGACGTTTGAAGATAAAAGGGTGAGATATAAGCGGAGAACGAATTAAAATTCAAATCCAAAGGGTTTTGATGATATTTTCCGAAAAATTAATTTTTTAAGTCTTAGGACGAAATACTTTTTTTTATGCACCACAGATCGAATGATATGATTTTTTATTTATTTTGAATAATAACTCGATTTTTATTATATTACATTTGATTTTTTCCAATTTTCGGGGTTTTTGCACATTTGTTTGATGTTTTCGAGACGTCTGAGTTATAAAAGTTGGAGATTTATATGTCGTCGATAAACCTACATGAAAATCATCATATATTTAGCTCAATACATTTTTTTTATCACAATATTGGGAATTTTTGTTTTTTTCGCAATTTTCATGGGTTTTTCGGGATTTACTTAGACTTTTAATGGCTGCTGGTCTGAGTACACTTCAGATAAGTATAAAGCAGATCGAAATACATGAAAATCATGCATAGTTAGAATCTAAAAAAATTTTTCAATCACCAAAACCCCCAATTTTCCCGTTTTTTTTCGGTTTTTTACAGTTTTCTCAAAATCCTAGGGTGTAGGGGCCAAACGGACCTCAAATTCGGGTTCAGCGGGTCAAATTACATGGGAATATATGTGGCGCGTCCCAAGTACAGACAACTTTTTTTTTTTTGTGTGCCGGTGTTATTATATTTTTTATTTGTGGTTTAAATTTGATTAAAAACTGTCCAAAATTTAGCTCAAAACAATGCACCAAAAATCATCTCATAAAAATGTTATCAAATCTTATTTCATTGCACCTTAAAAATGATTAAAAAATTAATCATTTCAAATCATTTTGTTTAATCAGGGATAACTTAATAAATCTGAACGAGCCCAGTGACAGCGCATATATTATAGTATTACTGCGCAGAATATAGGCCTTGAATTATATTTAGGCCTTGACTTATATTTTGATAATCACAATAGGTGGTATTTTGATTATCAAAATACCTGATATCCTGATTATCAAAATACTTTTTTCTCAGTGTACAACTCCGGGAGTTGAAACTTATATTACTAAAATTTTCTGCTCTTTTGGGGTCTTTTTTCTAATTTCAGATATCTTTGATATTTTTGAAGTTATAGCTACAAAACGGAGACAAAACAGAATTAAATTCTGAATCTAATGCACCAATCACCATCTTTTTAAGAGAATTGTTACTATTTTTCGCAGAAAACTCACTTCTCGAATAGACTAATCTGCGTTGACCAAGAAGTAATTCTGCTATTTATAAAAACTCTTTCCTGATTCATAGGATAAAAATTTGGAATTCATTACTGGTTGATATTACAGTATTTAAAAACTTCGAACATTTTAAACAAATGTTTTAACTTTTTCTTGCTATCAATGTAATTACTATTGATCCTGTGGTTTAATATGTTAGTGTTATTAATTAGTATCGGTCTTTGAAATTGTATTGCAAACAGTGTATCGAATGTGTACTTGTAAATTATTAACTTTATGTATTTTTGATGGTCCTAAAGGAGCTTAGAACTCCAGGATCAAATAACATTATTATATATCTATCTATCTATCACAGAAAGTAATTAATATAACTTGAAATTTACATTATATTCCAATGTATTGAAATTGTCCAAAGAAAGGTGAATATATAACTCATTTATTAATTGCAAGAAATGGAACACAATCCAATGTCTTAAATTTATTTAAATTTGCTTGAAATTTCCATAGAATCGTAAATTGAAAAATTCATTTCTTTGTCGGAAGAAATAAAAAACTATTCCAAGTTTTGAATCTGTTTGAATTTGTTTGAATTATTCCTGCAATAGTACACAGAAAAAAGTAAACTGTAATAAATAACAGTCGATTTATAATAAGTAATGATCAACTGCTAAAAATTACCATTTCAAACAGTAAAATCGTGATTTTACTATTCACTATATAATATTTACCATTTAAACGTTATAATTTACTCTTTACATGGAAGAAAATACTATTTCAAACAGTAATATTCGCTATGTAAATGTCTAAAATGTTAAAGTCCAATAATTAAGAATTCAGACTTTGATATTTATCATTTCGTACCTAAAAAATGATCTTATGATATGTAAAAAGTATAAAATAAAGTTAGTCAATTTCTAATACAAGCAACGTCAATATTTACAAAGTAAAATGATAAATTTTAAACGCTACGCTAAAAATCAAACTGTAATTATTGACCTGCTTGAACTGGTAAAATGTATATTTTAAAAGTATAATTTTTACTGTTTCAAATGTTAAATTCTCCCAGAGTGAGACCCCCTTCTCCTCATAACATGGACTATATATTGAAATGGCAATTTTTACTGTTTGAAACTGTAATTTTTTAAGATGAAAGAGTCGTTATTTACTATAGTGATAGCTACTAATCACTTATTTTCAATATTAAGTTATAAATTTTGGCTTTTATACTTTCTACATTAAGTTCTGTAATATTTATATTTTTGCCACCCTGATGTCCGCTTTACTGTTTGAAACTATAAAAATTAACCGGAATCCGAGTGAATATTACAGTTTACTTTTTTCCGTGTAACTTAAAAAATTCATTCATTTATTGGAAGAAATAGAAAATAATTCGAAGTTCCGAACTCGTTTAAATTATTCATAAAATCGTAAATTAAATAATCCATTTATTTGTTGACAAAAATTGAAAAAAATTCAATTTTTTGAGTTTGTTTAAATTTGTATGAATTATTCATAAAATCATGGAACTGAAAATTCATATTCACTCATTATTGAAAGTAATTGGAACCATGAAATTTTAATCATTTTTCAATAATTTTCAATTTTACTAGTTAATATTGAAACAGATTCAATTTTGTTTTGGTTTGAATTGTTTTGAATATTTTGCAATTCGATGCTGGGAATTCAAAGCAATTGAAATGAAAGAAGTTTGAATATTTTCTTATTTGGCTTCTAATTATTTAAATAAAATTCAACTTTCGAATGCCTCAATTTCAGTCAATATTTTTCAAATTTACGTAAAAAATTAAAATCAACTTAAACTTTTTTCAATTGTTTTCAATCAATATTGTTAATCAGGGTTATTATTCAAAAATTATATATAGATTTTGCTTATCTTCGAACCAGTGCGAGATAATTATCCTAATAGTAAATACACCAAGAAAACTTCTGCAGAACTTCTCTATAGTAATTAATTTAAAAGTTTGGTTTTCAACAAATTGTAATAGCGAAAATAAAGTGAATTTTATATCGATGAAATCTATCTTTCATTTCGGGTGAGGCCGAATGGCATTTTTAACCGTGTATACGTCTTAGAAAAATATTGTCTAACTCATAAAAACGAAAAATGTATACCCTACGCCAGTAGTTGGTTTTTCACGAGCATCGGCGACTTCATATGGGTATAACTTTACTTTCTATTGAAATTAAAATCATTTACATATTTGATGAAATTTAACGATTAATTTAATTTTTTACGATAAATTGTCTATAAATCATAGCAACGCTGAGAAATTTTCTTTTATTTCGGATGTTGAACAGATTTTTAAATCTTCAATCTTTATGTATATTTTGTTGATGTATATTGTGTTAGTATTATTTTTTGTAGTCTAGTCGTTGCGTATCAACCATTGTCGACAAATCTCTTGCATTCAAATAGGGGAGGTTGTTCATCGTGACAACCGGCTTATAGTAGTGGGGAACCTTTGCAATGCCCGCCTCTTTGTAGCCGCCCCTTGGTGACGAAATCTAAATCAATTCGTTGAGTATCAGCTTTTGTACTGCTCATTCTTACAACTAACATGATCATATAAACTCAGATTTGTTTTTTTATCTGCTATTTTTGATTCGCACGAAATTTGTTTTTATGTTAGTGAATCATTTCGTCTTGAAAATAACAAAGTGAAAGTGTATGAAAAATATTATGAATATGTTAATAGTGTTATGCAAATATGTCAAAGCAAAGGATTTTAAAAATTATCAGTTTTTTTCAAATTATGCATGATGGTTATATCTTATTTATGTTATCAATTGGACTTTTTTTACTTGAAATCAAAGCTCTAACAATTCATTATAATGTGGTGATAACAAAACGAGTAATAAATAATGTTATTGTTTAAGACAAATAAACATTCAGTATTGTTTGTAATATGAGGTCAGTGTTAGTAAATCATTAAGAAATATATACATTGCACATAGATTTAGATTGTATCAACATTCTTTAAAATCCTTGACAACTGGCAAGATTCTTTAAATAAATAGCAGTGCTATGAAAAAAAAAAATCTAATCCAAATGAGGAAAAAATTGTTATCACTGAAAAACTAACTAATAACTGAATGATAAATTGCCGAGATAGCATGTAGAGATAACTTGAATAATGTTTAAATTAAGTTTATTGTGGAGTAAAATTTAGGTGTAACAGAATAATATCATGTGAAATAATAGCATGGTTTTGCGAATTGTTCTAAATATTTTAAACTTTAATAAATAAAATTCATAATAACACTATTTTTTTTAATATTCATAAATATTATTTTAAGATAAGAAAGTGTGCATAGTATAACTATAAATATGGATTCTAGTGTGATGTCAAACACCTCTTGTGATGGCGGCATAGACAGTGATCGAAATTCTGATAGTAATAGTATGATTGTAGATCCTGTAAGTCTTGATCAAAAAGATTTATCATCTCGTCTAAGTAAAGGCTTTGATTTATCATCTCATTTTGTAGAAATAGCTACAACTACGGTGAAATCTCGTAATAGGAGTATTAAAAAAACATTGACGATGATATCTGAGACACAAAAAACTGAACAATCTCCAACGTATACGGCAGAAAAAATGACTTCAACACAAATCAAACCACCGTATTCATACATTGCTCTTATAACAATGGCAATTCTTCAATCACCTCAAAAAAAACTTACTTTAAGTGGTATCTGTGAGTTTATAATGGCTAGGTTTCCGTACTATCATGAAAAATTCCCTGCTTGGCAAAACTCAATACGGCATAATTTATCTTTAAATGATTGTTTTATAAAAATACCGCGAGAGCCTGGAAATCCAGGTAAAGGGAATTATTGGACATTAGATCCATTAGCTGAAGATATGTTTGATAACGGTAGCTTCTTGCGACGAAGAAAACGATATAAGAGACCACCACCACATTATGTCCTTCGAGATCGTGCTATAATGGCTACATTTTCAATATGTGGAGATCGCAATGGCTACCCTGTAGGTGATCATTCTGGAGGATTTGCTTATCCTGGTGTTTCTTCTAATGCTTATCTTACTCCTCCACATCGACTTCCAATCCTCGAGTTTCCACCGTCGACGCTAGAAGCTCTTAAATTGAGTGCTTTTATAGAAACGCCACCACCACTGTACAAGCCTGTACCAATTATTGCACCTCATCAACATATTCGTCAATTAGTTAATAACACAACATCAGCACTTCCAATGACAATGACGACAATGACGAGTATTCCTGGCCGACTTGCTATTTCTGTAACTTCTGGTGCTGTTGATAAAAAAACAAGCTTCAGCATAGAAGCCCTTATCGGCAAAAAAACTCAGTCAGATCAAAACATTAATGATCTCCTTGATCTTAGTCCCTCTGAGCAACGAGAAATAGGCAGTCAAGCATCTGCTTTTTCACCACTTGTTTAATCATCTTTGATTTTAGAATGGTAAGATGTTCCCCGTTTTTTTCTACTTTAGTTTACACTAAAATTACTGAGGAATTTACCTTTTAGAAAGATGATTAGAAGACCATCAATTAGTGTGAGTGTTTATTGAATATTACTTCGTCAATTTAAAGAAATTTCAAAGTTTATATTCTACCGATGATATAATGTTAAAATAAACTAGGTAAGATGTATATTTATAAAAAGATAGTTAATTTAGATATACTAAAAAAAGTTTATTGTAGGTGAATTTTTTACATCATTAATAATACACTCCTCACGTATGATACATGTGAACACATTATTATTGTGAAAGACATTACTTTGATGCAAACAAGATATAACAATTTTTGTAAGTGTATAAAAACTTAACCAATTGAATCAATAATTTTTTTCAGCCATTTCTGGAATGGCATTAACTGAACATTATTAAATAATAGTTAAACTCTGTATTTATGTTTCAAATATATTGTTGCTGTATTTCTTTATAAAATCGCGATCATATTTATATAATAAAGTTCATCCTTATGTTTCTGGAATAAATGTCAATAAACATTTTGTATGTTAAAATTGAGTTTTCTATTCAAATGTATATTTTATTCTCATTCTTTTTCTCAGCTTGCTGATTGCTAAAGGTATGTATTTGAAAATATATTGGTAGTTGTAATTTTTTATTTTGATAGATTTATTCGATTAAATTTTCTACTTTATTTATATAGTTGTTTATGTTGTACAAGTTTAATTTAATTAATTATTCTTTTTTTTAATCTGTAAAAACTTATAATATGAATGATTATTACGCTTGTGATTCTGGTTTCATCCAATACACATCATGAATGTATCGTTAATACGTCATATATTTAGCTAATTCATACACAGTGTAAGCTCAAGCTATTAACCGTGTGTCAAGGGTGTCTATACTGTGTCTACACAAAGCACTTTTTTTTTCCCAAAAAATATTTGTATAATAAGGTCGAAAATAACTTTTGTCTACTTTTAAACATTTTGGAAAATTAAAAAAAAATTTCCTCCCTATTTATGATTATCGAAGATACACACTAAATATGTCCTATTTTTACTGTGGAATACGCCCTAGCGGATCACTATACACTAAGTATACACCAAATATACACGGTGTATACGCGGCGTATATACACTGAGTATACACCAAGTTTACACCAAAAATTTTTTCTAAGTCCCATTTTCATAAAAATTTCTAAATGCTGTAAGCAAAGTCAAAAATTTTTTAAGTGTGACTGGGAAAAAATTTTTTTACAACCAAAAAGTGTGTCTGTATCGACTGGAAATAGCCTGAAACGAATCAATAACATGAATCTAAGGTGTGTTTTTGTGGTGCAACACCTTCTGAGTGTACGCTATTGGAAAATTTTCACATGACTCTCATCTGAAAAAAATTTTCTAAATTTGCATAGTCCCTGAGTACAGTCTACTTGTTAAGTGCTATCCGCATTAGGTAAAGTACCCAGTACTTGAACAGATTTGACAGTGTATTGTGTTTGACCACGATTTTAGCACATAAATTTCATCGTAACTGACTAAATCAAAGTGACTTAATAAAATATATTCAATTCTAAATATATTAAAAAAAAAAAAAATTGGAATTACATAAAGAAAAATTTTTTTTTTAATTATTTAAAAAAATCCTTCAAGAGCCCCAGTAGTTGAACATTAAACTGTAACAGGCTGCAGTACTTGAACACCTCTGTACCAGAACTTGAACAATCATTTAGTATGGCTTTAGACACTTTGTGTTAAAATAAAAATAAAAGATTTTAGGCCCAAAAATAAGTATTTATTATATATGACATTAAAGTTAGCAGTCACTTGACTATTTTTTAATTTTTTTTTAACAAATAAATAAATTTGTTCCGAAAAATTATTTTTAAAAAATTGCATTTTTAATTTTTTTAAATTTCTAAATGTCAATTTTTTTTACCATAATTTACTTGTTAAAAAAATTCTTAAAATTATCAAATATCTGCTAAATTATATTATAAAATTAACATTAAACATACATTTAAGTCCTTTACTTTAAGAAACATTCAAATGTATTTTTACCTTTTCTTTACAATGTGAGGTTAGAACGTGTAATTTTTTTTTTTATTTCTCAGACACTAATATTCGCCCTAAAAATAATAAATTTTGTTTATAGTTATTTTTATTTACTTTATTTGTATAATTTTTTTGTTACTATACGATTAAATGTATTTTTTAAACACTTTAAAATATTTATTTAACATTGAGTTAGACAGTTCAAGTACTACAGTCACGTAAAAATGAGAGACGGTATACTTGAACACACGGCGCTATGTCGTTCAACTTTTGGGTCCTACATTTGAAATTGGGAGGTATACTTGAACAGCTAAATTAAACATAAAAAAATAATTAAAACACCTTATTAACAACATAATATTTTGCAAAATGATCTGTATTTTTGATTGGTTAAGTTTTTTTGTTGAATTCTCAAATATTTTGGGTTATTTCGCCATTTTTTTATTGTGGTGGTATCATTTTCATTCAAAAATGGATACTAATCGACACTTTCAATGATCCCGTCATTAGATATTAAATAAACTATAATATTTAGCTTTGACATTAAAAAATATTTCTTGTATCATTAACTAAGACATCAAGTTATCTTAATATACATTAAATATTAATGTTTACGGCCGGAGCTTTTTAATAATATAAGAATTTCCAAACTGTTCAAGTACTAGGGCCATTTTTAAAATTGTTCAAGTACTGGGTACTTTACCTTATTAACATAAATTAATAGAGGTGCCGCATCGTTAACTAATGTTCTATTTTAGCATGCGAAAAAAGCATGTAAAAAAAGCATTTTTTTACAAATATAAATAATGCTGTGAAGCGGGAAAGAATAGGAGTTACGGTAATTATTACGTGAAGCGTTCCACATTCACGTAACAGGATATTGGTAGGAAAGGATTGAGAAAGGAATGTGGAGAGGATCATCTTAATGTGAGTTTATAGAATATGCGAGAAAAAATTATTAGATAGCTCGGACTAGGATTCGAACCCAGAACCTTCCGAAGACATGTCGGCTACTCTACCATTTGAGCTATCCGGTCTATACTTTTGGAGAAAAACTTAAAAATTTGCGGAATGAATGCGAGGTGAATGATTTTCAGTTGATTTACCCATGCAGGAAACCCCCAGAGTTGACAAAGCGGTCAGGCTTGGGCCAGTACTGGGAAACCTAGCTTCGGCGTACCTGTATTGGCCCATGCGTGGGCCAGGCTGTTTAACCCAGCCTCGGCCATGCCAATGATTACCCAATCTTGGGCCAAGACTGGCTAACTCAGCCTTGGCCATTCATTGGCGACCCAAGCGTGGGCCAAAACTGGTTAACCCAGCCTCGGCCATGCCAATAATTATCCAAGCTTGTGCCAAGACTGGCTAACCTAGCCTTGGCGATTCATCGGTGACCCAAGCTTGGGCCAAGACTGGGCAACCACGCCTTGGTCGGCCCAATTATTACCCGAGCTTGGGCCAGAACTGGGGCTTGGTTAGCCAACGATTACCCAAGGGTTAGCCAAGATTGGGAAACCTACACTGAAAAAAAAAATTAACTTAATTCAAGAGAAAAATTCTTGAACCAAGAAAATAACTTTGAAGAGTTTAATTGTCTTCAATAAAAACGAAAAATTCTTTAATTAAATAAAATTTACTTAAATCGAGAAAAATTTCTTAGTTTAATAATTTTTCTACTCAAATCAAGAAGATGAAATTCTTAAAAATTATTTACTTGATTTAAGTAAATTTTTTTTTCTTTGTAGCCATGGGCGTTGAATAGCAACCAAGACTTGAGCCAGAATTGGGTAACCTAGCCTTAGCCATTCAATGGGAAATTCAAACTTAATAAATCATTAAGTAATAGAATTTTAAACAGTAAACATTTATTGTTTAACGAATATTTGCTAACAAATTCTAAAATTTAAAATTTATTATTTAACCAAGACAATTGCATATCGTCAAAATTGATGTAGTCTTAAAAAAAATAAAAATATAATAATTTACAATTGAATTTTTAATATTGATAATTTTAAACATGAAAATTTATCATAAGATATTAAAAATATACAGAACGATGTACAAAATTTAAAGTAATATAACAACTTGACTCTTTCATTTTTTTTAACTATAATAAAAATTTGTAAAAAATAGTTCATTTTCATCGAAAAACAATATTAAATAACATAAATTATATAAATAATAAACCGTCACACTTCGTCACTATATAGATTTAGCTTATCAGAATAATAAGATGTGCATCAACTTATCGGTCGTACGGTGTAGGGGTTAGTTATCGGTCTGGCAAGCGCGCGGCTCGGGTTCGAATCTCGATTAGAAGAACGGATACGATTTTCACACTTTATTTCTTATAATTAGCAACAGTTAGGTTTGAATTTACTTTACTTACAAAATAAAATAAAAAAATAACATTCCAATAATTCTTTTTTATCATTTTTTATCAAATGGCATGGGCCAGACTTGAAAATTAACTATGGCTCAGCCCTGGTAACCAGGCGTGGGCCAGTCCTGGTAACCAGGCTTGGCCCATCGTTATCATCCCAGACTTCAACCAGGACTGGGCCAAGCCTGGCTTACAAGCTTGGGCCAGAGTTTTACATAGTTGAGCCAAGGCTGGGCCAAGCTAGGCCCCGTGGTACTTTCCTCTATGGGTAGTCCCCACTGAGTTAATTTTTTTTTATTGAATAAAAAAAAATTATTACTCGAGTTTATTTGCAAAATTTTATTTTTCATTAACTTTTCGCTGAGAAAATTGAAAATATTCGAAAATCGGGAAATTATTGGTTTTAATCCGTTTTTCGAAAATCGAGTTTTAATCAGATCTCGACGTTTTGGGGCCCTAGGAAACTTCCCCGACGGTTTTTATGATGGTGTCTGTATGTATGTATGTATATGTGTGTTTTTTTTTTCAATTTTCCTGAAAAATTTAATTTTTTTGAAAATATTAATTTTTTTTCAAAATTTGATTTTTTTTAATTTCAATTTTTTTCAAAAAAAATTTTCTTCACAACTTTTGTTCTGAGGACTTAAAAAAATTTTTTAGTGTATACTCGGTGTAAACTCAGTGTATATCGTGCGCATATACACCGTGTAAATTCAGTGTAAACTTAGACTGTATTTGGTGTATACTCAATATGCACTGAGTATACACCTAATAAACCCCTAATTTACACTGACACTAAGTATACATCGAGTTTACACGGTGTATATGGATCCGCTCGGGACTTCGTGAATATACCGCGTATACCTAGTGTGTACACGGTGTCCAAATAGCACTGATATAAGGTGTGTACAGTGTGTGTCCGTTGTATACAGTGTACACAGAAACAAATAAATGATAAAATATATTCAGATTCTGGTTACATTGTACTTTTTTAAATAGACTGTTGGACTATTACGGGGTGGTATTATAATTTTGTTCATTTTTTTTTATATTTACATAGCAGTTATTATTAGTTCAAGAGGTATTTTTTGCTACATAATTTTTGAATTGTCTACTGAAGAATAACTAACTTAATTCAAACAAAAAATGTTTAAACCAAGAAAATCATTTAAAATAGTTTCATCGTTTTAGATAAAGTTGAAAAATTCTTGATCCGAGAAATTTTTCGTGATTTAAGTATGTATATATATATATATATATATATATATATATATATATATATATATATATATATATATATATATATATATATATACATATATAGAGCATTCTATGCCAAATCAGATAGTTTAAAGATTTTTTTTAAATTTCCGCTGAGAAAATTGAAAATTTTTGCAAAAAGGGAAGTTATTGATTTTGGTCCGATTTTCGAACATTGAGTTTTCATCGGATCTCTATGTTTTAAGGTCTCATGTAGTCATTCTGACTATTCCCCTTCTGTTTAAAGATATTTGCCCATATCTCTACTCCGTAAAGTAATATCGAGTGGACTACTTCTAGAAGCACCCTTCTTTTTCTGGTTCGTGGTCCCACCGTGTTGATCATGATTCTCGACAGGTTTGATACTGTCCTAGTAGCTTTTGCGCAAGTGTTTTCGAGGTGTTCTCGAAAAGACAGCTTTTTGTCGATCATTACTCCTAAATAACGCAGTGCCCTTGTAGATGCCAGTGTTGTCCCACCCATGTCAATCTGTGTGTGTGTGTGTGTGTGTGTGTGTGTGTGTGTGTGTGTGTGTGTGTGTGTGTGTGTGTGTGTGTGTGTGTGTGAGTGTGTGTGTGTGTGTGTGTGTGTGTGTGTGTGTGTGTGTGTGTGTGTGTGTGTGTGTGTGTGTGTGTGTGTGTGTGTGGAAGTATATGAACTGCTTATAACTTTTGAACGGTTCGATCGATTTCATCGTGGTTGGCGACATTTGAAAGGGTTTGGCCAAACTTAGATTTTGAATATAGTTTGGACCGATTCGGACTAGTGGATTTTGAGAAATCCGAAGAAAACACAGAAAAAATTTTTGTTTAATTTGGTTTTTTTGGAATAACTTTTAAATGACTTTACCGATCGATTTAAAAAACTAACCAGCTCTTGACTTAAAAATACCACGTTAATCTCCGCCAAGTTGGTCAAAATCGGTTGATTCGTTCAAGAGATATGAACGAAAGAAAACTGAAAAAGTGAATTTTCGGAATAACTCCGAAATTGCTTGTTCGATCAATTAAAACTTAATGATTTTTCATGAGGCTCAAAAAACTGCGTCGAATGTCGCCAATCGCGTGAAAAACGGTTGATTTATTCAAAAGTTATTGCAGTTTGAAAATTCAAAAAATAGTGTGCTATGAAACTACTCTTAGACTTCTGAGCTTGAAGAGCTCAAAAGCATAGGCAAGTTATCTTTATAGGTCGGAGATCTCAAAATAACAGATAAATTGTATTTTTGAGCTTGGCAAGCTCAAAAACATCATAAGTGCAATTTTAAGCGCCTAGGTATGAAATTAGCGAGAAGTTGCAAGGATGGCCTTTCCGACTAGAAATTTTATTGTAAGACCTATTGGGTCCTCATCGGGCTGCCTAATATATTATATATATATATATATATATATATATATATATATATATATATATATATATATATATATATATATATATAAATGAATATCTGTGCGTTAGCCTCGCTAAAACTCAAAAACGACTGTACCGATTTCAAAAAATCATGTAGCAATCACATGAAAATCATGTGGCAGCCCCATGGAAAAATCATGTGGCTACGACAGGAATGTATCATGTGGTAGCCCTAATTTTTTTTTTTGCGTGTATAGTTCAGGGATGTTTTCAAAAGAATAAAATTTTAGGAAAACCCGTAAGTTCAGCAAAGGAAATCAACAGATTTAAAATTGTTAATCGTCTATCTTCTGGATGTATGCACAAAAAAAATTTCATTAATTCAGTGTTGATTTTTTGGGATCTTGATTTTCAGGCAATAATTAGAAGCGAGTTTTATTTAATAACGACAAAATTCTAACTGTACATACAGCCAGTATTTATTTTTTATCGGAGTAGATTAGAGTTTAAAGATCGATAATCGCTGATCGAAAGGTATAACAAAATATATTGTAGGTGATACGAAGTTCACCGGGTCGGCTAGTACATTATAGAAATAATATGTCAAAAATAAGTGACTAAAGTTGCATTCGCGTCAAGCATCTCGGATAGCTCATCTGGTAGAGAACTTGCGTCGTAACCAATCTACCCGGGTTTGACTCCCCGGTCGAACTATAAAATATTGTTTTTTTTGTTATGTACGTAGTAAAAAATTTTTACTGTGCTTCGTTTTTTTACCGATAAATTACCTACCGATGTAAAAAAGAAACAAATTCTGATAATCTGCCGTATCAATAAGTGTTTTGTCCAACTTCACTAAAAGCTCATATTAAGACTTGTACTGCAAGATATTGAGAAAAGTTAAAGTGAATTTCCGGCACTAGATTGTGCATAAGTTGGATTGCATTTTAACGTTAACTTTTACGATTGGATAGCTATCAGGGTTATTTTCGTTTCTTCTTTATAAATAAAATAAAATTTTATTACAATTCCTTCACTAATTAATCCAGGGGGGGGGCAATGCTTATTAAAAGCATTGAAAGCATTGAAAGCATTCATCTTATTATAAGATAGCATGCTACCGATGCTTATAATGCATTATGCTTATAATGCTTTCTTATTCTTTTTATTTATATGTGAGCGTTCCCGCTCTTCGAGCTCAAAAGTCTGATAAAAGTTTTAAAATACAATTTTTCAAATTTTCAAACTGCAATAACTTTTAAATGAATTGACCGATTTTCACGAGGTTGGTGGCATTCGATGCAGTTTTCTAAGTGTCATGAAGAATATTCAAGTTAAAATTGATAGAACGAAAAATTTCGGAGTAATTCTGAAAAAACACTTTTTTAGGTTTTTTTTTCGTCAACTCAGGAACGAATCAACCGATTTTGACCGGACTGGCGGCGATCGACGTGGTTTTTTATTGTTAAGAGCTGATTAGTTTTTGCAATCGATCGGTAGAGCCGTTCGAAAGTTATTTCAAAAAATGTCGGAGTTATGTTAAAAAATTCCTTGTTTCCAAATATTTTGTCTAGGATATCCTTCGAACCAATCAACCGATTTTTACGTTCTTGGCGGCGATCGACGTGGTTTTTTGAGCTATAAAAATTATTTTATTTCACAAAACGATCCGAAGAGAAATGTCGAAGTTATGTGAAAAAAAAACTTTTTTCGGTTTTCTTTCGTTCACGATATCTCTCGAACAAATCAACTGATTTTAACCGCATTAGCGGCGATCGACGTGGTTTTTCAAGCTTAAGGGTGGATTAGTTTTTGGAGTTTATCGATAGAGCCATTAAAAAGTTATTCCAAAAAAACCACTTTAAAAAAAATTTTTTTTCTTAGTTTTTTTGAGATTTTTCAAAATTTCTCGAAATCTATCGATCCGACTCGGTTCAAATTCACATGAAATCTAAGTTTAAGGGAACTCTTTAGAACGCCGTTTGATAGATAACTATC